>NC_052532.1:106676318-106981156 GCF_016699485.2 Gallus gallus
CAAGGATAATACACAGATCACGTTTTCTTCTGGTGTGATTTTTTTGTTTGTTTTAAGAACACAGAAGACTACTTTGACTTATTTTTGTGACTTACAAGCAGGAAACTGAATGCAGACGTCTTTCAGAAACATGATAAAATGTTATTACAGGACTATACTCACTTTCCTGTGTCGGTGAGACAGCACGGATTGACCTAAGCCTGGCGTTCTGAAACCTAAGTGTGTGTCTAGGTGCTTATTTTGATATTAGCCAGCAAAACTATTATCATAGCTTGTACAGGAGCGCAGATAAGGTTTCTTGCATGCACGGTGCAACCAAGCCCATTTCCCATTGTTCTAAACCAGTTTTGGTTTAGTTGTGTTTTGCCTGAACGTATTGCAGAACGTGAGGAAACCGTGTCTGGAAAACTTGTTTTTCCACTCCACAAAAAAAATACAAATACGTTCTGGTGAACTAAAGGAAGACTTGGATGCATGGCTTGTCACTTTTGCACAACACCTTGAGCCTTTTACGTCAGCGTTTCCTGCTGCCAATTAGACATGTTGAGTTCCGAGGGATCCTTCTGCTAAGGGCTGGGAATCCCATTAAAGTGCCTCCTGTGAGGAGTCATATTTTGATATGAAATGTTTCACGTTCCACTGCTACAGATAAGCTTTCAGAACACTGCACAATGACAAAAACTACTCGTGTCTCCCTGCTTGTCAGCATTCTGCCTATTTGCAATGAGACTTTATAGTTTCCTTTCTTACTGTGTGACAGATCCTTGTGCATGGAATTCAAACAAACACAACAACAACAGCAATTTCATAAACAGGAAACTGACTGCAAAGCCACTAAAACAGGTGATGGAGAGTTGGAGTCATCCTTGCAAAATTATTTATAACTTCATTTTGCAACTTGATCATCTGACCAGTTTACTGGGATGTCAGTGTTTCTATGTATCTATTGTTATTTATAACATTTTAGGTTTGCCGGAGCTTAATTGTTGATTATCTCTTTGTAACTCTGTACATATTTTAGTTTACCAGGAAATTTCACCTTGCTATGAGAACTGAAGATGGACCCAGAGGAGCAGGAGTTACTTGGTGATTACAGATACAGGAATTATTCTTCAGCAATTGAGAAAGCTTTGAGAAACTTCGAATCATCAAGTGAATGGGCAGATCTTATATCTTCCCTTGGCAAACTCAATAAGGTACAGTGTCACGGGGCTGTTTTTTCATTTGTTTATTATCTTTTTATTCACTGTAACTCAGTGCTTAAAAAAATTTAAAAATCAGTTGAAAAATACTAGTTTATAAAGGAAGAGGTAATGGAAACAGCTAAATTAGTGTCTGTTATATGAATATGAGAAATCCTGATAAAACCAGCAAAGGTTTTCTTCAAATGGTGTTTGTTCCC
This sequence comes from Gallus gallus, assembly GCF_016699485.2. Lineage (NCBI taxonomy): Eukaryota > Metazoa > Chordata > Aves > Galliformes > Phasianidae > Gallus > Gallus gallus. Next base: position 106,677,721 of record NC_052532.1, read on the forward strand.
TTTAAACAGATATGTCTAATTTAGATTTTGGTTTTAAACAGTCTCCCAGTCGTGGTTAAATTCAACCTAGACCAGTTGAATAAGGCTGTATGTAGAACAAGAGGTTGCAGATTCTATTATAACTACTGAGTAAAAAGTTATATTTAAACAAAGCATTTACTTGACCACGTCCTCATACTTGGGGAAATAACTGATTTGTTGCTGGTGGTGGTGTGTTTTGTGTGACCATGGAAAATATATTTAAAAAAAAAAGTCTTAAATGGGAAAACACCGAGGAAATGTTTTCTCCTCTTGCCCAAGAAAGAAGGAGAATGTTATTTGTGTCCCATTTGGTCTATTTTAACATAGTGCTCTTCCTGAGTATACATGGGGCACGAGTAGTTGCATCATCGAGTAAATAGGGATGGGAGGAGGCAGCTCTTGCAGAATTCATAAGGAAATGTGTTGTCACCAGACGTGTGTCCACGTGACTTTGCTGTTGTTGCTAAACCATAATGCTACAGAGGTTTCAAAGGGAAGGAGAATCCAAATGGAAGGTTTTCTGAAGGGCAACCACCTTCTTTCCTTATCAACGGAAGGAAGCTGGATATTGCTTTGTTAATAGGAGTTGCATGTTTCTGCCTACACTGTTTCTTCCTATATTCCTGCTGAGGACAGTCATAAGGAGAATGAAAGGCCTTCAGGATGCTTCTCTTGAAAGGAAAAATCAGAATTGAAATGAGACTACATACCTATGGCAGGAAGTTGGCTTTGATCTTTTATCTTGATCTAGGTGAAAACACCACAACTGACTAACACCTGTCTGAAACTCCTGTGCAGGGTACAGAATTGCCAAAATACATAGCAGCATAGTGGGAAGCAAACAGAAAGGCTTTTAGCTGTTACATCAGTCCATCTGCTGTGGTATTTTGTGGGCTTAATCGTATTAGGAGCATAGGAATTGGTAGAACAGTATTCATCCCTAGCGTTCATCTGCTTCTGTCTGTTATCTGAAAATAGGGATGATAACAGAAAAGTCAGGGGAGTGTGCCACCAAAAGAAAGAGTGTGAAATAAGATACTAGTAGCTATTTGCTTAACTCCTCTGATATCTTGTTCTTTTCTATACCCTAAAACAAAAATACTGTTGGGGAACTCTTTTCATGGCATGGCTCTAACAGAAAGAGCCTAATTTATTCTACAGACAGTTTCTGATAATCCAAGAATGAATGAATGAGCAGGGAATGAGTGGGTAGAAGGATGGAGATTAATGACAGAAATGTCTGTAAAAATACATATTATTTCACACGGCACACAATTATATTTAGGAGTCTGAGTGTCAGTAACAGTGATACCTATTACTAAGCAAACATGAAAATGCTGAGAAAGGGAGAGAGAGCAAAGAGAAGGAGTCACGGAGTTTTTCAAGGACGTTTCATGCTTTTGGTGTTGCTTGGGAGATCTTTCCAAAGCACGTGCTTCATAAGGATCTTTATATTGTTGACTTGAATTGTGAGTGCTCTTGCTTACATACTTGTAATATTTTCTGAGGCTTTTTCTCCTGTAGGTAGAGCACTGGGTCTTGCAGTAGTTGTGCTACTGAGCCTCACAGGTTAATACCCATGCCCTTATTTCCATGGAAGTTCAGTGGCATTACCCTTTCAATACAGGGGCCGGAGGAATTGGCATGGGCTCCTCCTATTTAAAGATGAGAGAAAAAGGGTGGAGGAAGCTGATACAAATTTCTTTGGCCTATGGCTAAAACCAGTGGCCTTGGAGTTCTTGTTTCTCTTACTGCTGGTGAAAAAGGTACAGCTCTGATACTTCTTTCTAATACTGAATCCCTACCAAGGTTACGCTGAATGTTATTTTTCACAATTTCTTTGTTGCTTCTGTGGTTCAGACTTCTGTTTCATGATGACCTGTAGAACCACAAAAGCAGCAGAGAAACTGCCTGACATCACTCTGGATGATAAGCCAAAGTGGTCAGATTGTAGATCTCAAAAGACAGTTTTGTCAATTAAGGGAGACAAACCTTATCTAACTTTTGATGTCTTCAGTGTGGACATCTTTACTTTGAATCACTTTTAAGCTGGGAGAGAAATAAGGTTAAAGGTGTTAGTTAGTTAGATGTGACTCACCTCTTGCTATTTAAAGTAGGTCAGAAGAATCCTGTCCTAAAATTGCTTATGTTCCTTACTGGCATTGTAGGAATCCTGGGGTGAGATACTACAGTTTTGCTCATGTTTTTTTAGATGACCTAAACTTCTAAGATTAGGTAAGATGAATCCCCTGCAGTGTTCTGAACAGAACTGCAGGTACCAGGTGTGAGTATGAGTGAAAACAAAAGCTAGCATTGGCAGAGCTTCCATGGCAGAGGGCTGTTCCATGCTTCAAGAAGTGGGATTACCATATTCTCGTTGCTCTTAATGGATACAGCCTTGAAGTATGTTTTAATTATTTTTGGAAATTTGCATACGTTCACTATCTGGAGAACACTGTTTTGTGGCTAAGGTTCTCAAATCTTCAGTACAGATTGCTGCATTCAGGATTGTCTTAGTGCCAAAATGTGATGGTGCTATTGCAGGTTTTGCCAGTTTGTTCCAACGCTGTAATAGGATACAACTTTACACAACTCTGCAAAGTCACTCTGCTAGAAGAAATTTTTAAGTTCTCCTCAACCCCCTTTTTTATTTCTAAACCTAGAAATAGGTGGCAATTCAGCATATGCAGGGTTGCCTTGTTCCACATTTAAAATGCTTGTAGCAATCTGTTCAGAATTCAAACAGATTAGAAGGAAATGGGAAAGAAAGAACAAAAACCACTGCTGCTGCACAGCTGGCGTTTATTTCAGCAGTAACATTTAATGCAACAGTATGTTCTTGAGGGGAGAGGAAGATTCTTCTGAAATACAGATTTTGTCAGCGGAGCCCTTAATGATGCCAGTTAGTTTGTATGAGAACTGTGACTGCCTTGTCTTTATGACAGCTGTTTGCTGAGTGACAAACACAAGCACCACTTGCCTTCTGTTGAAGACAAGCGTATCTCCAAGAAGGGAAGCCCTGCCTTCTAATGGCTTTATGGAACTTCACCGCACCCAGTGCTCAAATGCAGTGTGCGGAACTGGGGATATGTCTCCTTTTGATATAACTGAAGTTCCCAGTTTCCTCATTACCGGCTTTGAACTTCATGCTGCTGTTTTTATGGAAGCTGGAGCTCTGTTATGAATTTCTCTCAAACTCACCTGGAAAATGAATCAGTGGCAAATGGACTCCCAGGCTGGCCTTCTCCCTCGCTCCTCCCAACCACTGTTGACTTAAATAAGAGTTATAGGATTTCCTGGTTGAATACACATGCAGCATTTTTTTGTTTTCTGGAATTCTATTTATGTGAATGCAAATATTTACTTGATTTGCTTGCTTTTCTTAATGGCAAATTGATACTGATCTCTAGTGGTGGTATAAAGCAGCATAGACCTTAAACCGGTAACTGTGGAAATAGAAATATTCCTACATGTGTGCCTGTGTTTGTTTTGTGTTTTCAGCCACGTGCATACACTATAAAGCCACATGTATACACTATAAAGAGTAGATAGTCTTCTCTCCTACTCTTAATAGCTCGTGTTCAAAGGAGCTTATGCATTACAAAATGTTTTATGTGTATAACATAACTTTGCTGCTATCATAAGTGCTCACGTGAAGGGCAGCTGGAGGAAAGGAGAAAATGTAGATCAGGGTGGGCTTCAGCCCTGTTGTAACTGAAGACCATCAAATTAAGCTCTGTCAGTTCCCATGCCTGTGAGGACAGTTGTCCACCTGCTGTTTTCTATGTAGTTAATGTTAAGATTTAAGCAGGTAGTATGTTAGGATGGTATCTGATTCTAAACTCAGAGAGAAAATATTTACCACTGGTGATTTTTATTTTGTTGTTTTGGTTTTTGTTGTTTTTTGCAGTCATCTTCTTTTATATTTACAGAGGGTGTGGGCAAATATATACCAACCAATATAAGCAGAATAAACAGGAGGGGAGTCAACTCTTTGAAAGGGTAGATAACAGCAGGACAAGGAGAAATGGTTTTAAGTTGAAGGAGGGAAGATTGAAGTTGGATGTCAGGGGGAAGTTCTTTACTATGAGAGTGGTGAGGTGCTGGAATGGGCTGCTCAGAGAGGTTGTGGATGCCCCATCCCTGGAGGTGTTCAAGGCCAGGTTGGACGGGGCCCTGGGCAGCCTGGCCTAGCATTACATGTGAAGGTTGGTGGCCCTGCCTGTGGCGGGGAGGGGTTGGAGCTTCATGATCCTTGATGTCCCTTCCAACCCAGGCCATTCTGTGATTCTGTGAAACTCCAGCTTTCAGTCTTCAAAGTTGGTACAAGACAACAACATGTTAAAGATTATTTTTTTTCTATCTCAAATATAAAAGCTAATTTTGCAAGTATGACCCATTAGAGTTTCCTGTGTGAAATTATTCTGTATTTTTCAATTCAAGTTTTTAATTCCTATTAGAATGTAAATCACATCATGGGGGAGGGAAAAAGGAAATATAATGGATCCAAATGGCATTTATACTGTATGCATTTCAGAGTAATGCGACGTTTCTTTCTGTTTACTGTTGTTAGGAACTCACAGCCTTTTTCTTCTTGACTGAAGTTTTTTTTACTAGAAACTTCACTATCAGCTAGTCTCAGCTTAGGCAGGGCAGCAAATAGGAGAAATAATGCAGTATAGTAGATTTTTAACTTCTCGTGCCCACCTACTATGAAGTCTTAAATGATATGTTGCAGACACCTTTGAAATAGGATAAGTTTTGTCCCTTTTGAATGCTGATGTGAGTATTCAGGATCCTGCATTGAAGTGAATGCTGTGATCATTGCTGTACTATGTTTTTCTTGGAACTGGACAAGCATCAGTTAGTTCCTTTGTCTACTGGGCTTTTAAAATCTTTTTTTTTCAGGCATAATAGAATAACATAGAGTTTTAAAAGGTTACACGGGATAAGATCAAGACTTAGCCTTTGGGAAAGTCAAGAATCTGCCTCATCCTGAAAACATCCCAAAAAACAACCTGCAGTAAAACACTTGTTTGTGTTAACATTCAGTGATTAAAGGCCAAAGTGGCATTTACTTGCAACATCTTTCTTTAATTGTTGCTTTCTCAATTTTAGAAACATACTTATTTGTTCTGCTGAAATGCTCATGTGCTTTAATGAAAAGAGTAATGTTTCCAAAGAAAGGCACCGCAGTTTGGTTTTCCTGAGCCTTAGCCTATGTGCAATACTTAGTTGTTTCCTATCCTGGAGATCTTTTACTTATTCATCCATACAGTGGCTATAGTTACTAAAGCATACTGAATATAGCCATGCAGATTCACAAGTAACTTCGGAGATTTTATGCACGTATTTTGTTGGGAGGATTATTTGTTTATGTCAGCTATAAGGGCAATGTTAATTTATGAGGAAAGATAGTTATTTAATTCTTACACTATTCCCTGTCCTTAAAAGCTGAGACACTCCTCTTGTTGCATTCCCACTTCCCTTGGAGATAGGATGAGAGTGCACTGTTTCTGTCCCCTCATTTGACTTCTATTTCCAGTCTCTATGGAAAGCAAGACCAGACTTTCCTAGGCTGCTGATGACTGATTTCACATGAAAACTCAATTGCAGAACTCTGCTGTTGAAGTGAAACAGTCTGCGTTTGTGAGAGAAGAATCTTGAATGCGTTATTTAGTTCTGTTTGCTAGTAGGAAACCTCTAAAATACAGTCATATTATAAACCGTATTTCAATTCATTCTAACCTGTTTTCATCCACAGGCTCTTCAGAGTAACCTCAAGTATTCTCTATTGCCAAGACGTCTGATCATCAGTAAAAGATTATCTCAGTGTTTGCATCCAGCACTTCCTAGTGGAGTACATTTAAAGGCACTAGAAACCTATGAAATAATCTTTAAAATAATTGGGACAAAATGGCTTGCCAAGGACTTATTCTTGTACAGGTAAACTTCTCTTTAAAAGCTTCTGCATTTCACGGCCTACTTTAATTAATAATTTTTCTTTTTTATTTTTAAGCTCTGGTTTGTTTCCTCTGCTGGCAAATGCAGCAATGTCAGTGAGGCCTGTTCTCCTTGGTTTATACGAGAAATACTTTCTTCCTCTCCAAAAGTCCCTCCTGCCTGGTCTTCAAGCCTTTGTAATTGGACTGTTGCCTGGATTGGAAGAAGGGTCAGAAATCTATGACAGGTGAGAACTAATATTAATGTAAAAGTAATACACAGTATTTTGCTTTCTTAGGGAATTCTGGAGAAAATTCTGGTGGCTGTCTGTGAAAAGAGAAAGTTTGTTAAAGGGCTTCTAAGGGCGGAAGAATGATGACTCCCTGAAAGCTGCAATAAATAGCTTTGAAGTAGAAAAACCTTTCCCCGTCTATTTTCATCTCAGGAGGAGGAAAGGAGAAGAGAAAAAGGAGGGATGAAAATCGATATTTTGAAAGAAGAGATGAAAAAGCATTTTTAAATGCTCTTCCAAATTCCTTGAATAATTGACCTGTCTTCCCAAACTGCTGCTCTGTAAGGAAATTCTATTTAAATATATACTGTGACGGAAGAGAGTGGCTGAATTCTCTTTTCTTTCCAGTCTCTCTATGCCACATACTTAGCCTCAGTTTCTGAAAGCAGAAGCAAGAGGCAACCATTTCAACATCTATTGTGGAAGAGCTGTCTTACTCATTCCCTGGTGCCTCAGACAGTAATGACAATGACATTTGGTACGAAAAATTCAGGATCAGGGAGTGTGCTAAGAAGAGCAGCTCAGCACCCACTTGTGTAATGGTTTTACTTCAGTTACCAAAACTGTTTTGTAAGAGCTCAACTACCATAGATTTCAAACAAATGTTTCTTTGCTTAAACAGTCACTAACCTTTGTAGTGTATTTCCATCTGTATTTACAGTCTGGATATGTTGGCTGTTCTCACTGTTCTTTTTTGAATGCTAAGCTATATATCATATGGTTGATAAAATAGTTGTAGTCTCTTCCTAATAACAAATGTTAGATTGAAAATTCTTATCAGTCACTGAAGCGTGTAAGAATAGATCACAAGTATTTGCAACTTGGTAGTATTCAGTTGACAATTGCAGAGCATCTCATCTGTAGACATGTGTACCTCATACAGTCTGCTACAGAAGGATGGATTTTATGATATGTTTTTCTCCAGACAGGTTTACAAGACACAGTGATGTGTAACTTTCCTCTTTCCAACAGCACTAGTTGCTGGGAGTTTGGGAAGTAAAGGAATCCTTTGAAACTAAATTTTCTATCCATCTCAACACTTAATGAGATTCAGCTTATTTTGAAACTACCTGTAGCTAGTGCCTATCTAGTGAGTTATTGCTAACTGCAGGTTACTTCCAAGATCCAGCTTCTGTTTTTATACCTTTTTATCCCTGTTCTTGATGGCATTGTCTTCACCTTGCACAGACAGAAGTTGGCCATATAGTTCACTGTGAAAGATTTATGCTGAAATTTAATTGAATGTCATTTTATGAAATACACAAATCACATAAGGATGTCATTCTTTAGATTCCTCATGGCAATGATTCTGGTACAAGAAAGATAGGCAAGATTTCTTGTTGGAAGCTGTGCTGGATTAATTTTAAACTCAGCTTTGTGAGAGACGTAGATACTATTTCCTTCTAATGTTTAAACACGCACATACAGAAAAAATGTCTTGAAGGGTACTTTATGAGGAAATGGATAAAGAACATCAGGTTTGGTGTCCTTTTTTTGTCTTTTTTTTTCCCCTCTCTTCTGTACTGGACTTCTCCCTTTTCACTCACTTCTGCATTCCTAATGTGAGGCTTCTGTACCGCAGTACTGACAGAGTTGCCAAAGCAGAGGATGTGCCTGAAGTCATACGATCTCCAGTGTGATTGCCATTTAACAAATTTCAGTGCTCCCGTTCTATGTGCAGTAACCGTGTTATTTTCTCTCACGTTTTGACTTGTTCAAGACTTAAAAATTGAGCCCGTTGATTTTGAAGTATGAATATATGGGATATCTTCCAATACTCAGACTGACAAAATCAGCCTTCACAGTCTGCCATCAGCTTAAAGTATTTCCAGTTCGGCATCAGGCATGTCTCACAGTCAATATTTTGCAATTAGAGCTACTGCAGTAGTTTGGTCAGAGCTTAGTGTTAGCACATAATTACAGGAGAAGTCTCCATAGCATGCAGAGAAACTGTTTCAATGAATGTGCACAGTGACAAAGGACTGAAGGTTGTTTGATTGTTTATTTATTTGGTTGTTTTGACATTGTTTGTTGTGTTTTTGTTGCTTGATTGCTTTTCTTTTGTTTGCTCTTTGTGCAATCACATGCTGGCCGTTTTTCTGTGGAAAGGGACAATGCTGATAATACAAAAAGGGAGAAAATAAATGAATTCTGTGACCTATGATACCAGCTGTGTATAATTGCCTTTTTATGGTATAAAACTACAGGAAAAGAAATCTTTTCTCACGTCAGATATACTTTCTTACAGAACAGATGCTTTGCTTGTGAAGCTCTCCTTATTAATGGGCAAGGAAGTTTTCTATGGAGCACTCTGGGGCAGTGTTCTGGTCAGCCCGTCCATTAGGCTGCCTGCTTCTCTTTTTGTTGTCAGTCATATCAACAGAGAGCTGTCTGGAAAACAGCAGAAGTACATGCTTGGCACCGATTATAAGCTTACAGTAAGTTCATTATGCTTCTTGTGGAACAGTCTTACTACCATAACAGCAGCATGCTAGCAACTTCTCTGTATTGGATTAGAATGGCAAGCTCTCAAGAGCAAGAAAAAGAGAGGCTGAAAGGTCTGTACTTCAGAATTGCATTATTAGGCAGTTACTTCATGGGAGCATCCTACCCAAAATGTACCAGAGAATTTCTCATATACGTACTTTGTTCGGTCTGCAAAATGCAAATCTTCTGAATTTTCTGCACTTTTTGGTAATCAGTTTTGTGTAGAGCCTTAAAGACTGACTCAAGAGATAAACATGACATCTTATCTCTGCCTGTTCTGAATTACACCTTATATACAACTCTGAATACCTTATATATCATTTTTAATGTGGATTTCTCAAGTGTTTACAGTCCTAGAAGACAATTCTGAACTTTAATGTCTTTTTATTTTTTCAGTTAATCAGAAAACGCCAGTAGGTAGTAATTGATGTTGAAGTGATGGAATTACTGTCAAGTCAGCTTAAGTACTTAACGTCTACATTTTGTTAGACTTCACTTTCTGTCTAATAGTTAGTGGTACCATGTTGTGACATTCTGTATTGTTACAAAACCAGGTATTTTGTAAGTTTTAACAATATTTTAACAGTATTCTGCAAAAATTTTGGCTTGGCTCTTTTTGGAGGGGAAGTAAACGGGTGAATAATTATCCTCTCACGTAAAATAATATCGTTCACATTTAATCAAGTTTGGTTTTTCTCTTTCTCCTCATGATTGTATTTTGGACATGATCATGAAGTAAAACACCATTGTGCTTTCTTGTCGTTTCACAGATCAAGTCTTTGTGTGTATCAGTACTGGATTCAAATGTCCTTGTGCAAAGAAACACTCTCGAAGTTATTCTTTTCTTCTTTCCATTTGATACAGCTTTGGTAAGAGGACTACTTTAGTATTGTCAGATGTGCACTTTGTGCAGGGAGGTAGTTCCTGTGAAACCAGTCCTGCTGCCACCTCTGTTATCATCAAATGTCTGAACTTTGTACCTTCAAAACCAATAAACAGATTTTGCAGTTTCTTACTCCTCCATCAGTGTGTTCAGACTCCATACAGTTAACTCAGTTCTACATCATCAGAATGCTTCAAATGAAGCTGTGCTTTGCTGGTGAATGTTGTGATATCTGGAATGTGCTTGAAGTGTTCAGGCTGGGAAGCTGCAAAGAGAAAATTATGGTGTGCTAAACTAAGATAACATCTGTGAATAACTAGTAAAGCAAATAATACTTGAAACATTAACTGTCCCCCATCATTTCCTGACTTATCTTGTTGTGTAGTCAGTAATTTGAAAGTACCAAATAATTTTAAGTCTTAAGGTGTAACACAATGAAGTCTTTAGTATTATTAGCTTAACTGTGGCTCTGTACTATAAATAGGAAGATAATCACACAAATGTGTCAGGTTCCCTTTCCTGAAATTTTTAGTAAATAAATTTTTTTGTCATCGATGGTTCCTTATCCCTCTTTTTTTCCCCTCTCTCAAAACACTAATATTAGCAGTTTTAAAACAAATGCAAAACCCTCATTACCAGTTCGACTTGTTTCAGTGTTGGTAAACAACTAAGCTGTCTTTTTTTTTTGTCCTAGGACTACAATGAAAACGCTATTCTACTCCGCAGGACAGATTTAGTCCATGTTCTGTCAGCAGCTACACAAACACTGTTGAGGAGAGACATGTCACTCAATAGAAGATTATATGCATGGTTGCTAGGTATGGTACAATATACAGCGATATTCAATATTCCAAATACCTAAGAGAAAACTGTTCCACTGCTTAAAAATATAATATGCTTTTTCAGCAGTTAATGAGTGATGATTAAATAAAATGTTGTTCTGCTTCCATTTACGAAGTACTCATTTGTCAAATGAATGCTTGATTTTTATTACGTAGGTTTTCTCTTCAGAGGTTGAATTCATTTCACTGTCCTGAATCACTGGACATCAGATGAGTTATTTCTGGTCCCCTTCACAGTTCACCCCAAAATGATTCAGTGGTCTGAAGGGAACAGAGTGCCATTTTAACCTTGCTTTTCTGGAAGTAATAGCCTATTAAAGATTCCTGTGAAGGCTTAATAGTCAAAGAAGCTATAATGAGCTGTGGCTTCTCCCAGTCTACCTCTTTTTAAGTGCCAGAGGAGACTGAAAGTGATAGGACAAGAGTTGCAGCTGTGTAAGTGCCTGAAGCCTGCCTTTAATGACCCCGGATCTGGACCTGACCTTGGTTTTGATTTATGTTTGTAGTTCAGTACAGTACACCTGGATGTCTCAAACTGTGTTGCAGGAGCTGTCTTTGGACACCTTGTGAGTTAGTTTCAAGTAAAGTGTTAAAATTACAAAGATAAAAAAATGCAGTGTAGTTTGAAGACCTCTATAAACAAGGTGCGTGTAGTTCTCTGTAGTGCAGGTAGTGCTCTGTAATGTAGTGTTTTTCTGTACTTGTTATGCCTCTGTTTGTCTTGTAGGCTCTGATATTAAAGGGGGTACTTTTGCTCCAGAGTCAACAACTTCTGAAGACCATGCTATTTATTTTTTTGGAAAATACTCTAGAGATCTTTTAGTTGAGGTTGGTATTCATTCTATATAGATATTTTTATGATCCTTTTAAATTTTAGCGCAAACTGCGTCTGTGGTTCACTGTGTCACTTCATTTGTCCTTCAGAGCTTTCTATCCCTAAATATAGCATCTCATTGGTGGTATTGTATCCTTTGATCTGAATGCCTTCTGTGCTGTATTTGTCCCAACATCATATGTGCTTACAAATACAAATGGAATCTAATTGAAACTAAATGGTAGCATCTTTTGATGAACTACCTGAATTATTAAAAATGCTTCCCTGTATCAACTCTTGGGTATGCATGATAAGCTGATGTCATCCATTATCAATTTGCCTACCCTATGTGGAAGATCGGAGCTCAGCTGTAGATGATACTACACAAAATAAAACTTAGGAATCATAGAATGGCTTGCGTTGGAAGGGACCTTTAAGATCATCTAGCTCCAACCCCCTACTATAGGTAGGGACACCTCCCTCTGAACCAGGTTGCTGAAAGCCCCATCCAGCCTGGCCTTAGAAGACAAACTCTTAATGGAATGGAGATCTCTCTTCTAGGTATAACATTTTGATTCTTTCTTTTTACTAGAGCTTGGCGGAAATTTTACATCAGAAATTCTCTGAGTCTGATACAGAGGAACAGCATCAAGCTTATCTGAAACCTTTCCGCATCCTTATCAGTCTTCTTGATAAACCTGAAATAGGTAATGTTACTTGTCACTTCTGTTGTGACTGTTAAAACTGTTACGACTTCTTGTTCATCAGCTTTGGAAGTAGGACTCAGGACAGCACCCTGCAGAGTTGTTCTGAATTCTGATTGTATGTGTTTTGTGCATCTCTGTGCAGGGGGACTGTTTTACTTGCCATAGAACTGGTTAAGATCTGTGCTTTAAAGCAAGCACCCTTCGGGTTATTTCTGGCTTTTCTGCAGAGCACTGCACTGGATGCAGTGCACTACAGCCTATAAGTATCATAAGGAGAACCCTCCATTGTGCTCAGAACTGCAGTCAGAGTCCAGTTCAAAAGAACCACTACTATCAGAGCAGAATACAGAAGCTAGATTTGTTCCTTGGAGCTTAATCTCTCAGGTTTAATGTCAGACATTTCTACTTTCTGGGTTGTAAGGAAGCTTCTGTCTGAAAAACTGCCAGTACTACTTTTTCCTGGATTTGTTTTTACTGTTAGGCTGTTTGCAGGTCTTTCCATAGGCCTGCATCACTCTGACTGCACTGTTTTTCCAGACAGTTTAGTAGTCCCCCAGGCAGCTTGTTTACAGTGCGACTGCTGCCAGAATGGGCACTACCGTTTACCTGCAGCTGCTCCAGCTGCAAATAACCTCCTCTATGTGTGGGAAATGGAGGTGCCTCTGTCAGTGGCACTGTGTGCTTGCACTGGCCTGCTGCTGCTGTGGGAGCTGTAGTCTGAGGCTCTGTGACTGGGCTGTGAAGAAGTTCCTCCGCTTCCTTGGTCACATGCCTATGTGTTGACTGCATGAATTTCCCAGCTCTGCAACGGTGAGACCCTGCCAGCCTGCCCTTCAAAGGTCAAGTTCTTTCTGTGTCAAAAATGAAAATAAATAAATAAAATTTAAGGGACTTGACCGGATTTAGGTTTTCAAAGTATTCCTATAAGAATCACATACAGATAAGTCTTTGAAACTCTATTATGCAAATCTGATGAATATGAGAGGTTAACAGGTAGTTTTTAGAAGCCAATTTAGTCTTAATGACTGACTGTGTTCCTCAGCATTCTAGGTGTTATTCTGGAGAAAGACATTACTGTTGACTAAGCCTGTAGTCTTTACCACAAATAAAACTCATACACTGAGACTAAACTGTTTATTTGTAGGCTTCTGTGTATTAAGATTATCCTTTTTCATGGGTCAGGGAAGTCTTCCTAAGCACATCTGTTAAAGTATTATCAAAACATTTCCAGGACAAAGGAGAATTCTGTATTACTTTCCTATTAAATGAATGCCACCTTAATAGAGGCCGTTGTTAGTCTGTTTATCAAATGGTGCTCGCATCTCCTTCAGCTGTTAATTTTAATTTTTTTAAGAATATCTGAAAAACAGTTGTGATTGAAGAATATTATATAAAGCATTTATATTTCTTGAAAAAAAAAAACGTTGAAGGAGGAACAGTTGACTGGGGTTGATGGATTAGTCAAGTATTTTGTAATCTAATTTAGTAAGTGGATGGCTGATACTGGCCTATTGTATGTTTTATTGTGCTGACGGTCATTGTTAATCTGAACCACAACGAAGGGTTATTTAGCTGAGCTGCATGATTTGATTTACTCTTTCAGTCAGCACACAAAGTATAACTTCTTGAGCCTTAAATCTGTATAACTTTCACTTCCTTTTTAAATGAATTAAAAAAAAAAAAGGCAAAAAATCTTTGATCTTTTCTGCTACTTAGTCATGTAACTTTGCTTATTCCTGTAGAAACACTCCTTGGCATACCTTATATACTCTTTGTTAATAGTTCCGTATTTGGGATACAGTATATATAAATTGTTCATCTTTAGGTATAATTTTATATAAAACAAAGGTGTGCTGATCCATGAAAACTGGGTGCAGATGACTGCACACACCTAATTTGTGGGTCCTTCTTAAAACTGTGAATAACAGAGCATGTTATGGTTATATCTTGCATTTGAGCTTTCTCGATTACAGTTGTTTTCCCAGATTTTGTTCCTCAAAACTTAATCATGGCTATTATGCTGAATGTGTATTGGGAAAGGTGTTCGTTTTCCTTATAGTTATAGATATAGTGATTATTTCTGGCATGTGAACTGCAGGTTTGTGGTATGCTTATACCCACTTACGACGACTGCAGTAGATGTGCCTTACAGAAGTGTCTTAGATGTAACGTAGAATCAGTGCTATGGCTTTTCAAGTACCACTTTAGAAGTTCCTAAAAATGAAACACAGAGGGTATTTGACTAAAATAAACAAATAAATAGAAATCCCTGTAAGTAGTTAATTTCATTTTAACTGAGATGCTTCCCAAGATCTCATGTTTTAAAAAGCCACAATCATTTTCTTCATACTTCAAAACTCATTTGTTGTTTTATTTAGATCTACTTACCCCTAATACAAGTTTATACAAGCTTGTAATTGAACTACCTAGCAATGACTTTGACACAATTGCAGGATTTATTTTTTTTTCTTCAACTGTAGGGCCACAGGTTGTTGGGGACCTCTTCCTTGAAGTTATCAGAGCCTTTTATTCCTACTGCAAGGATGCGCTTGGTTCTGATCTCAAACTTAGCTACAATCAAAGTGGCAACGTACTTGCAAGGTACAACTATAACTTTTCAGTTATAAACTCAAACTGTCTCATATATATTAAGCTGAGTTAATAAAAACTAACCTAATTAAGCAAATTTCACTTTTAAAAGCTAAGTATCCTTCTATATAAAATACCAGTTTTCTTGTGACTTCTCTAGCATTTTCCACACGCAGGCTTGATTTCTTTGATTAGAAGAGAGGAAACTGAAGAACACTGCTTATCATTGATGTTGATTAAGTTCAGTGAGGTTTGATTTCTTTCATCTTGGAGGATAGTTTAGCCATTCCAGAATTGCTTAGTCCTTGAATTAAAGCAATCAATATCTCAGAGGAAAAATAAGTTTTTAGAGTACATCAGCTAATGCTGTAACGTACGTACTCTTAAAATCTTTGCTGACATCACTTTTTCTCTTTTTTTTCTTTCCTTTTTTTTTTTCTTTCTTTTGCTCCTTCCACGCAGTGCAATCAAAGAGAATAAAAATGCTTCGGAAATTGTCAAAACAGTCAATGTGTTGATTACATCCTTAAGCACAGACTTTCTTTGGGATTACATGACTAAATGTTTCGAAGATTGCTTCAGGTATTTATGTTACCTAAAAATAGAGCACCTTCCTTCCCCAGAACTGATGCATAACAGCTATATATGTAAGAGCATAAAGTTTATCAAAACATTTACATTCTGGTAGGACCTCAGTACATGTTAGATTCAGATGGCTATATCTATGTATCTATCTATCTATATCAGGAGTGTTGCTCCTGAAATACTTAAAGAATGCAAACAAATAATAATTGCATGCATGCAAAAAATAAATAAAAGAAGAAATTACGTTTAATAGCAGCTGGGGCTGGAAAAGACTTAAAGGGAGATGTGGATAGGGAAAATGCTTTTGTCTTTTTTGGAAGAACAAATGTATCCTTTGGGTTTTTTTTTAAATGTAAAACAGAAGGTTGTACTTAGTAAGAGAGTCTATAGAGATTTGATCTGAAAATTAGAAACACTTGAGCATCTCACATACATGCAGCAGTTTAGTTGGTTTTTGACAGAATGTTTTCTGCTGCTGTATTAGAAATCCCTTTTTACTTTACTTTAGAAGGCCTAACTGTTCTACTGAAAGTAGTCCACCAAAACAATAATTTTGACAGGAAAACAGTTTTTAAAATGGTGTTTATCTCCATGCTAGAAAGAAATCCACACAGACGAGGGATCCTCCTGAAAATGTTAGCATGCCTCCTACAATTTCAGAGCTCTGCACATTATTGGTGTTTCTTCTTGACGTGATTCCTTTGGTAAGGCAACCTGCAGTTAACTATTTTGATGTCTTTATATGCCTAAGAACAAATAGTAGATGATATATAATGGAAGCAAGTAAGCGAGCATGCATATGTGCATGTATGACGTGTTTGGCAAAGTATAGTTTCATGTGCTGACTTCTATATGGTTATCCTTGCTATTGCCTACCAAATTAATTGTTTGTCATTTCAAATTATGGTGATTCAGTGAAAGGAATGAGACTTCTTTGTCTCTTAGTAGCTGGCTGACTGTCGTAACTCTTTTAGGGTATGATCTGTTTTTTATCATAGAGAATGAAGGAAGAATAGGTCTGAAGCAAGTTCTTACACTTTAACTATTTGTGATGTTATCAACGATTAACCAGTGTTACTACACAGTTAAATAATTATGTCTGATAGCTATTTTAAACAATGCTTATTTATTTTAGGAACTCTACTCTGAAGTGCAGACTCAGTATCTTCCCCAGATGCTCAGTTATATGGTGCAGTCTCTCCTGGAAAATGTGGAGATATTAAGTTTGCCAGAACTCACTCATGCCTTAAAGACATGTTTTAAGGTGCTTAGCAAAGTGCAAATGCCTCCTTCCTATTTGGACATTGAGACAGGAAGTAGAAATGGGGTAAGTATTTCACAAGTACTTATCAATATGTAAAATTGATTGTGACAGATCTTGTTTTTAAATGCTAGTTCTTTAATCTTAAATGTAGATGATAACAGAAGCAATACAGCTTTTCAAAACTTATTTTGTCCCCTTCCAGATTATTCAGTGTCCTGTAATTATTGTTCCATTTCTGATTTGTTTGAGTTATTTGTGAGGGTGAAGTAGTCTTGTCTGAAATAGTGGATATGATCCTATGTATTAGGAAAAATGTGCTTTTAATAGTATTGAAAAGGCACATAGCATCATGCAGTTCTTAAAGATGAGTTGACAAATCAAGTCCAGTATTACAGCTGGCTAGGTCTATATGGCTTTATGTTAATATTTTAGTTTAATACATTGTGGAATTACTTTGGTGCAGGAGACTATGATGGCAAATAAGGAACAGATGGCATGAAGCAGTCATACAAGCACAGCCTGAACATTTTTCAGTAGAACAAATAAATGCATTTGACTGAAAATAATCAAGCATTAGTAATACTGTTCCAGTTGTAAAGTGGATTTAAGGAAACATTTCCATTTGCTAAGCATCTCTAGACAAGGATCTGTTGATGTTTGAGTCAAAGTGTGAGGACTACAAACAATTGTTATGTTTTAAATGCAATTGAATTGAATTAATTATCAGGGACTAAATACTGTCACATTAATTATGTTAATGTTTCTGTTTTAGAGCCCAGTGAAAAAGGAAAATGGGGATGTAACCTTGGAGACTAAGTCTGTGCTGCAGGAAGAGGATGAGACTCCATTCCCTCCCCTGAAGTCAGAAGACAGTGGCATTGGTCTAAGTGCTTCCTCCCCAGAGCTGTCTCAGCACTTAGGAGTGCCAACTGTGACGCTGGAGAGAGATGATGTCTGGAAAAAAGGGGGGAGCATTCAGAAGACTTTGCATTGCATCCAAGAGCTGGTTGCCAAGTTTTCCAGTAAATACATTTTTGGGGTGCAGTTTCAAGAAGCAAATAATGAAAGCATCTCAGCAATTAATCTGAGTGGAAAAGAGAAAAAAGAGAATGGCTACAGATTATCTGAGAGTGCCAGCAAGAAAAAGATTGCAAAGCAAATCACGGTACCTCAGTTTAAACAAATGCTTTCAGAACTGTTCTCAGTTCGAGGGTCACCATTCAAGAACAAGAGTTCTAACCTTTCTTCTGATTGCAACTCTGATAATAAAAAAGAAAAGGAGGAAGACTGGGACCTGGAACAAGTGATGTTTGTCTTGGGACCCCTTAGAGCTGACTGCAAGGAAGCTTTTGCTGCAGCTTGTCACCTTCTCTTGGATTGTACCACATTCCCAGTCTATCTTTCAGAGGAGGAAATGGAACAGTTGTATATCTCTTTGTTTCAGTTTCCTGGTAAGAAAAGATTCCTTTCATGGACAACTTGTGTATTTGAGAATAGAAATTACAGTGTGAGCTCAGTTACTTGCAAGAGATGCAATCAGTAGGTAATGCCTTTTGACTGAGCTGAAGGCAAGTTGCCTATGAATTCAAGATTTACCACATCAGTGTATGTTTTGTGTCCTGGGGATATGGGACAATTCTTCTCAAGTATTTTTAATGAATTTTTGAAACACTCACTAGAAAACTTGTAGATGACAGGATGAGAAGGTCTTCTGGCCTGGGGTGTTTTTGGCGGGGTTCAGAAGTTTCAACAGATCCATAAAAAAGAAGCATTAGAGGTTGATGGACTAAATGGAAAATCGGAACCCATAATAGAAGCAAAACATTCATTTTCCTAACCTTAAAGTTCAAAGGAATTTGATTTAAGCTAACATATAAAAAAAATCATGTATGACTGAAGGGCCTGTCTGTGCTGGGAATTTTCATTAGGTTTAGCAGCAGTTACTGGCTTGAAGGCTTGTTGATAAGACTGTTTTCTGATGAATGGAGAGGTGGGAAACTGAAATTTTGTCCTCCACCTCACTAAAAATTTCTGTTGTCTTCCTTAGCAAAACAGTGATATGCTTATCATTTACATGGGTGAGCTCTCAACTTGACATAGATGCTTGCATATTTGCAGTGCCTTCCACTTAATTAAGCAATTTAGCTGTACTGGGTGTACTTAGAAGGCTTGCTTACATATTTGTGTTTCTTTGGAATATTGCCCTAGGATTATATAAGATTATTTTTGATATGATTTTCAACTGCGCAGCCTGGAGAAACAGTAAGGTTTAAAGGCAAAAAGAGAGAGACCCTCTAATAATGAAGGTGTAGGCTGAATGCAGTACGGAAGTTGTCTGATATGCAGAAGGCAGAGTATTCATTTTATTCTGGTGGTAAAGTAGTTGAAGCATTTGTCTTTGAAGCTGGAGACGTGAATTCAATAAAACCTTACCTGATTATTCATGCAGCAGAGCTAGAAGTGGCTTGACGCTGTTAGTCCTATCAGTTCCTTGTGTGCTTTATGGTTACTGAAATGATACGCCTCAACACTGTTCCAGGGAGCCACCTTAGATCAGCAGACCTCTGTTGTTATCTTTGACAATGACAGCTGAAAAATGGCAGCTGTAAAAACTAGTTGTGCTTAAACAATCCAGAAAGCAGAAATGCACTTGCTGTTGGGTCACTGAGGTCCTTTCTGCTAGGAGAAGTAGGGAAAAAAGTACACTTTGCTTGGAAGAGAGCTCTTCTGAAGCAAGGGACATATGATAGCATCGCAGCTGAATCTAGGTAGTCATTTTTGTCTCTTGATCCTGTGAGCTAGACTGAAGAATAGTTGGAGGTAAGACTATAACCTTTAAGCAACCTAAACTTTTTTCTCCCTTGTCTTCTGAGGAGGTTGTGATGCCAGCTTCCCTCTGTGGCTGAAGTCCTTAATGACAATATGCTGCTGTGTGAATGACTGCTATGTTCAGAATGTGTCCATCTTCACGCTGCTGGAGGTGATCAACCATTCCCAGTCACTGGCGCTTGTGATAGAAGACCGAATGAAGCGGTACAAAGTCTCTGGCCACAACCCCTTCCTTGGAAAGCTGCAAATGGTCACACTTCCTCCCATTGCTCCTGGAGTCCTGAAGATCATCTCAGAGAAAACGGATTTCTACCAGGTGTCGATCCTCTCTTTCTTTATTACTACTCAGCTGTAAATCAAAGGACGGGGTGGGAAAGGAAATAGTATCCGTATGAATGTGTGGAGCAGTATGTTTACTTCTGGTTTGTTTGGTTTTTTTGTTTGTGTGTTTTGTTTTGTTTTTTGGCTTTCACAAGCATTTGAAAGAAATTGTATTCTTACCTATGTACTTCACAATAAGATGTTCAAAAGTGACAGGTTATTTTTAAATTGCTGGTTGGTTGTGTCCAAATTCTTGAGATGGAGGTAGACTTGAAGGATAAGTTTAATTCACCTAAGCACTGTATTTCAGAGAACTTGGATACCACTCAAATTTTTCAGTAAGAGTCAGTGCTAGTGGGTAAATAATAATGAGAACGTTCCTTCCTCTTTGTTTTGTTTGTATCTATTTCAAAGATGCTTTCCTCATCTCAACCATTTGTTGGTATGAGAGTTCATTCCAAGTTCTTACTGTTTATTATTGTGCTTCCAGCTGCTGTGCCTGATGTGTGTGATCTGTTTTGACCCAGAAAATAGAAGCAGAAGTGCTTTCCTGAACTCTGGTGCACATCTACTTGAATTACCTACCCTCTAATACCAGAGCTGGAAAGAATATTCCTTTAGGTCTAAGTGTATGACCTGAATTCTTGCTCTTTACTAAACCAAGAAGATTTGGAAATATCTTTCAGCAACAGAGTGCTTTTATGCAATAGAAGGCTTTGAAGTCAATGAAGAAATGACAGTGTTACTGCCTATTCATTTTATTTATTGTTTTTACTGTACCCTAGAGAGTAGCCTGCGCGCTCTGGAATCAGCTGAACAAAGAGACACGAGAACATCATATTGCCTGCGTGGAACTGTTCTATAGGCTGCATTGCCTGGCACCATCAGCAAATATCTGTGAAGACATTATATGCCATGCACTTTTGGATCATGATAAAGTAGGTCTTGTATTCACTGAAGCCCGTTTGTCACTGTAGAGTTCTTCCAGTGTTTCCCAAACTGCATCCAGTTCCTTTCCATCCTGTGGTCTTTGCTTCCATGGTCTCTCTGTCTCTCAGCGGACTCCCTATTCACTCCACTGCAATTCCTTGGGACTACTGCTAGATTTAATCCCTGACTACAAGCTGTATCAGTCAGTGCTGGAACATATTTAGTTTTGGCCCAAGTAATTTAGTATCTCAAATCTTGCAGTGTTTGTCATTATTTCTAAAATGACCTAGCCCCACAACTGACTCTTAGTCCAACGCAACATTCTATTACTTTGTAATTGTATGCCAGCATAATGTTGACCCTGTGTCTGCCTTAGTATTTAGTTCTCATATTAAGTAAGCTGTATTTAAATGAAGTCAGTTCTTAATTACTTTACTTACCTGTTTTAATGACGAAACAGTTCCGTAATGACTTAGTGTTTATTTGTGAGAAATGTCTTGCACAACAAAGCTTACAACAGCCTTCTTCGTTCTGTGGCATTGTTTTTGTATCTTTCTACTTGCAATTTTGAAACTTAAAAGTTTGAAAATATGTTAAAGCTTTTCAAACAAAATCACCAATAACAAACAGTACTTCATACAGCAGTTTCTTTCCCATTTGTCATCCAACTTTCAAACCTCTCTAACATCACACCAAGAGTAAATGTTTATAATACGCTTAAGTCCTGAACTACATTTTTGGTGTATTGCTGCATCTTTGTGGCTGTCAAAGTTTGGCTGTGCATTCATGGATATTTGGCATTTTGGTTTAGTCTACTGCAAAATATAAAAGTACCCTCAAAATACCTGAGAAGGATTAGTAGTCATCTATGTAACAACTATTGTTCTGCTAGAGGTTTAAAAATCACTAAAACTTTACTCAGAGATAAATACTGCAAAAAATAACGTCTGTGTCTTGTTTCCTTGCAAAGGGGACAAGGCTGGAAGCACTGTTCAGATTCTCCGTCATGTGGCACCTGACCAGAGAGATCCAAGGCAGCAGAGTATCTTCTCACAATCGGTCCTTTGATAGGTATTTTCTGTTTCCATTCGCTTAGATTTATATTATGCTTTGTTCTGTCATTTTTTTCTGGGATGAAAGAAAGCTCTGTAGAGCCATACGAGCAAAAGGAAGGCCTTCAGACTCCTTGCACTTGTGCTTGCACACTCATTGCACGGTGCACTGAAGAGCAACTTTATGTTCTAGTGTAAAGGAAGCTTTTGTAAAAAATAGTAAGAGCTTCTTATATGAAGTATAACTTGCTGACAAATTTCTGCATAGCAGACACTTTTCCTCTTAGAGTGGGTTATGTTTTTGTTTTTTCAAAGAAAATGGAATCAGTGCACACAAAAAAACACCTTATGTTTAGAATGACATAATATTTATGATACAGCCACTTCCGTAGAAAATGGTGACAAAAGTATTAAGAGTTTTCCTAAATATATATATGAAAGAACTTCAAAACATGCTGTTCTTCTACAGTGTGAATGCACGTTTGGCCTTGTTTCTACAAATGCATGTGTAGTTGACCCCAACTCAAGAGAAAGTGCATGATCAAGCTATTGTTAGCAGAAACAAGCTATTGGCTGATGCTTACACGAACATGTGCTAAGACTTCCACGCAACTACTTTGTTGTTTGCATTAACTTTTCTAGGTATTTCAGTTGTACTTATTAGTTCTGATTTCTCCATTCAGGTCTCTGTTTGTGGTACTGGACAGTCTCAATTGTTCAGATGGTGCAATTGGTGCTGCAGCACAGGGCTGGCTGATCCGTGCACTTTCACTTAATGATGTTGCGCGGATTCTTGAACCAGTCCTGCTGCTGCTGCTTCATCCAAAGACACAACGCACATCTATCCACTACATCAAACAGAAAAATTTAACAGGTAAAACTGTTCTTGGACTGAAACTGTAAGTGTTGATGTAGCATTACGTACTTCTGAACTCCTGCTGAAGGTGGTCTCTGGACTGTGATGGCATCCTGTTGCACTGGGTTATCTTGCCTCAGTTCCATGGATTTTTCCTCATCCGTGTACCTCTAGTGATGCCTAAAGCAGAGTTCAGGAGTAAGCCATGCTAATTCAAGAACTAATGACAATTTCTGTTACAGTGGTTGCACTTGCACTGTTGGTTTGGATTGCTTCTTGCTTTGCTCTGGGATCTTGTCTCACACTTCTCATCACCATTCCTAGATGATGCACACTGCACGTGTATTCACTGTTTAGAGGATCCCTTCATGAGCAAAACTAGGTTTGCAACCAAATGAAATCCAGGAGCAGTTTGGTGACTATGTCAGTCCAGGAGCTGTTCCAGTAAGTGGGATGGACAGGCAAATCTTACTCTCTCTGCCAAGTCTTGCCCTGGCAGACCATGCACCCTCAATATCAGATTTCTTTATTTAATTAGTAGATGTTTTTTGGTTTGCTTTTCTGGGGGGTTTTTTGTTTGCTTGGGGGGTGAGGGGGGGGGTTGTTTGTTTTTTAGTTTAATTTGACAATCATTTTAAGACTGATAGTGAGAAGCATTATGAACCACATGTGATCATGTGGCAAATGTGGAACAAACAGCTCGTGTGGCAGAGACCTCTAGGGAGTAGCTGTGGAAGACTTAGATATATCTAGGTATGAACTCAGGATTTGCTCCAAGTGCAGAATCCTGTGAAGGCTGGCAGCCTATTTAGGTTTGGGATTGCTGGGTACAATCTGGCTATGAGATGCCCTGCATTGTTTGGCCAAAGTAACCAAGGTTTTTCCCTGGCGTAGATCAGGAATATTGCATAGAAGTGACCAGTATTTTTTATTAAATAAACTTCTGTGTCACCTGTCTCCCTCATTCTCTTAGCCTAGCTATCTGTTTGTATAATTATTTTTGTCTTGATTGGCAAATAATCAGATGACAGACACTGATAGACTCCAAAGGGACCTGTTTAGAAGATGCTGTAGAAACACTGAGCTAATATATTCTTTCCTTGTCTCACAGCATGTAATCAAGGAAAACTTCAGCTCTTTATTCTCATTTCCTTCCTGATCTCAACAAATATTTTATGCTCAGAAAGCATAAAAAATATTTTCACATCTCAAGCATCATAGCATAAGAAAAACAACACATGCTTAGTGCTGTGTTCTTTTTGTCTTGCACTTAGAGTAGCTTAGTACTGCTCTACCACTTAAAAAAAATTGCTTCAAAGAGCAACATCTTTTCTTTTTTAGCTCTGTTCATTACAATTAATAGCAGAGGAGAGTAGCTTTTTAAAATCTTCTATTTTTTCTTACAATAATTTACTCAGTATAGAGAATGTTGTGTGTAATGTAACCCATTATACATTCTTTTTAATGTTTTTTTTGTTTGTTTGTTTGTTTTTTTCAGAAGATATACATGATTGGCTTTGCAAGAAAAAGGTCTCCTGGAAAGAATCTGGTGTCTCTGAGAGCAATTCTGAGGAAAACCTCCCATTGAGTCAGTTTACTGCTGTGGATAGAGAAGCAATTTGGGCAGAAGTGGAAAAAGATCCAGAGAAGCTGGAGTTAAAAACTGAACAGTCTGAAAATGATGCCTCTTGTAATCCTGTAGCTTTGCATGAGGCAGATGGTGACCAGGATAATAGTGAACACACAGAATCAGCGGACACCAGCACAGGCCGTGACAGTGAAAATACATCCTCTTTTTCTCCTTCTCTGGAGCTGCAAGAAATGAGCAATGAAGACAATGACAGTGCTGCAGCTGATGGCAAAGAGAACACGAACCAAACATTCCTTCCTGAAAGCTCTAAATCTAGTGTAGCACTAAACCTTGTGCGTGCTGACTCTGAAAGGACTCAAGCGTCAGAATCTCTGTCAAGTGATGAAGAGGTGGACCTGGAGCTCCAAGAAATTACGAACTCTAGGTTGCTCAAGCAGCAGAAGGAAAAACAGGAGATGGCTGAGGCTCTGTTCAAGCATATGCTGTTATATTTGCAACCCTATGATTCCAAGCGGGTACTGTATGCTTTTTCTATTCTGGAGGCAGTGCTTAAAACAAACCCTAAGGAATTTGTTGAAGCTGTAGCTAGTACGAGCATGGATACCAGCTCCACTGCACATTTGAATCTTATTTACAATCTCTTAGCTCGTCACCAGGAAGCCCTTGTAGGGCAGAGTTTTTATGGCAAGCTTCAGACTCAGTCCCCAACCATGTGTCCCCATTCTCTCCTGATAGAATTGCTCACTTATCTCTGCCTCAGTTTTCTACGCTCGTATTATCCATGCTACTTGAAGGTTACACACAGAGATGTACTTGGCAACAGAGATGTCCAGGTAAAAAGTGTGGAAGTCTTGATTAGAATGATGACCCAACTGGCTACCATGGCAAAAGCAGCAGAGAATAAGAATGTAGAATTCATCCGGAACTTGCTAGGAAGATGCAAAATTCAGGAATTTGTTCTTCTTTCCTTGTCTGCATCTATGTACACAAGTCAGAAGCGGTATGAACTGCTTATGGTAGGTGGAGTTAATCACATTCCGGCAGAAGATCTTTTTGAAGAGAGCCTCATCAATTTTGGACATGATCAAATATGGAGCGAACACCCACTCCAGATTGAGTTGCTGAAGCTCTTGCAAGTATTGATTGTCTTGGAGCACCATCTTGGACAGACTCCAGAGGAGCAGGAGAATCAGCCAGACCTCTCCAGGGAATGGCAGCAGGCTCTTAATTTCCAGCAGGCTATTGGTGCAATGCAGTATGTCTATCCACACCCAATAACTTCACAGGGATTATTTGTCTCTGCTGTTGTTAGAGGTTTACAACCAGAGTATGGTTATGGGATGCATCCTACTTGGGTAAGCTTAGTCACGTGTTCCCTGCCTTACTTTGGGAAGTCTTTAGGTTGGACTGTGGCACCATTTGTTGTACAGATTTGTAAAAACCTGGATGAGCTTGTCAAACAGTACGAAAATGAAGCTGTGAAGATATCTATGAAAACATCTGCAAGGTAAGAATCTGCGGTGTGGGCTTTGTTATGCTGAAACTTTTTTTTTTTAAAGTCCTCTTTACTACAGACTAGTGCATGGTACCTTACTTAGCATTGTAACTCACAGAGTTTGATCTTTTGATCCTTAAACCCTGCTGCATATACAGACATCTGACCCTCAAGACTAGATGAGGTAGATGCAGTTCTGTTGATGTAGGACTTACAGCAGTTGCATGAAGAGAGGAAAGGGGACCAGCAGCAAGAACGACCAGCATCTGTGGTACTGCTTACCATCCAAGTACAAATAAAGGTCTCCGTTCTGACAAGATTAGGGATTTTAAAGAATTAATTGGAGACAGAGACCCTGCAGAAGTAAAATACTGTGATACTGTTCAGAACAGACAGTAAGTAAAAGGAGCAGGGAAAAATAACTGAACACGAAAGATTCATTTGAGGTGGAGAATAATATTCTAAAAGATCTAGGCAGGTAAATGGAGTTGTCCAAGCATAGTTTGTGAGTCCTGTGTTTTGATAATTACTGTCTGGTCATTTCGATATTCCTTTGCAATGTTCTTTAACTACTGAACAGTAATAAATCTCTGTTGGAATTTTTCATCATGGAGTACCACTTGGACTGTTGAGCTTTTTTTTCTTTTTTTTTTTTTTTTTTTCCTCCAAAAGCTTAACCTCTAAAAGAGAGAATGTTACACCTGATTACCCACTAACCCTTTTGGAAGGTTTGACAACTATTGGTCACTTTTGCCTCCTGGATCACCCTAATCAAACTAAAAAGGTAACTGCTTAATGCCTTCCGTTTCCTACCACATGCTTGACACCTTTGTACTAGTTTGTCAGAGTATGCATCCCTTTTTCATTCTGATGCGAATTTAGGTAGTAAAGGCAAGCTTGTAGAAGAGAGGTAACCTTAGGGAAGCCTGACAATACATCAAAAGAAGTGAACTATGTAAATGTGTAAGGAAGGAGGTAGTTAATTTTCTTTTATTTGAAGAAAGGAAAGTTGATTGTGATGATCTTAGTCACGCATATACTAGTCCTATATAGCTTGTCTATAGTTGCTCTGTCATTAACCAAGTCTTCCATTTTCATGAGAGTTGATAAAGTGTTTTCCAATACGTTCCCTAAATTTTTGTTCCTGTAGCATAAGGCAGAAAAGGATATAATTCTAGATGAATATGCACAAAAACATTCAGCAGCCAATTAAATACTCTTAACAACAGCAGTATAATTCAGAAATAGAAGAGTTTGATTACTTTTGAGATTGTCATTATAAAAGACTCCTAATTACAGCATCAAAGCAGTCACTGTAGTGCGCAGTATAATGTATTTTAATATTCATATTTTTTGCTTTCCTAGTCATCATGTTTAGCTGAGCCTGCAAACTTGAGAAATGCTAGGAATGCAATTTTGGAAGAGTTGCCTCGTATTATTAATACTATGTCCCTCCTTTGGAACGTTATAAAGAGGGAAGACTCTCAGAAACGACCAACTGACTTCTTTGGAACTACTAAAGGCTCTTCCTCAGTCTACTTTAAAGCAACCAAAGTAGGAGTTCTTTTTAAACTACTGTATATCATTCTTATCATCTTATCTCTCACTTGGGCGTTTTAGATAGAGTTCATAGGAATAGTCTTGCCATTTACAGAACGATACTGGGACAGAAAGAGTTTCTGAGGAAATCTTTAAAGCTATGAACTTTCACAGTACTTTCCTACAAAAGTACATCTTTCTCTGTTACTTCTGCCTATCTGGACTCATTCTTGACCTGTTTAGTGTTTGTTTTGTTTTATTTTTTTTTTTCTATGAGCTTCTATAACTAACTGCCGTAGAGCCTGAATTGTCTGCACTTTCCACAGGCAATAGAGTATGTATCTGAGGAAGTAAAAATACTAAGCTTTTCCCTTTTTCTGTAGTTAGTGATAAACTGTAGTAGTAAAAAAATCAGTAGGAGAAAAAAAAAATACAGCACAATAAGAAGTCAGTTCTTCTATTTAAACATCTGTTTTCTAAAATATGTGCCTCCCTTCTGTAAGAAGGACACAACTAACTTATTAAAACTAGCCTGATTGCCAAATACATAATGAGAGTATTTTGTTATCATGTATTTTTTGAACATCTTTGGAAAAGGACAAATATTTTACAGACTGAGAATTAGCCTTTACCTCGCAAAGTTTAGCATACTGTTTTTTTTTTTTTCCTCCCTCTACAGACATTAAGAACTAAAATACTGGACTTCTTGAATCCATTGACAGCACAACTTGGAATCCAGTTGATGACAGCAGTTGCAGCAGTATGGAATAGCAAAAAACCTCACAGGAATCAAAGTAAAATAAAGGTAAAACTGAATAAGGAACCCTTAGGTTTCCAACGTAAAGGCAAATGCTGCATTTATATGATTAGTTCTGGCCATGTTTATAGATTGATTTGGGCTTTTTTTTCTTTGGCTTTTGTTTTTTTTTTTTTTTTCTGTTCTTGTTAACATATGACAAATGTAAATCTAAAATGTTTTTGTTTATATGCAATTCCACAAAGCATCAGGGCTACAATTTAACCTAATTAAGTAATCAGATCAGAAGGACAATGTGGCAATTTAAGTCTTACAGTAGTAGCCATTTTTTTAATTCAATACTGGATTGTAATCTTAGTGATTACATAATGCCAGTCTTACATTATCAGTTCTATCTTCAGAGGAAGTTTAGAGATACAGTGTTCTCCGGAACTACGCATGTGTTCTGAGCGGAAGACTGACCTTTTCTGATTTCGTTTGGACACATTGTCAGAGAGTTATCTAGGTTGAAAAAGACCTTAGAGATCATCAGGTCTAACCATCAACCTGACTTACCACGTCCTATCACTAAACCACATCCTTAGTGCCATGTCTACATTTCTCTTAAGTATCTCCAGGGATGGGGACTCCACCACTTCCCTGGGCAGCCCCTCTTTGTGAAGAAATTCCCTCAGTCAGTCCTTGTAAGCAACTCAGTATCCTTCTTGTAGTGAGGGGTTCACAACTAAATGCAGTATTCAAGGTGCAGTCTCACCAGTACCAAGTACAGAGGACAATCATTTCCCTAGTCCTGCTGACCACACTTATTTCTGACACAAGCTAGGACACCGTTGGCCCTCTTGGTCAACCTGAGCACACTTCTGGCTCCTGTTCAGCTGAGCATCGACCAGCACCTCCATGTCCTTTTCTGCCAGGTAGCTTTCTAGCCACTCTTTCCCCAGGCCTATACTGTTGCATCTGGTTCGTAGGACTCAACTGCAGAACCCTGCCCGTGATTGTTTTCAGGAAGGTTTTGAAAGAAATCTGCATGTGGCAAATGGTTGCATGGTTGATGTAATTTGTGTGATTTAAGTTTTGTGTATTTATACGTGAGTAGTCCCACTGAAAGCTGCTTGTCAACTTCAAGGTTTGCTTGGTATAATGATCTGACAGATGTGGTTTTTTGTTTGGTCAGATTCTTCCAGTGGCTAGTGCATCCCAGCTTATTCTTGTGGACTTAATATGTGCACTTAACACACTGAAAACTGATACTATATTACATCTAGTCAAAGAAGTGGTCAAGAAGCCGTCACAAATCAAGGGTGAAGAGGTAACCAAGAATATAATTTCATTTTCTTAATGTGTTGAGATAGATCTAGAATAGCATGCATCTCTAGATATTATTAGAAGGAAAGTTACTTTTTTTTAAGTGAGAAGTTTTCTGAACAAGTTTTGCCTTCCAGAATGTGGTTTTCTTCAAACTATCAATTTAAGTAAGTTCTTTAGAAAATTTTGCCAGTGAAGTTACTGGTAATGAAAAGGTCTGGGTCCTCTGGTACTGAAGATGATTCCAAGTATCATAAAGCTTCTCTAGGTATACTGCTTAGTGAGATATTTCTATTTCTTTACCCTTATCTGAGCATTAAGAAGTACTTCATAACTGCCCCTGCTGTTTCCCACTTAGCAATACTAGCTTCCTTGAAAGCTCTCGTGTATACCATTGTAGGAGTTCCTACAGCTCTGAAAAACTGTAGGGGATATTCAGAAGTAATGTCACTGATTCTGAACTACAGTCCTCTCTTGAAGCTCTGAAATCCTTTGCTCGCCTGTATAGACAGTTGTATCATAGCTCAGCTGTTTGAGTACAAGCTGCTTCTTAGAAGTGATGTTTTCCATCAAATACAGGTACTCAGCAGTTAGAGCTTTCTATTCTTCTGAGGGCAAATAATGAAATTTTTTGCTTTTATTTTTCAGAAATCCTCTCTTGTAGATATCCCAATGTTGCAGTTTGGTTATGCTTTCATTCAAAGGTAATTCAGTCATTGTGAAAGATGATTTTCTGTTTTACTCAAAGTACCAGGATAACAGTTAACATTACTGTTTTTGCTCAACTTTAGTCTTGTTGCAAAGTCACAGAACACTTTTAGGTAGGAAATGGTTATTGGCACTTCACTGTTAAGTAGCCACAAAATAACTGGGTGCAGATTGTTTTCCAATGATATGTTGCTAATGCCAATTGAAAATCTCATTGCATACAAACAGAGCAATATAGATCAGATAGTTCATTAGCAAGACACTTACATAAGATGTTACAATCTGTCTCCTTTTGTGGTATGTGTTTCCACATGACTGGATAGCAAGCTTCTACATTCTCCTTCATTTTGAGAAAGGCACAATAAAATTGCTGTGGATACAGTCTGTACTGGAAACGTAGTGGGTCAGACAGGTGATTGGAAATATTTCTTGAATCAGAGTGTTTCCTCACGTATTGGCTTTTCTCATATGGATGCTTTGGGATGTATCAGACCGCACATGATACTGTATACAATAAGCTATGGAGATCAAGTGAGCTGGCAGGCAGCGGTTTGGTTAGCTAAGCTTTACTCTTTTCCTTTCCCCTGAAGAACCATTTCTTTTACTTAGCTGGCATACTGCACATACTGCTAGCCTTTACTGATGTAAGCATACAGGCTGTGCCACCAGATACTTATTCCATAATGTTGGGTCAGATAGTCTTTCAGATCCTGCTCCTTCCTAATACTGATAGAAGCTTCTAGAACACCAAGTTAAACATGTGGGGGGGCTTTTTTTGCTTTTTTTGTTTTGTTTTTTCTTTAACTCTTCACTTCAGGCTTGAATTTTGTTTTGTTTTGTTTTTGGCAGATTGCCTGTCACAGCCTTGCAGGAGAACTTCCAGTCCTTGTTAGGACTTCTGAAGGAGTCTGTGCAGTTGAACTTGGCTCCTCCTGGACACTTTCTGCTTCTCAGGTACTGCATAAGAGACAAGTTTTTTAGATGCACTGAGTAGACCTATCCAATTGCTAACTTGGAGTGAATTGATTTTCCTGCAGTACCCTGAATGACTTTGTGACCAGGACGCCTACTCTAGAAAACAAAAAAGACCAAAAAGACTTGCAGGTACAGTCTATACATGTATAACTTTTTCTTCCAGTTTGTTTATTTGGCATGTACAAATAAACGAGTAAAAGTGGAAATGGCCTAATCTGTACTTTGGATCTAAATTCATCTGTCCTTTTGGAATGGATGAATACACATTTACATGTTGTGACTTAGATGTACTTAAATGCAGGAGACTGAAATATGAGACACGTTGCACAGAATGTCTCTAACCAAATTTTCCCCAAAAAAGTACAGAATCACAGTAGCGACTATAGACTATTCAAAGCTAGTTTCCCTGAGTGATTGTATGATTTTTCTCAGAGTTGAAATCATAAATGAAAAATTTGACTGTCGTGAGTTCATATCATGTATGTAGAATATCGAAATCTCAAAACTGTCTAGAAAATTAGTGGCATAATTATCCTTGAATGTCATAGCTAAATTTTGCAGTGTCAATAACTGTCATCTCACCTTTTATGTAAAGAAGGGATGGAGTAGAGCAGTATTCTCTTCCTCTACTGATTGTGATTTCACTAGAACAAGTTAAGCACTACTCACATAGGTGTAGTTTTGGCTCTGAGCCAACCTAACACTTCCTATGAAGTGAGACTCTGTTATGTCAATACAGTTGACATTGGATATATAAAGCATGTCAGTACTGATGCTGAGCAGATAGATACGGTATTAGTGGTAATGGCTTCGGTGGAAATTAATTACTAAAACCTCCATGGTAATCTAACTTACAGGTTTCTTTCTTGCTTCCCACCTTCTTGTCTTATTTGAAGTGAGCAGTAATGTATATTGAGAGCACAGATAAATAAATACATCATTGAAGTATATATGTTTCTGTGAGTTAAAAGTGCTTACTTTTGATTTTAGTTCTATGTGAAAAGGACTTAATTGGATTTCACGAGTGACAGTAGGTTTCATCTAATGCCAGATTGTCATGTTATTTTATAGGAAGTGACCCAAAAAATCTTGGAGGCTGTAGGGAATGTTGCTGGTTCTTCTTTGGAACAGACCAGTTGGCTGAGCCGAAACTTGGAAGTGAAAGCTCAGCCTCAGATTTTGCCAGATGAGTTCAACACTGAAGATGTGAATGGTAATGTGGTTTTGTCTGACTTTCCACTGCTTTCTCTCTTCTGCTGAAGTCAGTAAAAAGTATGTACAGTGTGTTAGTCTGTAGTTTGCTTGAGAAGTAATACAGATGAAAAGTAAAAGTAGTACCACCAGGTAATTCCAGTAGCAATGCCAGCCTAAGTGGGTTTAGTAAATACTATACATTGTATGTAATACAGAGGAAAACTTATTTTAGGTGCATTCAGTACATGGGACAGAACAACACAAGGCATGAAGTATGTTACTGTGGTGAGATGCCCAGAAGCATTTCACTGTAATACCAACATGCAGATAACAGTTCTGTTTGGGAAGAAAATGGGTCAACAGCAAAATTTAAACATGTCTTGTCTGAAGTGAAAACTATATGATTTTGCCTCCTGTAGATACTTCAGTGGCACCATCATCAATGGTTTCTGCTTCTGCCCCGTCAATATACAGTGTCCAAGCTCTTTCACTCCTTGCAGAAGTAAGTAGGATCCTGTATTGCAATTGCTGTTCTTATCTGTAGTTATTTATCAATATTATTGAGGAGAGGAATACATCAGGATTTTCTGGTAGACTACATGGGAGTTTAAATCTTAATGAGGCCTCCCACACATATCCACATCCTATCTTGAAACACAGCATGCTTTTCCCCTTTGTCAGAGATAACTACAATAGGTTTAATAAGACATTAATTCCTTTTTTAAGGTTCTTGCTTCTCTTTTGGACATGGTTTACCGAAGTGATGAGAAAGAGAAAGCTGTGCCATTGATTTCCCGTTTGCTATATTATGTATTTCCTTATCTACGCAACCACAGGTGACTTCTCTCTCTGTATATCTGATTTTTCTGAAGTTTGATTTTGACCACATGACAGACTTTCTCTTTTTTTCCTTCTCAGGTGTACTTAATAGTTGATAAAGTACCATAAAGTTGATCTTTTGCTCTAGAAAATTCTCAGTAGTCTCACTAACAAGCGAACATTCCCTCACTGAAGGGTTTCTGTTGCATGATCTGTAGAACTCCTGTACTCGGAAACTGCTGTCCTGAACATTGCTCTAATGGATTAAAATTCAGGATAATACTTGATGGCTGTGTTTACATTAGCAATTTGGTTAGAGCAGTAGTTTAGTTTTGAAGTAAATCCCATGATTTGTCTCCATTTATGAAAAGCAGAGAGTTCTCAAAGCAGTTTTGGTGCGTGAACTAAATTCCTTTTGGAGGAAATTGATAGTCCTCTACAAGTGTGAGCCAATAGGGCTTACTAGTTCCTGACTGCATTGCCATGAGCAGATCTAGGAAATATGTACCACGCTTGCCAATGGAAGGCTGTCAAACCTGGGACATCCTGAAGCAGTTCTTGCCAATCAGATAATCCCGCTCTTCTATTTGCCATCCACCCTGATCCCTCAGATCTTCACTGCAACTACTTGTCTTGCTGTTGTTGTTTCCTCCTCCTTTTGTTCTTCTTACACGTAACCCTTTCCTACTTTGCCCAGTTGCTTTTCTCTGTTGGTGAAAACTACTGCTTTTATTGTCATTTATTATCATTGCTTTTTAATTTCTACCAATCTGACACCTACCTTTTCTGCCCCCTGGGGAGGAAGAGAAACAAAAACAGTGCTACTGATGAGTCTTTTCTGTGAAGTGTCTAAACATCTGTTGTTAGTCTGGATGAAGGCCAGGACAGCAACTGGAGATAAGGAACAGCCTAGCAGACATGCATTCACTGTAGAGAGCTAGAGGAAGTCTTCACATCACAGCTCACTGCCAAGCTTGTGGCCCATTTCAACTCAAGTCTGAGGGTCACCATGCAAGTAGTATCCAGAGGCACCAATGTCACACATGCTGACATGTCATTGCTGCTAACAGGGCTCTGAGCCCTTGGCATGTCCCAACCTTATCCAGCAAAATTCTATGTCAGGAGGCATTCTGAGCACTGGAAGTGGGTAGAGACCAGCCATAGTGCTGCATGCATCCCCTGAAAGGTGCAGGCCTTGGTCATTTTTCATACTGGATGATCTGGGGTATGGCCTGGAGCACACTTAGAGCACATGCTGACAGAAGTCCTTCTCTGTGCCCAAAAGCCTTATCCTCACTTCCTTGAGAAAAGCTGCAGGCATCACGGGTGGGAAGCCACAGATAAGAGACTACTGTATTTCTTCACAGGCTCTCGGGCTGATAGGTTTCCTGTTTTCTTGTCCATAGTGAATAGTGTCCATACATAGAGGAGGGAGATGCAACAGATCTAGTTCCCATGCTGCTGTGGTGCAGTATGTACTCCACAGAATTATTTTGGAGCACTCAGTGGCTAGGACTGCACTGCAAAGGGAGGAAAATACCAGAGGCAATAATGGAAAGGGATCTGCATGATGCTTGCTTGGCACCAGACTGGCAAAGGCTTGTGAGCAGGAGGCTCTGAAGAGCTGGGAGAATGGCAGCCTCTGCAGGAACACCAGTGCACTATGTTCCCTGACTGTGGCTGCTGCACATCTGACTGGAAGTGGCAGCTTTGCTTGCTGCCAAGTGCTGATCCCCCAGCACTTTCATGGCTGATGTGTGGTCAAACAACAAAGCCCATTTATGTGTGCACGGTTATAGAAGGCTGAGGTAGGGCAGCAAGGAGATTTTAAGACCGTTTCCTGTTCTCTCTGTTCTCACAGGATGTTGTGCTATTCAGGTAGTGTTGGCCAATATTTGTAGATGTATAGACTCGCTGTGTAGACTTCGTTTGCCCAGAGGGAAAAATGCCTGGTACTGTTTGTTCTCTCAACTGTTCCCATTCTAGAAAAGTTACATTCCAGTGCAACTTTTTTTCCCCATAAGAGCAAGAGGAGGGAAAGGAGAACATTGTCTTGGTGGGGGGATTTAATTTCCATGTTCCAGGGTCTTATAAGTCGGTCCTGTTTCACCAGTCTTCCTCATGCTTCCCTTCCCCCTGAACTCCCAGTGCTATTCACAGACCTCTTAAAAATCAATTGAACTTCCTTCTTCTAGCAGCTCTCTGCCAAGTGGCAAGAAGCAACCTTCTCTTGCTTACTTCTCCAGCAAACACCGGACAGCTGCTACTGCTGTAGCTGTTGTCAGGCTTCCCCTCCTCCTATCCACTACTTTTTGGCTTCTATATTTTCCAAAGTAGGCCAGTATATACTGAAGTGTGGGAGAGATCACAGTCACAGCTCAGGGAGGGGAGAGGAGAGGAGATTGTCTCAAGTGTTATTTAGGTTGCAGTCAAAACCACTAGGCAGTATGCAGTAAAGAGCAAAAAAAGAGTATGAAGGATCAAGGAAGATACAACCAGAATACCCAGGCATGCCTAAAAGGAGTGATGGGTTGAGTGTTACTAGGAAGTGAGGAAGTGAAGCCAGCAAGCCTCAGGGTGCAGCAGGGTATGAAGATTTTTCCATGCTCCAGGGGAATGAATCAGAGTGAAGCGTACAAAATTTTGGGAAGCTCTTCGCTATTAATCTATTTGTCATTTTCCAATGTGTCTACTACAGTGTACTTACTCTATCACCAAGTCATTCAGATTCTTGATGTGTGGAATGCACGCCATCCTTGTTGACCCCAGGCATATACTATTGCAACAGTGAATTGTGTGCCTTTGCTATTTGCAACAGATAAAGAAAATCCCGTATATAGCCACCACAGAAACAGTTCCTGGGAATGGCAGCATCATGCTGTCATGCTGGGCTTGCTATAAGCCAAACACTCACTCCATCTCTGCTCCACTGCTGTTAGGATGTCCTTGTGAACTAGTGCAGGGGGTAAGGACAACTTCTGCAAGGGCAAGGGAGGTGATTGTCTCTCTCTGCTCTTTCCTCGTGAGGCCCCAGCTGGAATGCTGCATATAAGTCTGGGGCCCCCAGCACAGGAAAGATGTGGAGCTTTTGGAGAGGTTCCAGAGGAGGGCCATGAAGATGATCAGAGGGCTGGAGCACCTCTCATATGAAGATAAGGTGAAGGAATTGGGCTTGTTCAGCCTGGAAAAGAGAAGGCTGCAGGGATACCTCATTGTGGCCTTCCAGTATTTAAAGGGATTTTATAAACATGAGGGAAATCAACTTTTTATGATGGTAGACAGGACAGTGATGGCTTTAAACTAAAGGAGGGGAAATTTAGTTTAGATGCTGGGGAAGTTTTTTACTGAGAGAGTGGTGAGGTGCTGGAACAGGTTGCCCATAGAGGTTGTGGATGCCCTGTCCCTGGAGATGTTTAAGGCAAGGTTGGGTAGGGCCCTGGGCAATCTGACTTAGTAGTTGATCTAGCAGTTGGCAACCCTGCCTGTGGTTGGGGGGGGGGTTGGAACTTGATGATCCTTGAGGTCCTTTCCAATCCAAGCCATTCTATAATCTGAATGTGAAGATTAAGCCTGTTTTTTTATTTGTTTTGTTTTTTGTTTTTCTTTGTGAAGAAGGTAGTACCATTCCATTTGATCTGAAACCGATGGTTCAAAAGACGTGAGCATCAGATTCCTGATGAGTTGCTGAGATGCCTACAGATATTGTTTGATGGTTTTCCAGTGTCAGCCTGGCAAGGCCATTAGTCCCTGTGATCTCTGTAGCCATAACTATAGCGAGATGTTCACTGGATAAGAATATGGAGCCCCTGTGAGGCCTGCAGAAGGGCTGGATGATTTTCCCATCGCTCATATTTGTTGCTCAACAGTTGGACTGTCTAAGACTGTCTTTAATGCCTCTGTCCTTCCCCAGCTGGCAGGAGCTGAGTTGCAGGGCTCCAAAAAAAATCAGTAGCTTCCTCCTTGAAGACAAAGGGGCTGCCAGAATCTGTTTAGAAGGTGTGGTGCCAGCTCACAAGAGAGAACACTGACAGCATCTCTTTCCATCCAAAAGGTGTATTCCTGTTAGTCTGAGTGCCACCACTCATACCTCTGAAACCTGTGTTGAGCGATGGTCAGAGCAGCTGCCATACCCAGGATTTCCAGGAAGCTATTTGACAAGCATCAGTTCATCGGGGGTCCCTTCTCCTTGCTCCTACCACTTTAGGCTTGAACCCAGCACCCCTTCTTCACTGTACCTTGCAGAGCCTGTTGACCAGTTTGTGAACTGTCTTTTGGAACAGATTTGAACCACAGCTGTCTTTGAGGTGGGCAGTGATATGTCTAATCAGAAAATACCTCCCCAGACAAGGTACTCTGGAAATGTGAGGAACTTCTGCAGAAACTGCTTTGATTAACTGATCTGCAACTGTTCTGAATTAATGAGCTAATGTAAACACATCCTGCTCTGTTACTGAGATAATTTGGTTAGAAGTTCTGGGAAAAACACTTAATTTTCTAGATATACAAATGTAACTTTTTTAAAGATTGATATTTATCATTATTTTTCCTCTTCCCCCAGTACCTATAACATTCCTAGTTTCCGTGCTGGTTCTCAGTTGCTCAGCTCATTGAGTGGATACGCCTATACCAAGCGAGCGTGGAAAAAAGAAGTTCTTGAGTTGTATATGGATCCGGCTTTTTTCCAGATGGACACTTCATGCACTCAGTAAGACATGAGATGGTAGCACTCTGAGATTTTATTTGATGATTTGCAAAGAAAGACTTACAGGATGGGCTAATACTGAACATTCTCTATAGTACTTGCTCACAGAATACAGTAACATTTAAAATGGATCTCAACGACTAACTCAACTAAATGCATTATAAATATTTAAGTGATCTTTATGGCGCAGAAGAATAAACTTCTCTCTTGCGAACAACTGCCATTAGTGTTTGGAAATGGCATATAATGGAGTTGAAGGACCTGGAATTTTCTATGTGTTAAACTAGATAAGGTTCTGCGTAGTGAATACATGTTGGAAACCGTTGCCTAGTATGAAATGTTTGTCCGAAATCTTTTTATGTGAGTCTACACCGAAGCTTTCTCTGCTTATCTGTCGTGTCCTTTACATTATTGTTGGTCTTTTACATTATCCAATTCCTTCTTTATCTTATCCAGTTGGAGATCCATTATTGATCACCTTCTAACACACGAGAAAACTATGTTTAAAGACTTGATGAGTAAGTATTAGCTACTGATAACTTATTTCTGCATTAATTTTAAATTTATTTGGTTTTGAGCTATTTGGTGTCTAACGTGTCAATAAAATGCAGGCAAGGCTGCATCTGCAGAATTGATGATGTGACCAATTTTAGGCTCCACTAAAAACTGTTCTAAGTTCAGACTATATTTTGGGAATGTTAATGTTTTAAAAAGATTTACTCCAGAAATGCTAGTGTTGGACTGCTGCAAGCACATTTGGCCATTATTTTAAGTTGCTGAATGGTAACTGTACCGGTGTTGACTATTAGAAAGCAAGGAGACTTTGGTTAACTTTGCATGCGTCAGTATACTCAACACAGAGCTGCAGGAATATGGTGCATCTCTACAGCAAGCCTTTGAGCAACACGCTTTAATCTCTAATTCAGCTTTCAGGACAATACAGAAGAATAAGACATTGAGGAAGATGGGGAGATGGGGTAGGACCCTAACATTTGCTTGGAGCTTTGAAAGATAAAGCAGCTTTTGTCTCTTGTTCAGATCTTTTAAAAGAATAGTTGAAGGCTTACAATGCAAATTTTTAATGTGTTTTTTTTTTTTTTTAACATTGTATGTTTTTAAACGTATCATTTCGGTTTTTTCTTGGTAGGAATTAAAACTCTTGAAATCGCTCATCCACAGTTTTAAGAGTCTGAAACAAGAAGGAGATGCGTGCATGTTACAGACAGGGCTTTAAAATACTGGACGACTGCAGCATATGCTTTATATAATTCTCCTGCTAGCGTTAGTAGATCAGAATCAACACCAACATATTATTCCAATCAGTAGGCATTAAGAGTTGTTATTTCTATAAGATCTTAGGCTACAGAAATTATTTTCATCTCAAATCACTAGTCATTATATGGCAGATAAGCAGTAATCCTTATATGTGTTACAGATATGCAGAGCAGCGCCTTAAAACTCTACCCAAGTTTTGAACAAAAAGCAATGTTGTTAAAGCGGCAAGCTTTCGCTGTCTTCAGTGGAGAAATTGATCAGTATCATCTCTATCTTCCCTTAATACAAGGTAAGAGTTGTGGTCTTCTGTCTTTTTCATTCAGCTCCAATAAATATGTGAACATTAGAAAAGAAAACGGAAGTACGACATTCCTTTCTTACATAATTTGTTTCAGAACGACTGACTGAGAACCTCCGTGTTGGGCAGACTTCTTTAGTTGCCGCACAGATGTTCCTCCTCTTCAGAGTTCTATTGCTAAGGATTTCTCCTCAGCATCTGACCTCCTTGTGGCCAATTATGGTAACTGAATTGGTAAGGAATAAGTGGTAACATAAAATTAGTTTCTTGCATTCTTTGCATTTCACCTTCCTCACAGACCCATCCCTTGTGTGAAGAAGGAGATGTTTTCGTAGGTCTGCACTAGTTTGATAATTTGGAAAAAGAATTAACGTTGTCATTAGGAAATACCTTTCTGATCAGTGTTGCTGTTCTTGCTAATGTGGTTTCTTTTACAATTTGTTAACTTAGAATCATAGAATCATAGAATCGCTAAGGTTGGAAAAGACCCACAGGATCATCCAGTCCAACCATTCGCCCTTCACCAATGGTTCTCGCTAAACCATGTCCCTCAACACAACATCCAAACGCTCCTTGAACACCACCAGGGTTGGTGACTCCACCACCTCTCTGGGCAGCCCATTCCAGTGCCTGACCACCCTTTCAGAGAAGTAGTATTTCCTAACGTGCAGCCTGAATCTTCCCTGGCGCAGCTTGAAGCCATTCCCTCTAGTCCTATCACTAGTCGGTGTTTCAAGTCAGTGGTTCCTTATGCTGCTTAAACCACTACGTGAAGCATGTCTTTTTATGATTGAGTTGTATGAATGATTCAGCATTTCCATCAATTTATTTATTTCAAGATTCAGACGTTTCTGCAGCTGGAAGAAGAATTAACTGAGGAAGATGAACCTTCAAAGTAAGAATTAGCATTTAACTGATGAAAGCTTGTAAAACCTGTGGAAGCTGTTAGCAATCGTGCTTCTTCTATCTCTGCCTTTTTTTTCACTTATGTATTTCTGAAATTGGTAAATCATAGGTTTTCTTCAGCAGCTGAAATAGCTATAGTTACAGAAAACTGATACCTAACGGTTGCATACAAGAACAGAAAAGAGGCAAAGTCAGTGTTTGAATATTGAGTATTTTAACATTGACTTTTCTGTGAACATCTTACATATCTCTTTCTACGTACAGCCTTTTATATAAATCTCAGTGTTAATACAGAATAAAAATAAGACTCTTGTGCACAGGTGCAAGTGCACGTTTGTGTAAATGTGTACATTTCCCTTTTGCTGAATGGAAAACACTTAGTGGATTTATGTTTTAATTGTGTACTTCTCAATTTTCACTACCACAGAAGCAACAGCAAGTTAAGCAAACAGAAAGTCTCAGGTGATGGCAGTGGATCTGACATCCAGCAGAATGAGCTGTCTTTGTACTTATCCGCTTGCAAGTTTTTAGACACAGCGCTTTCATTTCCACCTGATAGGATGCAGTTGTTCCAAATGTAAGTCCTGTAATTGCTTAACTGTTCTCCAAGTTGTTTCTGTACTTGTCCTTTAATGTAACTCCAGATATATCCTAGGGTTAATTTTACTGTTTGTTCTTTTCACAAGTGCAGACTTTGATTCTAGGACAAAAGTAATTTGGGATATCTGGAAAGGCAATTCAGTCTTGTCAGTGTTGGAAGATTTTGCTTTGTTTGAAGGTTATCTCACATGGAAAAACGGGGAGAAGAGAAAGAAAGGTTGTACTTTGTTTTCCCCTTGCCACACTTCATAGAATCATAGAATCATAGACTGGCGTGGGTTGAAAAGGACCACAATGATCATCGAGTTTCAACCCCCTGCTATGTGCAGGGTCGCCAACCACCAGACCAGGCTGCCCAGAGCCACATCCAGCCTGGCCTTGAATGCCTCCAGGGATGGGGCATCCACAGCCTCCTTGGGCAACCTGTTCCACTGCGTCACCACCCTCTGTGTGAAAAACTTTCTCCTAATATCCAACCTAAACCTCCTCTGTCTCAGTTTAAAACCATTCCCCCTTGTCCTGTCACTATCCACCCTCATAAACAACCGTTCTCCCTCCTGTTTATACGCTCCCTTCAAGTACTGGAAGGCCACAATGAGGTCTCCCCGGAGCCTTCTCTTTTCCAAGCTAAACAAGCCCAGTTCCCTCAACCTTTCCTCACAGGAGAGGTGCTCCAGCCCTCTGATCATCTTAGTGGCCCTCCTCTGGACCCGCTCCAAGAGCTCCACGTCCTTCCTGTACTGGGGGCCCCAGGCCTGCATGCAGTACTCCAGAAGGCAGTTGCATTTAAGTTCTGATATAGTAGTAACTTCCTTGATCATTAAGTTTAGCTCTGGTAGTAGCATAACTTTATATTTATGACAGCTCCTTCTGTGAACAAAACAGTGCTTTGCTAACTATGTCTGATCCAAACAGGGAATTTTTCTCCTGTCTTCTTAGCAATGTAATCCTTTTGTTTCAGGTATAAATGGGCATTTGTCCCAGAGGTGGATACAGAGTCATCTACCGTGACTTCTCATCTGGTAGAAAATCATCAGGAATGTAGACCACACATAATACGAATCATGGATCTGCTAAAGATGAAATATGGGGTAAAGAAAGAGTGCTTTACTTATTTTTCTTTTTTAAGCCTTCAACTTACTTTTCTAAACTAGTGGTAAGATTGTAAGTTGGGTGAGAGGTTTTTAGATGTTAAGATTCCAAAGGGTTTTAAAAATTAACTGCCTGCTTTCACAAATCTATCTTGAAGATGCCAGTTTTCTTTTGCATATGGAGTGGCAGGAAGTTTACCATAAGAGCATTTTAAATTGTCATTAAGGTTTAGTGTTAGTACTTACAGAAGAAGGCATTAGTATTTATCAGATACCTCTGTATTCTGCAGCTTTCTGATACCTGCTTCTGAAGGCTTGTCCAAATTTCCAGTGTTCTGAAACTGTGGGACTTTCATTTAACAGAAGCTCAAATCTGAATATAGAAATAACTCAGTATACCATCTGTACAATTCATGTTGTGATGGAATTGTAGGCTGTGGAGCTCTCAGTATAAAACCAAGTGTATAATACAGGCTTCAAAGGAGCCATATTTAGTAGGATGTTGTGTCTTAATGCAGTAAGTAAATCTCGGTTTGCACGTTTACAGGAAAGAAACAACACTGATGAGGGAATTTCCAAAAGGCACAAATTTCCTCTTTTGAACTTCCGCACTATATCTAGCATTACCCAGCTTATGCCCTTCTTCAAGACACTGTGTTGTGCATTTACAACAAAAAGGAGTGAAGCCCAGAATTCACATACTTCTGCATCTCTCCCTGTGGACT
Organism: Gallus gallus; assembly: GCF_016699485.2. Taxonomy (NCBI): domain Eukaryota; kingdom Metazoa; phylum Chordata; class Aves; order Galliformes; family Phasianidae; genus Gallus; species Gallus gallus. The sequence goes on from NC_052532.1 coordinate 106,720,116, forward strand.
ATGTCGGTGGCAACAGCATGAAGATCTTGCAGCAGCTTGAAGAGAGTGTTGAATGTGACTTCCTCGAAAACATGGAAAGTTAGGCTGCATGTCAGACACTTACGTGGTTAAGCAGCCAAAAAAAGAAGGGAAAACATTACTGCGATTCTTCTTTTTTTTCCCATTTTGAAACTACATTTGAGGTTTTCTTCCTGCTTTTATGGGACGTGCTGCAATAATTCAAGCTTCCCAGTGGTGATAAAAAGCAGGATTCTTCGTGTTCTGGGGAGGCAGGAAGGAGGATGTACAGCTTAGTGGTAATTTACCATTGTTACTGCATTCTTTTACTTCTTCTCCTTGTGAAGGATTAAAGAGATTTGTAAATAACGGTAGAAGATTTTTAACTTGGTGAAAGTAGCAACTGTACCATTTATCCAGTAATTTCTCAAGTAAGTATTTTACACTACTTTTGGAACTGTGGTCTGAAAGTAAATTTGAGAAAAAACTAATATTGCATGTCAGTGTGCAATCAGTTTGCAGAAAAGCCATGTCTTGAAGTTAAAACCCCCTTATTTCTCCTTCCTTGAACTGCTCCTAAAACTTAGCAACCTGTAAACAGATAATTTAAATTTCAAACAGATCTATTTTATAAGCCTTATTACGCAAAGAACTGCAGACTTACCATGTTTGTAATTTCAGCTTTGTATTATAAGAGCGTTCTTCAGGATCAGTGATTCCTAAATAAAAGACAAGTACATGCGTAAATGACCAACCTATGCAGTAACATTTTATCATTTGCACTACTTTGAGGGCTTTTGATTTTAATTAGCTAATTAAAGAACATTCTAATTCAGTTCTTAAATGAAAGAACTTTGTTTTTTCAGTGGCTAAGATCACCTTGCAACTTACGAAATGCAGTTAAATGAAGATAAGCCTCTAAAAATATAAATTCCTGTAAACCCACAGCCTAATTCAAAGGAAAGTTCATTTTTTAAGGAACACTTTTTATACAAATAAATATATTTGGCTGATCCCAAAGGAGGGAGGGATGTCATTCACAGTACCATGACTACGATAATGTTCATGGTGCAGCTTCTTTTGGATCTGCACCGCTTCCATCATTCAGGACCTGGAAGAGACCGTGATTAGTTCTGCTACCATACAATGAAGCTGCTTGTCTGAAGGACGCTTCTGACAGTTAGTGGATAAGTACCACCACCATAGCCACACATACACCAAAAAGCTTATGAACGCTCTTTCCATGAGGAGGTGGACTCCATTGGGGTTTTCGTATTTATTGGGTTTTCTGACTTGATTTGCAATGCTGACTTGTCTGGAAGGGAAGTTTATCATAGCTTTCATGATGAAAAGCTTTGTCCGCTTCTATATTTAAACAACTTTGCCTCCAGATAAATGGATTTATAAGACAAACCCGCAGACCGGTACTTGTGTTATTTGAAACATCTCAACCGAGGTAAATATGCTTGGTATTGGACTTCATCACTTCTGGTAGGTTTTTATCCTAATTAAGAAAAAAAGAAAAAAGGACATGCCAAATGAATGGTTTAACTAATGAACGGTTGTTAGGTTGTGAGATCAGGGATTTCTATTTTTATTTCTTTTTTCAAAACTCACACATGAAATAGGGAAGGTTACTTGGCAGTGTTTTTTACCTACAGATCTATGAATCTGTCTTTGGATTATAAACTGAACTCATGAAATGCTAAGCAACGTGCTTTACAACTGTAACACTGTATGAAGGTAATATTATAGGCTTGTGCTAAATTCAAAGTTTCTGTGAATGTTGGCAGTTAAGGAAAGCAATAGAATGAGGTGTGATTGTGCAGTACTAGGGATGTGAATTATCTGTATGAATATAATTTGTTAACAATCTAATGCTGTTGGAATAAGCACAAATGAAAAAATATTCCTTTTTAAGTATCACTTGAAAGTTGGAACAGGATATTTTTAAATAGTTTTGTTAATTGCTTACATAAACTCAAGGATTTTTTTTTTAATAATATTGCTAATACTCAGGATGACTTGGTAGTTCGACTTTTAGCTTTTTGGTGGCTGCATTCCATGCTTAGGGACTTGTTTTAAAATCATGAGATGCTATTGAATTGCTGTTAAAAAATCTAAGACAACTTTCTGCCACTAAACCTTTTGCTTTGCATTCTCCTCTAAGCTCTAAACCCGTGTCTTCATTTAGTTTCCTCGCTAACAAAAGGTGATAAAGCGCTAACTTTGATGGAGGGTTTTATCATCCTTCCCTTTGGAAGGGAATGTCCCCTTCTATCTGCCAGGGCTTCAGATGTGCATGGAATCAAACATCACCATCCCACCACCCAGGATGTGACAGTAAACATTAAAAACTGAATCTGCGACTGAGCTGCTTGGAACTCTAAAACGATCTTACCTTCTGCAAGAATAGCACTTGCTTCCCTCTTGCCTTCTGTGAGTACTTTTGCCTTTGCTCTGTGATTCTGCAGATTGCTGCGTTAAGTGGCCTGCACGTCTTGTATCATTATAAAAAGGGTTCTGAACAAAAAGGAATGGGCTCAATTGAAATAGTCTTACTTGGATGGCAGAGACTCGTCACTGAATATGCTTAAAGGTATCATTAACAGTGTAACTTCATTCATGTTCTGCATAGGCCATTTTAATTCTTACAGTACCACAGTTAAATCCACGTGAAGGAACAGGGTTGTACTACCAAAGCAGTACAACCTAACTGTAGATACATCTGATAAACTTTCGCCTCAAACTCAGTAGCAAGAGCTGGAGAGAAAATGCCTTTGCTGTGTGACGTAGTTTTTGCTTGTTTTCAAGCTTAGTTTTCTCTTTTTCATACTTCAGCTTTGAGATAGCATAGCAACAGTGCATGATACGTAGAGGGAAAAGTATTTAAATAGTCAGAGGTTTCATTTTCCTGAACGGAAGAAAAATACAGTGGGTGCAACCGAGATAACTGCCAAAGAACAGCAGAACTTTAAATACAGAGCATTAAATAATGGCTAATTGTATTCAATGCTACGTTTGAATGTAATTCTAATAATAATATTAAATGTTATTTTGAAATACCTCTTCAGCTGCAGTTCTCATTTTTAGACTACTGCTGATGGATTGTCTTTAATTTTTCTCTGATTCTGTAAAAGCTCTCAAATATGATCTCAGTGCGTGAAGGCTTCTGTGCAGAACTCCAGACCTTATCCAGATCCCTGCAGCCATGGCTGTGTGCCAGCCCATACATCCCCATTGGACACGGCTGCACTACCTCCCCTGTCTTCTCCTTGCCCACCCTTCCTGTTGCATAAAGTCTCTTCACCAGAGAGTTCTGAAGTTCATACTGATGCTTTCATATATTCCAGGCAGAAGCCCTGGAAGTCCTGCCTTTTCATTTGGGGGGAAGAGAAATCTTCATACAACTCGGCTTGAAGTTCTAATGCCAGAGAAGAATGGTTTCAGTGACCCTGGTGAATAAGCTCTTTTCATATTTCACCCTTTCCCCTGAGTCTTTGTGCATCTTTTGTAAGGTTACGCAGTGTATCTCACACCTCACAAGCAGGTAATATCTGGTTATATTTTGAAAATGCTTGCAATATGCTGTGTGTATTCTGAGAAATACTGTAGCATAGTACCTAATTTAGTAATACTGAAGTACTCAATGCCTGTTGAGTACCTGCATAGTCAAATAAAGATCATCAGGTTTGGCAGTAACAGCACACCTCCATGTTTTAGTGTCCCAAAGCAGCTCCTCTGCTTACTCATTCAATGCTGGTTGTCTCCTGGCACTCAGCAGCAGAGCTTCTGGCAAGAGGTGAGTGCCCAGCAGACCAGGCCTTCTAATCTCATCCCTGCAAACAGAGCAAAGGGATGGTGGGAGCAGGCAGACGGAAAGAAAGGGTTGATCAAAATTGATGGTACTTCCAGGTAGAGGCTGAGGTATGTTTTCCATGTTAAACTTCTTGAGCAGAGCTTGTAAGGTTTCGGTTAACATGAATTACTGTACCTCAGGCTTTTAGTTCAACCTTTTTCTTTTGCAATACCTGTATCTTTGGTTGTCGGGTTGTTTTTTTCTGTTTGTCCTCAACCAAAATAAGAGCTCCTTTCTAGTAGGAGAAAATTGAGATGATAGGATGAAAAGTTGGAAGGATGAAGAAAGGAGATGGAGAGGAACACATAGCGTAGTTATGATAGACAACAGGGAGCTTCCCAGCTATCAATACATATAAAAAAATAAACAAACCCCACAACTGCCTTAGATCTTTGACAAAGAAAATAGTCTGGACTCAAGGTAAGTAACTGTGCACTGCTCAAAATACCTGCAGATAGCTGAAACACAGTAACTTTAATGAAACAGCTGAGGAATTTTGTTCTGTGAGTAAACAGGATGTGAAATATGCATTTTGTGAAATATGCATCTTGCTGTAAATGTTACTGTATGCAACTTGGTAGAACACAGCGCTAAGTCTTCAGGGAGGGAGACTCTAGTTACTCGTGCAGAGTCTTTTCTTAGTGGTGTGATTTATATGGGGAAAACTGCTAACTCATTAATAATGGCACTGGAATTTGACCGCAGTGCTGTCTTTGAAAAACACATAAGAAATCCACTGGAAAAGGGGAAAGGGAATTGTGCAACCTTTATTGTGCAAGTGTATCTGACATAGAAGCTGCAGTTAGCGAAAAGAATCAAAGCCCTGTGATTAAACTGTCAGTTCTTACCTTGCATTCTGAGGTTTGCACCTGAGCAAACAGTTGCAAATCTTTGACATGATCTGTCATGTTTATTCCTACAAATGGTGTTACCAAATACTCAGAATTACAACTTTATTTGGATCACAACAAAAGCAATCCACTGCTACAGCTGTAAGAGAAAACAGAGAAGCGATGTCAGCCCCTGCTGTTAGGAACTCTGCCCACGTAGAGCAGTTACACATTTATATAGCTTTTGGTTATAGGGCTCTGAACTGTCAGATAAGCAGGAGTACAGTAAATAGCAACAGAGAGCAATAACATCTGGATTACTCCATGTAAGGAGGATCTGCACAGTCAGGTAAGAAAGCTTGAAATGATATAGTACATCTTACAAACAATTCACCCCTGTATTAATCAAAGGCTTCCCCAGGTCATGCTGTCGTGCATTTCCTAGTTGGGAAGACTGATAAAGGTAATGCTTTGTGAGCCCTTCTGCACTGTGCTGATTTCCTTTCTCATTTATGGACAAACTGACACTGAAAGGGCCAGAAACAGATCTGTTTGCTTCTATTTCATAGAATCACAGAATGGTTTGGGTTGAAAGGGAGCTCAAAGCCCACCCAGCCCCAACCCCTGCCATGGGCAGGGCTGCCCCCCCACCAGCTCAGGCTGCCCAGGGCCCCATCCAACCTGGCCTTGAGCGCCCCCAAGGATGGGGCACCACAGCTTCTCTGGGCAGCTGTGCCAGCGCCTCACCGCCCTCTCAGTGCAAATTTTCCCCGATATCTAAATCTCCTCTCTTCCAGTTTTAAGCCATCCCCCCCCTTGACCTCTCAACCATCAGACCATGAAAAAGTTGACTTCCCTCCTGCTTATAAGCTTCTTCTAAGAACTTAAAGGCAGGCTGTAATGAGGTATCCCCCGAGCCTTCTCTTCTCCAGACTAAACAAGCCCCGTTCCCTCAGCCTGTCTTCACAGGAGAGGTGCTCCAGCCCTCTGAGCATCTTCGTGCCCTCCTCTGGACCCGCTCCAACAGCTCCACGTCTTTCCTGTGCTGGGGGCGCCTGCACACAGGGCTGCTCACCACAACCCCGTGACTGCAACCATCCAACTAACTACCCACCCACCGACCTGCGGGGCCGCCCCGGACAAGCGCTGCCGGCCCCGCCTGCCGGCGGCCGTCAAGTAAGCCGCTCGGGCCCCACCCCCAGGCGTGGCCGTAGAGCCTGCACATTTTTACCTAAAAAAGAGAGGGAAGGCAAAACACAACAAACCCGCCCCCCCGTAGCACGCCAGCCTCGTCCCACCCGCTCTCCGCGCCGTTGGACGGCCGCGGGAGATGGCTCCGCCTCCCCGCCGGCTGCCGACCAGCGGCAGCGCGCCGCGCTCGCCCCCGCCCGCCTCCGCGCACCCGGCGGCCTCCCTGTGCTCGCGGAGGGGGCGTGGCCTATCCGCCAAGCCCCGCCTTCTCCCGGAAGAGGTTGCGGCTGGCGGCGGAAGCGCGCCGGGAGGGGGGGTGGCGGATGTGTGCGCTCCGGGCGCTCCCCGACGCCCCCATTCCCTGCTCCTTCCCGCCCCGGCTCTCGCTGCGGCACAAAAGATGGCGGCGAAAACTCAGGGCGGCATCCGCCTCAGCGCGGTGAGTGCCTCAGCGAGGGGCCCGGGAGCGGTGGAGGGGCCTCTGAGGGGCCGGATGACCCTTACCGAGGGAGGAGGAGGAGGAGAAGAAGGAGGAGGAGGGGCGAGCGGGGGTGGCTGCGCGGGGCCGCGGAGGCTGAGGGAAGCTCCCACTGAACGCCTCTGAGAGGAGGAAGCGGGCGATTGGACGGCGGCCGCCGTTCCTCAGCCGAAGCGGGAGGCTGCAGGGCGGCTCGTTGTGCTCGGAGGTCGGGCGGGCGTCCCTGGCCCTTGGAGGGAGGCAGCTCCAGTCGGGCTCGCAGCCGCTACCGGCGGGAGGAGGCCGGGCCGTCTCTTCAGCCGGGGGCGGTGGGGGTGGGCGCCGCCAGCCCCGCGACTGCGCTGCGCTCCTCGGTCTCGCACTGCTCGCCGCCGTCCTTCCCTTTATTTACTCTCAGTGCGAGCGGAGGTGCCGCAGCTCTTTCGGTTGCTCAATACGCTGCGGCTGAAACCGGCTATTTTCGAGGGACTTTCTCGTTTGTGTTGTGCACGCCTCCAAGTAACACAGGCAACGCAAACACGTGGCTTGGGGACTTACTTTGAATCCTGGGATTGAGTGGTGGTGGTGGGGAAGCTGGATCCTTACAGGAAAGTAACTGCTCAGGTGTCGGAGCGTAAAGCATACGCTCCTGGGTCATCTTTATGGGTCCCTTCCAGCTCAGGATGTTCTATGATTTATGATGCATCAGGTATGCTCTCAGCGCCGCTTCAATTACCTTAAATTAATTGGCGTGATTGCAGAGGTTACGTGTAAATGTCGCCTGTTTGAAGTTTGGGAATTACACTTTCGTTTCAGTTTCGTTTCGATTTGGGACCCACTTTGGGTCGTTTGGGAATTACACTTCCATTTCGATTGCTGTAAGTGCCTGACTTTATCAGGGAAGGGCTCACCTGGCTTCTTAGATAATGTAATGCTTCAGGAAGAAAAAAAAAACAAAGAAAAGAAGGGGGAATCTCCCTTTGCTTTTGAATGCGTTAGTAGCTTTCGTCAGGGGAAGAGTGTGCCTGCATTAACATCTGTTGTGGGTAGCACGAGCTGGGCTATGATTTCAAACCTATCGGGTAGAAATCACATTGGCAGACTTACAGATGAGAAGTCTCAGCTAGAATTGGTGTAGCTAACAGCAGTTGGTGACTTTCTGATCTATATGTAGGATGCTCTTTTTTTTGTCAGTAGTCCGAACTTAAAACTTTCAGTGTATTTCTAATCACAGCTATTGTTTGTTTGTTTATTTATCTAGGTAGGTTTTGAGTACAGAGACGGAACAGCTGATAAGGGTTGTTCTAACAGATAACACCTTTCTACACCTCTGGACAATGTTTCCCAGCAAAGAGCAATGCAGAACTGGCAGTTGGTCTCTTCTGTCAGCCGCTGCTCTTCGGAAATAAGTTGGGCTTCACCAGTTTCAGAGACGTGCAGGGACCACTCAGGTGGTGTGAGCAGGCCTGGCGGTTCATTCTCTGGCATTTATCTCTTGCTGTTGCTCTGGTAAAATGTTTGCTCAGTTGCACCATAAGACATGTTGTGAAAGCGATCCAGGTCAAAAATGTGATTTAAAAAATGAGTTGTAATTTGCGTCAGCTCCCTGATGCGGTTTGTTGCTGTGGTCATGTAAGTGCATCAGCGTAGCTGGGAGGGAGGAGGAAAGGAGAACGTAGCAGAAAGGAAACATGCTGCCAGATGGAAGAAAAGCAGGAGGAGGAGAATGACAGCGGTGTTGTTCAGCCAAAAGCTGCAAAATAGCTCCATAAGACAAGGCTGCTTGCTCAGTAGTTACCATTTGTGCATGAGATGGTCCGTGAGAGATGAAATAGTTCAGTTTTTCTTGGAAAACTAAAATTCCCAAAGCCGCTGCTTTATTCTTACATATTTACTGCTCATAATTGTAGGAGATGCTCTGCCTGGTACAGCGAGTCTTTCTGTCATATGAACTTTAGATACTTTAGATAGTTTAGTTGTTTAAAGTTTGAAGTTTAGTTGGATTTTCAGAAGGAAATTCGCTGCACTTGGTCTTAGGAAGCCAGATGAAATAACGAAGCAAAACCCACTCACTGACAAAATATTTTTGGTCAGTGTACAAAGCAGCTGGATCGTCTCAACCACAGCCATACTGACATAGCCAAAAGTGAGCATTCACCTGGGGATTAACGCTCATTCTGTACCCTTGGTACTGCATAACTCGAAGCTAAATAGGTTTAAATATTCCCCACTAAGTTCCACCTCAGTTGTGTTGGCAGCTGGATAGCTTTGAAGCAAGCAAGGGAGTGCCCTTCAGCCACTCTTGTCTATCTTCTTAGTCTGATTTTCTTGTGTATCCTTGTTTCACAGCCTTCCATTAGGAAATGATGCTATCTCCTACAACTCTTTGAAAGAGTAGATAACAGCAGAACAAGGGGAAGTGGTTTGAAGTTGGAGGAGGGAAGATTGAGGTTGGATGTCAGGGGGAAGTTCTTTACTATGAGAGTGGTGAGGTGCTGGAGCAGGCTGCCCAGAGAGGTTGTGGATGCCCCATCCCTGGAGGTGTTCAAGGCCAGGCTGGATGAGGCCCTGGGCAGCCTGGCCTAGTATTAAAAGTGGAGGTCGGTGGCCCTGCCTGCAGCAGGGTTTGGTGATCTGTGATCCTTGAGGTCCCTTCCAACCCGAGCCATTCTGTGATTCTGTAGCTTTTCCTGTGAACTACCCTCCAGGATGCTCACCTTTAGCTCAGGGAGCTTTAGAGCCAAGAACCGATTTCTTAAAGATCTCACGTTCCAACCTGTACCTTCTAGTTTTGAATAACTGTTCACGTTCCTGCAGCTGGGTACCACTTCTCAGCCTTTTTCACAACCTTATCATCTGAAACAGCCATCCAGGAGAGACTGGTGTAATTCTTACATTTGTTTATAAAATATGTTTCTTTTCAAACCCAGTCACTGGTGGAGAGGCATCACATTACCCAGACACTTCATCAGGAGATTTTCTTGCCGTACTGATCAACACTTTACCTCACAGAAAAGAGGACGCTCAGCTCTGACTATGTCAGTCTCAGAGATGCTGAAGTTCTTTCTTTCCTCAGCCTCTCCCAGACAGACAATGCTCACTACTTTGAATTCACACCTTTCAAAACTACAGCGGGGTCTTTTCTTTCAGATCTCAGGATCTTCTGAACTGTCATAGGGTAGATGAAGAAATTAAATCATAGAATGGCCTGGGTTGAAAAGGACCACAATGACCATCGAGTTTCAACCCCCTGCTATGTGCAGGGTCGCCAACCAGCAGACCAGGCTGCCCAGAGCCACATCCAGCCTGGCCTTGAATGCCTCCAGGGATGGGGCATCCACAGCCTCCTTGGGCAACCTGTTCCACTGTGTCACCACCCTCTTGAGTGAAAAACTTCCTCCTAATATCCAACCTAAACTTCCTCTGTCCCTGTTTAAAACCATTCCCCCTTGTCCTATCGCTATCCACCCTTGTAAACAGCCTGTTTCCAGTAATCGGGCTTAATGTCTTAATTTCTAAATTATTTATAGGCATATGTTAGGAATTGATTCAATTCACCACAGTTCATAAAACGGTAATTTAAAAACACATGGCAGTAAAGAATGTAATGTCTGTCTCTACTTGCAGTCTGGCTTGGTGGAGAAATACCAGGGTTAAGCTGTAGCCCGACAGCGTATCTTGTGCTCTCTATGACCTTTGGATCAACGTGAGATTTCTTGGCAATTGATGTTGATCTGAACAAGGGCTGCTGCAGCTTTGCTCCCGCTGTGGCACCTGGCTCTGTAGTGTTATGTCTTTCTCCGATTAATGATCTCAGAGACCCAAAGTGGTTGCTTCCTCTGGTTTAGTCCTTACTAATTGTGTGAAAGTGATCGTCACTGTAGCAGTTCTATAAAATCGATTGGGTACGTACATGCTATTTTAAAACATTTGTCTTATATATGATGTGGATTATACTATGTTTTCTCAAGCAACTGTACTGTACAAGAGCTATTTACAGCATTGAATATTTGTAGATGTTTTTTATGCCATCAGTATACCTATGCTGATAAGGCATAAGCGTATGTATACACTAAGTTTGCACTTGAGAGCTTGTGGAATTACAGGTATTCTCTGCAAGTACAGCTATATCAAGATCAACAGTAAGACTTCCCCAAACATTGCACTGACAAATCCTTAAGTTATGCAACCTCTAGTTCGGCTTTTCCTGTTTTTCTGACCTAGGTGAATGTATACAAGCCTAGGCTTTCATAAATGACTTGAGAATACTTTTATCACTGATATCTGTAAAATGCGTCACATAAATACATATTTTAATGTGCATGTTGCCATGTAGTCCTCGTAATGCCTACGTTCTTGTGGTTACATCTGGTCATAAATGAGGCTGAAATGTACGAGCCTGAATTACCAACAGTACCAACTACCATTTGAAGGAGTCTGACAGGTCCCAGTGACAGGCAGTTTTGATCAATATGGGCAAAGGGAGCAGTGACACTGGACAGTAAGTCACTCAGTATATGAGGTGTTTTTCTTTTTCCAGTTTAATACTCCTTGTTTAAACTTGACATTTGTGATATTGGAGAGCTTGTGTTAAGGTTGTTACTTTTGGATGAAGGCACTGATGGTTTTTTGTAACTTCACACTGGATCACAAACTGATGCTGTTGTTTCTCTTTTATTTCAGCTTTGCCCAAAGTTCTTGCATACCAACTCTACCAGTCACACCTGGCCCTTCAGTGCAGTTGCTGAGCTTATAGGTATGTGGATCACTAATACCTGTCATACTTGTTTTTTTCAGTTGTAACTTTTTGTTCCGTCAAGTAAGATCTTATTCTATTCCTGCTTGATGTGGTTAACAGGTTTGAGTTTTGTTAGGAAAAATACATACAGGCACACATTAAGGTGAGAGAGCACGCTCGTGTAGGAAATTGTTATACATTCTTATTAATCTCTGTTTCTAACTGAGTGACAAAGGGTCCTACCATGAAAGCATACTGACCAGCTTGCACACAACCACCTTGTGTTATTCCCCTTTATTCCTCCACCCTTGTTATCCTATGCTTTTTCCACCCATCGGACCTTTCCTTTCTCTTCACTTCAGTGCTTCTTCCAAAACACCTCACAGTAATTTCTTGACGTTGACACAATACCCGTCAAACATCCTTAGTTTCTTTTGGGTTACACAGCTCCTGGCTGATGGGTTATGCTCGAGCAGTTCCTTTTAACAATCCATTCATCAGCGTCCTGGGAGTTCTGTTATTGCTTTTATCATCCCCTGTTTGTTAGGGTTTGAGTGTATGTTTGACTTAATAGATCCTGTTTGTCACTTTGTCTTTCATTTTTAATAACTGTTAACTAAATATTCTTCCTTGTTTCCTTAGCTGGAGAATGGTTAGTGTACTTTCTCTGTTTCCTCAAAGTAAAGGTGTGGTATGGAAAGATGTGTTGATCTAGCAGTTCGCTCCTGCCAAAGGGAGCCGCTCTTCTGGTCGCACATTCCTTTGCTTCACTGGTTTTGTCAGTTGTTAATCCAGAAGAGGAGTAACCTAACAAAGTAAAATAAGAAAATTTCTGCTGGATAAGGCCAGAATTGCCACAAAGACAGAAATCGTAACCCTGTGGCTATGGGAAGGACTAGATGTTTTAGTGATGAGTCATGGCTGAAAAGCTGAGTCATTTCAGCTGTCTTATCTTGTCACGTCATACCTGGTTGGAACTAACAAACATGTGCTATGTAAGGCATGGAAGCGTGCCTTCTTCCTTCCTTTGGCCTGTTTTGTCACGCTTTGCTTTAACAAAGATCCAAAAGCATAGTAGCAACACGACCAGTTAGTCATCTTAGTTTTGTGAACTCCCTTTCACATGCTATGAGCGGCTATACCGTATGCCAAACATCAAGCAATATGAACTGGGCTACGTTATAGAGGCCTGAGTTTTCTTTCGTTCACTCATCAAAATGTTAATGATCTGTATGCTAAAATTTGCTTTTAAAGCTGTAGTCCCTGGTGTCAATGTTTTGGTAATTACGTTGCTAATTTCTGTTAGACCTCAGTCAGTTTAAATATAAGTGAACTATTTGTGCTACTTGCAGGGGAGAGCTTAAATGGGGCATCTATAAGAGAGCTGGTGAGCTAGCAAATGAGGAAACTTGCACAAAGTGTGGACTTAAAGTATTTTCAGTCTGATTGTACTTGAAATGTCCTCTCTTATTGATGCTGAACTATTTTTATGAACTTTTTCACTCTGGGTGCAATGTGTAGTTTATGCTCACAGGCAGCAAGCTGTGAGCTGTGATTGCTTTTAATGGCTGCTGTGTTGGCCTGAGCTGTGTGTTTCTGCCTTTAAGTTAAACCTGCAAAACAGATAGTGAGGCAGGGACACAAGCTCTTTCACAGCTCTTTCAAATCCTGCAAATAGGGAGTTTAAGATAAAGCATTTTATACTTCTGTAGAAGTTATGCCTTCCTAAGAGCAGGCTTCTGAACAGCTTGCAGTAGCAGGATAGACATTTGTGGCTGTCGGCTCTGCTGGTAATGAAGTGGAGCAGCAATAATTTTTTTCACTTAGACCTCCAGCATTTGGGCTTCAGGCTTTTGCTTGCTTTTTAATGTCTGATTTCTCATTTAGAGCACGCACAGTAGGTAAGATAGTTTTGTAGCCGTGTATACGTGCTATCATCTGGAGTGTGGACAGTAACCTCAACACCTGCGAGCCAATCAGAAGAGGTGTTTCAGTGGCAGGGAGAAAAGTGAACTTGCAACAGCTGCCTGGGAGGCAGAAAGCAAAAGCAGAAACTTGTCTGGTTTTTGTTTTCTGTTCTCTGTTTCAGCTGCTCATCTCAGCCAAAGTTTTTGGCTATACGTCGCTGTCATTTGTAGTGGCTAGAAAATTTTTCTTGTTTTCAGGCAAGATTTGCTGGCTTTTGATGGAGCTTTTTCATTGTAACGTTAGTTCGCAGTGTGCCTCTGCAGGGTCGTAGGATTCCCATAAGTGCAAAATTGAGAGCCCACAGTGCAATATTGGACAAACATCTCTTTGACGAAGCACAGCACCGTAATAAAGTGAGGGACAGCAATTCCATATAGCTCCAGCACTGCAAGACTAATGTTTGGTGGAGACATTGTGTGCGTATGACTACCAGATAAGGCTGTGTTATGTGTCACATATGTGTTTAAATAACTTTGAGAGTTGCTGTCTGGCATCTACACTGGAATTAAGCACTCTCAGTGCAAGCATGTTTTAAGTGTTTACTTTTTTTATGATTCCTTTTTTTCTTAGTATCCTGCTCTTGTTTACTTTTCTCCCACTTCAGATAACGCTTATGATCCTGATGTGAGTGCTAAACAGATATGGATAGACAAAACAGTGATAAACAACAATATATGCTTGACGTTCACTGATAATGGAAATGGTATGAACTCAGAGAAGCTGCACAAAATGCTAAGGTGGATAACCTCTTTTGTGTATTTTTTTCTTGTCGCGATTCCAATTTCTATTGTTGTTATTGCTTAACTCCTTTCTCTCACATGTAATCTATTATGCTCGTTTTTCTATTTAGCACTTCTGAGGGTGAGGGATTACCCAAGTGAGGCTCTAGAACAGAGGTGCTAGTACAGCTTTCATATAGCTTTGGCTGCTTATTTTATCTCCTAGTTTCCTTTTATCCTTTCCATCAGCGTTCTCATTTAACTTTCTGTGCTGGGCATGTGCAGTATAAACTCTCTGTAGTGCCCTTCTCAGTGGAAGCAAGGTGAATATTTTCCCCATTTGAGCATGCTTTAGACTAAGTTAGCAAATGAGAGACAAGGGATGTTCAGTTCAATCCAATACTTTTGAGTGTTGAAAATGTTAAGAGAATGGGAATTAAATTGATGCTGATTATCATTTTACCTTCTAATATCCTATAGTGTTTGAACTGTTCTTTCTGCAGTTTTTTCCTGCAGTTAGCAAACAGACTGTTGTTCAGGTTCTCTTCTAGTGTGACAGATGTTCGTCTGCCTCCAGATAGATCTTTGGATATAAATTTGAGGAAGCTTGAGTTCAAATGACTGTTTTCTTTTTCTGCAGTATACCATAATTAATAGCTTATTTGTTAAATTCCATGCTCCATATACAGTTACCCATTTGTCTTCAAGTGTCATATGTAGTTACCTGTAGGAAAGACGTAGATTGCATATGTTTAAGCAAATGGTGGGGGGAAGTGACTAAGGAGGAAAATAACTTAAGGGGCTTTTTTCAGAATTTATTGCAAGGCCAGTGGATAAATACTAGAAACATATGGGGATGTACCTTTGTATGATTCCAGGCAGATGGTGTCTTTTAGATCATTAAAAGATGAATCTAAATTTCCCTAAATTCTTGTGTTGTGATTGTAGGAATATTATATTTAGGGATATTAGGAATATTATATTTTAGGAATATATATTATTAGGTGTTGATTCTCAGAATTTGTGTTGCTGTTCATCATTTAATTGCATAGTAGTCCCTGATCTCTAGAACAAGAGATGGACTCGTGGTTAAGTCAGATTTGATTTACCTTGCTTGCATATTTTGGGTTTTAGTTGTCCGGGGGGCTTTTTACACTCTTCCAATATCTGTTTTTTTTTCATATCAGCTTCGGCTTCAGTGAGAAATCTGTGATGAATGGCCGTGTTCCAGTGGGACTGTATGGAAACGGGTTTAAATCAGGGTCCATGCGCCTGGGAAAAGATGCAATAGTCTTCACCAAGAATGGAGAAACCATGAGCGTTGGTCTCTTATCTCAGACTTACCTTGAAGTCACAAAAGCAGAACATGTCATGGTTCCCATCGTGACATTCAACAACCAACATATCCTTTTGACAATTTCCTAACAGAAAGTTGTGTGTGTGTGTCAAACTTGGTTGGTAACATTAAAGGAAATCTTGTAGTCCTTTACAGATACATTCTAAGATGGGCAGAAGGTTATTTAAGTTATAATGTGTTAAAAACTTCTACATTTTTTGGAGCTCTCCAGATGTGGAATGAGAGCCTCTGAGGGATGCAGGATCCTGTTGCAGAAGTTTACTAATCTTCTGAAGTTTTTTCTTTTACATTTAAAGTTACTTTCCTTAACATTTTGCTTACGACAGATAAGTGATCCAGCAGAATCCAAAAACAGTTTGAAAGCCATCTTAACACATTCTTTATTTTCTACCGAGGAGAAATTACTGGCTGAGCTAGATGCTATAATGGGGAAAAAAGGAACAAGAATCATAATTTGGAATCTCAGAAGGTACGATGAGGCCCAGTTGCTCATATCTTTTCTTTCATTTGCATTATTTCTTCAGTGTATGCAAGTAGACAAGGGTTTTTTTGCAGAGTAATTCTAGAATACTGGATGGAGAGTTAGCTGCAGTTGATGAAATTAGACTCAAATTCATTTGACTGAAGGGGAACATAAAGGATTCTGTATTTCATTTTGATAAAATATTGTTACTATTCCAGAAGAGTAATTGAAATAGATGAATTATAAATCCGGTATCTCAAACCGATGGGGAATGACTTGGACCTTTCTAAACTTCTTAACTGTTTATCATAGTACAAACAGAAGTCCAAGTAAATAGATGCAGTTAATTACATTCATCTACACACGTATGTGGGATTATTCACGTAAAAATGAATTTTCAGACTTTGGTAGCTTGGAATTGCTGTTTTCTTTCTTTAAAGAAGTTGTAGCAGTTTCAAGTTGTAGCAGTGTCAGCTGGGTGTTGTCATTTCTCATCTCCTTTCCCTTTCCTCCTCTTACATGGTTGCTGCTCCCTTACTTGCAGGGAACCTATATGACGGTCCATCTGGAATAGTTCTAGATTGCCTTTAACAGTGATGAACCTATTGTTTGGGAACGTGTTAACTCATATTATGCTCCTGAGTGTTTAGTTTACTGCTGTTTTAAATACCTGAAATAGCAAGGTATCCATAAGAAGCAATTTCAAGTGGTTTTATGGGCCAGTAAATTTGGCAGGAAAATAGTTTATTCTTGCCTATCAGAAAAAAAGGGGTGGGGAGAAGACTCATTCTGGGATACAGTGGATTAAATGTTACAGAACAAAACAAAATCTCAGGCAATCAAAGCTGGTGAAAAGCTCTATTTATTCTTTTCCTATTTAATTATTTTCTTCCATATTTTAGGAACTTGCATCCCTTTTAGCGTAGTAGATTTTTATACAAGAAACCTGGAGGTAACAAAATCTCTATCTGAATGTTGTGCCAAACTTCTGCCAGTGCAATTAACTAAAAGAAACCCTCTGGTGAGCACTGCAATAAGGAATTGTGATGAAAAATTCCTGAGTTAGGAAGTTGCAGTTTGTCATTCTCACAGCAGTAAGAATCGTAGGCAGTTTGCATTGTTGAGGAATTTTGCATTGAGATGCATGCATCTCGGCCCATCTGGTGTTCTTGGTGATACTGAGTGCTTTTATTAGTGAAGTGCAATTAGAATAAAGTTAAAATTTATGCTAGCTTTATTTGCTAACGTTTCCCTTATATTCCTTGGGTTTCTAGAAGAAGCTAGTGAATGTTTTTGAATTCTAGCAAGTCTGCAAAGAAAACCATTATTACTCAAAGGAATTCTGTTTCTTTTGTGTCTTTTCTCTTGTATCTTTGTGATATCCTCTGGGTCTGTTGTCCATTTTTAAAACCTGAAGCATTTTGGAAAAACAAGTGTTGAGAGGGCAGACACTTCTCTCTGCGCATGGTGCAAGATGGATCATCTCCACGTATCATGCAACCTGAGTCTTCACATCTTCTTCTATTTATAGTTGAAAAAGTTTAATATACACCTATCTAATAAGTCACACCTACCTACTACATATTCACAAGACTGTACTAGTACAAGGCTACACAAACATAATTGAGTCTTCTTCAGTTGTGTGGGAGTCTTCAGTGGTTGTTTGGGGAGGTATCTCCCTACTCACTTTGTCCGTGTTTGGGCATAGGTTTTCTAAGGACACCTAGTTTTCATCTAGTCTCTACTGACTGATTACTGTTTTGGATCTGTGTTCCTATTTCAAGGGTGTTGCTCTTATTATAGAAGTTGTGTGGTCAGAAAGGATATTTATCATAGATAAGCAGTACATTTGGAAGTTATAAGCAGAACTATAAACTTGGAGCGAGTACCTTAATTAAGCAGAAATGACAAATAATTAGTTTTGAGATATCAGGTTCACCTCAACCTTTTTTTTTCCCTCTCATGATAAGATTTTTTTCCTTATTTCTTAGAGATAAAAATGATAAAACAGAATTTGACTTTGACAAGGATAAATATGACATCAGGATTCCAGAAGACTTAGATGAAACAGGGAAAAGAGGGTATAAAAAACAAGAGAGACTGGACCAGATAGTTCCAGAAAGTGACTACTCACTAAGAGTATGTATACTTTTCTTTTTTTTTCACTTATTTACTTGTTTTGTGGAAACCAGAAGATATATGCTTTTGTTTTAATGTAATATACTGTACCATAGAGGTGTTGTTTGGAAAAAAGACAAAGTCAGAATTTAAATGTTAGGGCAGTGGGTCAGCAGTATTTGGAAAACAGAATGTGTTTCTGGACTTCTATAAACATCTGCTGGGGTTTGCTTTTTTTTTTCTTTTTAGAAGAAAATATCTGTTTTTTACATAGTCTTGCAGATACACTTTTGCTGGTTTTCAGCTGACAGCGTCCTCTTTAGGTTCCAAAAGAGATCCAGGAACTAGATAGCAGCTGTTTAAAGACCTGCATATAAAAAAGCCCTAGCCCTGACTGCAGGCTAAATATTGCAGCCATTGTTTACACTACTGACCCATAGTCTCTGAACATGTTTCTTACAAGAAAGTGTACGTGGCATTACTAGGTGTCCTGAGTACTTCTGAATAGTATTGTAGGTATTGTTCCAGCTCAAGTACAACATTCAATTAGTCTAACACTCACAGAAGTCATAAATCTGCTTCAAATATGGCAAATGAAATGCAGATTGAAATACATGGATTCACACCCAAGAAGATTATGTAGTTTGTAAATCGTTTGGAATAAAGTTAACAGCTGCTTTTTATTCTTTTAAGGTCTGTGATATAATTCCCTACTTAGAACTTAAGAATAGAGGCTTGTTTATCTGAACATAATTAAAAGCTCTTATAATAGTAAAACTGTATCTTCAGACACCTGATTAACTTGCCATATTCACGAAAGTCCTCTTTCAATTGCTATTAATGTGATTTGTATGATGTATGTGCGTTTGAGTTTCCTGTGTTTTGTGGAATCAAGTTGGAGGAGCAAAAAAACCAGTTAGTAACATCTTAATTAAAATCTGGATTTGTCTTTCCAAACATGGTAAATGTTTTACAGTACACGTTTCTTGAGGATTTGTAGGTGTGTAGTTCTTTTTTTAGGTGGTGGCAGCGAGGATCTCATTGCTGTTGTTTTGAATAATGGGCATTATTGTATATTTTGTAGGCTTACTGCAGTATTTTGTATCTGAAGCCAAGAATGCAGATCATTCTGCGAGGACAAAAAGTGAAAACACAGCTGGTCTCCAAGAGCCTTGCTTTCATTGAGCGTGATATATATAGGCCAAAATTTTTGAATGTATCCTTTGTTAATGTGATGATTGCATGCTGAATGTAACGATGAGACTTTGTATGTAAGCTGTCTAGATTCTGCTGGGAATGTTGCAGCTGTCTTTATGGGTGTTCTGTAATTATTTTTAAAACCTCTTCTGTGAAGACGTACCAAAGGAACTATCTCAGTACTTAAAAGAAGGGGGGGGGGGGGGGGGGGGGGGGGGGGAGGGGAAGAAAAGAAAATACCAGGACCCAGTTTGAAATGAGCCCTCAAAGTATATGTATATTTTGGTCGCATGACATTAACCAGACTTTTCCTTAATATCTGATAAAAGGCTAAAACAGTAAGAATTACGTTTGGATTTAACTGTAGAAACAAAGATCACTATGGAATAATGATGTATCATAAAAACAGACTCATCAAAGCTTATGAAAGAGTTGGCTGTCAGTTAAAGGTAGGAATTTAAGCTGAAAAATATTTTAACGTCATTAGAAACCATTTTCACTCAAATGCTGAATTAAAAGAAAATACAGGTGAAAACTAGTGTGCTTTTGTAAATACACCTTTTTTCAGTTGGCACAGCAGTTAATAATTGCACTGAGTTGTATGTAGAAACTAAGCTTAATGCACGAGGCGGAGAATTCGGTGTGCCTTTCAGGACAAAAAGAGGGATGGATTGTAGGGCATTCATTCTTTTTGTCTGGCAGATTTGTGTCAAGAGTTCTTTTGGAGATTATTCATTAAGTCAGAGGTTATTTTAACTTGGTGGATATATAAATTATAATTACTTCTGTCAAGATCTTAGTGTTTTAGTATGGGATTTGTTTTGTTTTTCCTGATGGATCTTAATTTTTTACAGGCAAACAACATGGGTGTTGGCGTAGTTGGGATTATCGAATGCAACTTCCTAAAACCAACTCATAACAAACAAGATTTTGACTACACAAATGAATACAGGTAAATGTGTATTTTGTATAGATTTTTCATTTAATAATATTGTTCACTGGGAGGCACTAGACTGTAAAAAGATTTTGTCCCTTTTAAGTAGTAAGAATACTTGTGTTCCATCATAAACTGCGATAGAACTGTGAGATATGAATCCCACGTGATTGATGATTCATAGTGATTCATCACAATTTCCTAGGGGTTGTTGTTTTTGACTTTGTTTTTGGATGTTTTTCATCCATTGTTCTTAGTTTCTTAAAAGTAGACTTTCATGTCCTGAAGTCTACCTGACAGGATATTTAAAAAATACAGGACACAACCCCGAAGGCAGCTGTGATTTGGAATGAAGCTGCAATGAAGCTACATCCTATCAGTCAGTATCTAACAAGTAACATACTGCAGCTGCACTGATTGAGAATCTAATCTGATTTGGAAAAAAAGAAATGTTCTTAAGCCAGATGAATTGCCTAGTGTGTTTACAGTGCTCTTCTGTGAATTGATTGCACTGGCATTATGGAAGGAGATGTGTGGGGAAGGAAAGGGTAGGGAGGGTGAGTTACCTCAGCAGAAAAGATGTCTAGGGAAAATCTCCTAGATGCAAACACTGGGAATTATTCCACTGTGTTTTCTTTCCTTTCAAGATGATGAGGCTATTTTCTATCTTCTGTGCTGTTTGGTGTTAAGGGATGTTAGGAGCAGCTGCCTCCCCCAGCAGCTGCTGTGTCCCCTGACTCAGCCTGGCGACCCGTGGTCTCTGTGTTCCCTGCCACTTTCCCATTTGCAGGCTTAACTAGCAATGAAGTTGAGCACGTGTCTCAGAGATGCAGACACACAGAACACTGACGTGGCTGGCACATTCCCTTCAGCAGCACCTATGTATGGGACTTGCATTAAGTGTGGATGTAGTCAGCAACGTACCCTTCTTTTTTCTCAACAGATAGAGATTGAAGGTCATTAGTGAAGGTACACACTTTACAGTTTATATTTGTAAGCATACTGAGTACCGTCACAGCCCCTCTGATCACTTGACACCCCTGGCCCAATTTTAGGTCTTCTAATCCAGTCCATAGGTCCACTGCGTGCTGGCTGGTCTACCTTGTTGCTCAGTACGAATCAAGGCAACATGCATGCTTAAAGAAGCATAGAATTATTAAGGTTGGAAAAGACCTCTAAGATCACCAAGTCCAACCGTCAGCCCACCCCAACCATGCCCACTGACCGTGTCCTTGAGTGCTGCATCCACACGGCTCTTGAACGCCTCCAGGGGCAGTGACTCTACCACCTCCCTGGGCAGCCTGCTCCAGTGTCTCATCACTCTTACTGAGAATAAATTTATCCTAATATCCAACCTGAACCTCACCTAGCACAGCTGTTTAATTCCCTCTCATCCTATTACTAGCTATCTAGAAGAGGCCCACCCCCACCTCACCACAGCCTCCTTTCAGGTGAGAGCAGTGAGGTCTCCCCTCAGCCTCCTCCAGACTGAACAATCCCAGCTCCCTCAGCTGCTCCTCATTAGACTTGTGCTCCAGACCCCTCACAGCTTTGTTGCCCTTCTCTGGGCGCTCTCCTGGGCCTCACCTGGAGCAAGGGGCCCAAAACTGAACACAGCGCTCAAGGTGCAGCCTCACCAGTACTGAGTACAGAGAGACAAATGCCTCTCTAGTCTTGCTGAGGGGACTATTTCTGCTGAGTATGTTATTTCTGGTATAGAATATACTGTCCCCACAAGGCACACTTGCAGGTGCCTCTGGACAAACAAGCACAGACTGACCCTTGATGGCCTAGGCCTAGGCCTAGACCTGGGGTCTACTACTCACTGGCGAGTCCAGCTTGAAGTTTGCTGGTTAATACACATGCACATCCATATGCACATCAGGTTTGATGAAGATACAGGCACTTGTTCTTCTCCAGGTGCCCCCAGCAACTGGCACCAGGCACACAAGGCTAGGACCCTTGCTGCAGCAGCTGACTCCTCATCTCAAGTCTGACTCCAGTAGCTGGCACCTATTTCCACTCATATGCACAGGTGTTACCAGTAGCCGGCACTTAGTCTTTGTAATGCATATGCATGTGATAGAGAATGAGAATATGCAGAGAGTTAAAATTTAATAAGTAGGTAGGGTAGGCTGCAGGGATCAAGCACAGTGATTGGTTAGGCAAGTATATTGGACTGCCCTGTTTTATTGCAGCTTGCACTTTCTTATACTCTTTTCTGTTTTTCTGTCTAACACTCCCCCAGCGCTATTTCTGATCCTTCTTGCCTACATGTTGCCTTATCAGTTAGCATGGTTCTACTGACCTCTCTCCAGCATTTTGGGCCTTCAGATTTGAATCCTTGTCAGTTTTTTGATAGGACCCACGTTTGTTTCTGATTGTCTTTGTTAATACTAGTTGGTCAGGTTTTATGACACTGCATTTGTCTCCTTCCTTTTCTTTATCCTCCCAGCTGAAAAAAATAAACATTCTCACACTCTCTGTTACTTACTGTTCAGCATGACTGAGCAGGATGATTCTTGTCACTGTCTCCCTTACCATGTGTCAGTCAGGTTCATTTCTGTACTTGTCTATGGCTCCTTTGACCAGATGTGCTTAAAGGAGCGCATCTCCTTCTCTATATCCTCAGACTTAGTTTCACTGTGGACTTAAATTTTGGGGTGTTGACTCACAAACATAAGTGGGGTAGACTTTGGCAGGAGATGTCATCAGCTTCTTCAAGCTGTCTATTTTGCCCTTCAGTCAGTTGTTGGTGTTCCCCTGACAAGGACAGCTGAACAATTCACAAAGCCTTTCCTTAATTGCCTGTTTGTATGCAGCTCTGCATATACAAGTAACCCAGAAACAGTATCAGAGTGCTGTAATAAACTAAACTCTTCACTGTAGTAGTTGAGGAGCTGTGGCAGGATAACACCGGTCACTCTTGCCATTGAAACCATAGCTCTCAGCGGAGGAGAAGCAAGATTGGTAGCTGGCAACATAACTGCTGCAGCCACTACAGTTCAATCTGCCTGTATTTTTAAATAGCTCACTGTATTCTTCTTTGCAGTGGTGATGCCAGATTCAAGCAGTTCCTGTGGCTGCAACTATTGAGCTAGTAGAGCTATATAATGAGAACAAGTTAAAACAGACCAGGGAATCATTCTCGTGCTTGTTGTTTCAGTACAAATGTTCCTTGAACCATTTCTTCTGTGGTAGCACTAACAGTTCCTTTGGCAATGGGTATGCATAGGATAGGCACTTCTATTAATCAGGTTTTACTCTGTGTTTCTGCACGCTGGCACAGTGAGCACTGATTGGTTTTTGTTGTTGTGTTTTGGCACTTGTCGCATGTATTGTGAAGGTTTTTTGCTTGTTTCTTTGTTTTACAAAAGATTGCTTCTACAGATTTTTAAAATGTAAATTTCCATCGCAAAGCAGAAACATAAAACTGGTGCTGTAATGTCATGATCAGCGTGAACTTACCTGCCTCTCTCCCTCCACCAAAAGAGACATGATTCAATCCATGTGTTGCTGTTCATTTCTGCCCCTTTGCTAATTCCTTCTTCAGGAACCAAAATGTGTGACTTGGATTCAGAGGTGTTTGAGGTGGAAACTTTCTGGGCTGGACTAAGTTCCTTATTCCTCTTCCACATCACTCTTTTCTGTGTGCCAGCTCTAATGGT
Organism: Gallus gallus; assembly: GCF_016699485.2. Lineage (NCBI taxonomy): Eukaryota > Metazoa > Chordata > Aves > Galliformes > Phasianidae > Gallus > Gallus gallus. The sequence goes on from NC_052532.1 coordinate 106,743,612, forward strand.
CGTACAGTTGTGAAATGATTAGGTTCCTGATAAGAAAACTAATCCAGCTAAACGTTAATATGGGGGAAAACCACCCTGCTTCTTTTGGCAGCATGTAGACTATACCACACTAAAGTGAACGTATATTTGTAGTGTCAGTTAAGTATTGCTTTATGCCAGCTTAGAGTGATCATGAGCCTATAGTAAATAGATATATGTAGCCCAGTGCTGGACTGACAGAGGCAGTTTTGTACTTTTTTATGCTTGAAGTTGAACTAATGAGTTGGCTTCAGGTTTTGCATTGTACATTCACAGTGCTTCTGAATCAAATATTTTATTTCAGTTTAAAAGCTGTCTGTATCCTAAATCAAATTTCTTGTAGTTTCATATCTGACAAACATTTGTTCCCACAATTCTGAACTTCTGGGATTTACTAAAAGTGAAAAGCTTACTGTTGTGAAAACGTAAGGATTAGGGTTGTTCATATACTTACTATTTCACTGTTGTGTATGAACGTTCCTTCTGTGCTAAGATTTTACTCCTTCAGGTATTCTCTGAAAAACTTCTGTTTTCAGGCTTACTATAGCAGCGCTAGGAGAAAAGCTTAATGACTACTGGAATGAAATGAAAGCAAAGAAGAATGAAGAGTATCCATTAGCTTTACCGGTTGAGGAGATACAGTGAGTATCACTTTCAAATAGAAGAATGTTACATACTGTTATTACTGCTTTATTTGTGATCATGCAAATAAATTGTTCATGTGAAAGTTCTGATATGTTTTTTCCATTCCAGAAAGCAGCCTGATCAGACATGGGTGCAATGTGATGCGTGTCTGAAATGGCGGAAGCTACCAGATGGAATAGAGCATTTGCCAGAGAAGTGGTACTGCTCACTGAACCCTGACCCACAATTCCGGTAAAACTATATTTAGCTGAATATCTGAACACTGCTTTTACTTCTTATGTTATTGCCTAAGGTAAGCACGAATGTTAAGCTCTTTATTTTTTCTTAATTCAGGGATTGTAATGTGCCAGAAGAACCAGAAGATGATGACCTAATACATCCCACATATGAGAAAACTTATAAGAAAAAGTGAGTACTGGAGACTTCAAGTGTTCCTACACTAGAAAAGGAACGTGAAAGCTAAACACCCTTTTCTCTCACCTGTGGCATAAGTGCAGCTCTTCTAAGAATTCATCCAGTCAGAAAACAGCGCCCTAAGGTCAAAATCTAATCACAGCAGTGAATAGATGAATAGCATTTTTCTTTTATCAGCATGTTGACATGATATCGAACGTAAAGAGGTCTCTATCATTTAGTAACAAGTAAGGAAAATGAAGCAAAAAGTTGGTGTACAGGTACAGTATGTTAGAGAGAAACAAGTCATTATGGCTGTTAAGAGCCCTTGCCTGAGTGATTACTATTTTCAAGCAGCTGAAAACCTCAGTATATTTGTTTAAGAATTTAAGGGTTCTTAATTAAGATGCACGGGAAAAAATTACTTGGGTAATCTTAATGAATTGCTGGTTTATGTTCTGAAAAGTGTTTTTTACTGTTTTTCAAACGTTTATTTTAATCTGAGAGAGAACTTGTTTGAAGTTTAAATTCAGATTAGGTTTACCTCAACTAGTAGCTTCTAAGTTCATGCAGAAAATTCTCATTCAGTGAAACAGAATGTTAGAAATTCACTGTATATAGCTGAAAATAAGGTGTTTAGTTTCAGATATAAGTGAGGTTGTTTTGGTTTTTGGTTTCACAGTTAAATCTAAGTTTGTTTGTTTTTTTTCTTCCCCTTGCTCCTGCACAGAGACAGGGAAAAACTGAAGAAACGCCTGGAATACCAGGTAACTCTCCTGAACTTGATGGCAAACCAGCTTTGGTATCCATTATTCTTTCTGGCACCACTACTATGCGGTTTGATCCGGTGGGCTAGGCTTTGAGTTAGTTTGCTTTTAATAGTGGCCAATTGATTAGATCAACAACCTTTTTGATAGCTGTATAGGCTGTGCTTGCTATTGGTAAACCAGAAATCCCCTGTCTCTTCTGTCCAATGATAGAAGTCAGTGGTGCATTTTATATGTTGTACTGAAGAAAGAGTTCGAAGGGGATAAAGCTGCCTCACAAAATAATGCTAGAAAAGATGTCAGTCACTACTACTTGTTGTTATAGCACAATATCTAATAGTTGGAAGTGGATTTTTTGTAGAGGGATATGCGATAAAGATATCAAAGTAAAGATGCCCTTTAAAAAGGGAGTGGGGGAAGGGTAGAATTTGTAATAGCTGTATTTTTGAGTTTGTTTCACAAGGAGGCACTCAAATTCAAATGGAGATGCAAATGAGAACAATTTAGTGATAAGAATATACAGATTGGAACTCAGAATCAGGTTTCTGAATTGAGATGTAGCTTTCAAAGTAACTGAACTTCAGACCACTCAATGTCTGGATAAAAGATTTTCCATGTGCTGTTTTAACCTATCTACTTGATTGTGTTCATTTTCCTGCAATTAATTTTATCCAAGTAGGAAAGTTATTTCTAAAGGTCCGAAATGAATAAAATATTTTACAGAACTAATTATTAGCAACTTTAAGAAAGATGATTGTCCCATATTTTGTGTATGACGGTCACACTTCAGATATGGGTACAGAACTGGCTGGGAAAAGGTACTCCCCAGGATTCTGCGTGGTACCTATAATAGGTATTTCTTGGGAAACGCCTTTAAGATCAGATAGCTGCTTTCTGACAACAGTACATCTCTGCATGGGAAGGCGTTTGCAGCTGTAGTCTTCTGAGGAATCCACCAGAAGTCTTTAATCCAGATTATTTTTTTTAATACATGACCTAAACCAGCATGGAAAAGACATGAAGGAAACAGTCAACATCCATCAGTAGAGTTTAGTTCTGTTTTCTGTCCTGTTCTGTTTATTTTCTGTGTATGTGATCATTAAGCTGATAACTTTTTTTTTGCTTGTTTTCGACAAGGGGTATAGTTCAGCTTTCTTACTGCAAAATATTGAGCCAGGGTTCAAGGAGATTGCTCTGTGGAGAAGCCTTGCAGTATACATAAGAAATGTCTGTCATAATCTTAAGTGTTTTCAGATAGTTAGTGGAACTACTTGAAACTTATTCTGAAAACTCTACTAATGTCTATTGCTTTTCATTCTTAACATTATCTTATAGATCAGTAATGAAATGCTTTTAAAAACAACCGTTTCCTCAAGTAAAGACTTTAGAACGTTCTCACCCGTGAGTGGAAGGGAAGCTGTTCCAAGAGTACTTTTACCAGAAACATCAAATGCTTCTGTCAAAAGACCTCTACTTGTTTCAAATAGATCAGTATCTTCACCTCATTCTGATTCTGATAACAGGTTAGTGAACCTGTACAAAATAGATTGATTTATTCTAAAATTAATAACTTTTAAGCAGAAATGGTGTCAGGTGCAGTCCCATCTTTGGGTCATAGCTGCCAAAGTTCGTGTGTCAATTTTTGGTAATGCAGGAAGAACCACGTTAATTAATGATGCCTAGAAACTTCGTGAAGAACAAAAGCGAGAGCAACAAGAAGGAAATACTGTACTGTTGGAAAATTGCTTAGTGACTTGCCTTAATTTAGGAAAAGACTGTATAGCGTTAACCTCATTCTATAGGATGTTTTCCTTAACCTCTCTTACAGGTCTTCCCCCACCCCAAAAATGTTGAGTCTGTCTCAAAATAATATATGAAAGTAATAATCTAGTGTGTGGATGTCAGCCATTGTGTTTACAGAAAAGGTATTTACTCTGACTAATGATCTTAAGATGCTCTTCAGGGAGACATCCCTTTCTAGTTATTGAGTAGTAGTTTTGAATTGCGCGTTTAGACCCATTTAAACGTAGTTTGAAACAAATGACTATGCGGTATTTGAGCAGTAAAATAATCAGTTTAATATTTTCTTCCTCAGTCTGAAACGGAAGATACTCATCAGTGTGACACCTGTAACTATAAAGACGCCTCGTTTAAATGACAGAGCATTCAACAGGCGTGATGATGATGATGATGTCATTATTTTAGAGGAGAGCAGCACTCCAAAGCCTTCAGCAGATTCTGAAGTTCCAGTGGTAAAAACGGAATGTATAAATGTTGACCAGGAGGAGCAGAAAAAAAACAGTGATGTAAGAGAACCCTGCAGTGCGAGTACTTCAGAATCAAAAAGCGAACAGCTGACCTCTGCAACACAGACGGAGGTCCCAAATTTGGTTGTTAAAAAGGAAGAGGTGGAAGATAACATCGATATTCAAGTTCCCAGCACAGAAATGGAAACTAACAGGCACAACGTAAATAATCTTTCTGACACATCTGCAGATCTTGGAAACGAACTGAGAAATCAGCTGCAATTAGTAAACAAAGAGAAAGAGATGTACCAAAGCAAATGTGAAGCATTAACCAAGCAAGTAGAAACACTGGAACAGAGGATACTAGAAATGAATGATAAGTATGTGAAAAAAGAAATGTGCCATCAGTCAACTGAGACAGTTTCTTCATTTGCAGAAGAAAATGTTCATGAAAGAAGTTTGGCGGAGACAACCCATCTCTATGAACAGGCCTTAGAAGAAATAGCAAAACTAAAAGAGCAGTGCAGTACTCTGCAGAACTTAAAAACTGAATGCAGCCGGTGTGCTGACGGTGAAAGTAAGAGTGAGGTAGATGAAATTGCTGTGCAGCTGGATGATGTTTTCAGGCAACTGGACAAGTGCACCATTGAGAGAGACGAATACAAAAGTCAGGTATGTTAGTTAAAACAGTGGCATATTTCAAATGAAGAATTTAACTTTCCATTTTCTTAGATGAATGTTTTGTAGCTGTTCCAGTGCACAACGTATTGTATGGTTAAATTCTGTCCATTTATTAATCAAGCCACCTAGAAGGTTGGGGAATAAATATAATCTAGCCTAGAATCTTTTGTTTTCTTGGATTCCCTTGACAGCAATAAGCAAACTTGAGAGAGTCTGACAGCAGGCTGAGAGTGCAGTGTGTCCAACTGGCTACTTTAATACAATGTGTAGGTTGCAGTATCATAAAATGTCACCAAATATAAAAATGTTACAAAAAAGCTGATTAAAAGCAGTCAACAGATGTTTTGTGTTGGTTGTGTTTATTTTAAACACAACAAATTGATGTATAAAATTATTTATTTTTATTTACTTGCTAGGTGGAACTACTGGAAGTGGAGAAAAATAAAATTGCCTGTCAGTGTGAAGAGCTTAAATCAGAAATTGCAGAGTTAAAAGCTTCAATCCCACAAGCGGTAGCACGTGCAAATGACTCTACAGCCAGTAATGTAGAAGACACTGTTAATTTTTCTGATGGAGAAAGGTATCAATTTTTTTCTTTCTAGACTACTTCAAGTAAGATTTTGGTTGGCTGATTGTACCTAAAAGACCTTGACAAAGATCATGTCTGACAATCATATAATAAAACGTGGTTCTTGGAATTATTTTTGCTGCCTCTTGTGACTTCTAAGTTGATAGCACTTACGCTTCATCTTTTCATCCACTGATTTTATTTTGGTTTTGACTTAGTGCTGCATAAACAAGTACTTGACTCAATAGAATCTCATACTGACACTTCTTTAAATACTGAAAATGTTATAAGAATTTCTAGATTCTAGCTTGTAAAACAACCGGAGGAAGAAAGGAGGCAGGAAAGAGGGAGAGGTGATCATTAGCTTATGCTGTGCAGATGATCTTTGCTTTTGCATGCTATTTTTGTTTCTTGACTCAGTAGTACCATACTGCAGAGAGTTTGTTTTCAGTTTTGGAACTGATTTGGCCTTTCATGCAAGAACTTGCTGCAGACCAATCCTCTGGAACTGTGTCAGGGTTTATCTTTGAATTAAACAAAAGTTTACACCTCCAAGTAGGGATCTTGCTGCTCTCCATTAATAAAAAATAGTAGACACATAAAAGAAGTACATGTACAAGATGGAAGCAAGCAAACTCAGCATACACAAGTCCATGGAGTCAGATGAAATGCGTCAGAGAGCTGGCCAGATGATGGAGAGGTGGCCTTGTGATGATATACAAAAGTTTGTGGCAGGTCCCTGATAACTGGTTTAAATAAAATAATAATAATAATAAAAAAAAAAAGTTGTCATGCCCATGTTCAGGGCAGGCAGAAAGGAGGATCTGAACTACAGACTGGCCAATACAACATCAGTTCCTGGGAAGACCCTGAAGCAAATCTGCCTGGAAGCTGCATGCAAGCTCATGATAGTCAACGTGATTAGAAACAAGCAGCATAGATTTACTGAGGGCAAAGATTGCCTTTCCAACCTGGTGACCTTTCCATTGAGATGACCAGCTTTGTGGTTAAGGGGAGAGTGGTCCTTCAGTTTGGGAAAGCTTTCAACACAGACTGCCATAATATTACAATGAAATTTTGTGAGATATGATTTAGATCAGTGGACTAGGTTGCGGGTTGTAAAACTGCATAGCAGGCTGCCAGTCTGCTAAGCCTGGGCGTCAGTATCAAGGCCAATAATTGTTAATGCCTTCATTAAATGGCCTACATGACAGAGCACAATTAACCTGGTAAACTCAGAGTGGAGTTGAGTTGGAGGGAATCACTGATACCCTGGATGGTAGCACTACTGTTGAGGGACCTTGAAAAGTAGGAAAAAATTATCGAAAGAAATACTGTGGAAGTTCAGTAAAGGCAGCAGCGATGTTCTACACTTTTGCTAGGAATAATCTCTGCGGCTGAACAAGCTGAAGTCCTGGGCTGTGGTGGAGGTGGATTAGAAGATGAATGCAAATCAACAGTGCCTCTTGTGGTGGGAGTGCCCAGTGCCTACCAGGCTCTATTGGCAAGAGTTCTGCCAGCAGTTTCATGGAAGAGATTCTTCCCCTCTGCTGGGCAGATGCAGAGTACTGTGTCCAGTTTGGGGCTCCCCACTTTATGAAAGACATTAGCATATAGGAGTAAATCCACTGAAGGGCTACCAAGGTGATTACGGGGCTGGAGCCCCCCTCTAAGGGGTTGCAGAGGGTAGTAGCCTTAGGAAGAGAAGGCTACCTCAATCTGATATCCTAATGCTTTCTTCTGCAGATGAATGAAGGTATAGAAAAGATAAAGCCTGACTCCTCACCAGCACAGTGATGGCATGAGAGGCAATAGAAACAAGCTGCAAGAAGGGAAATTCTGATGAGATAGAGGAAAAAAATAATGTTCGCAGTGAAGGCCCAGGAAAGAGAGTCCCGGGGAGATCATGGAATCTCTACCTGTACAGATTTTGAAAACACAAGAAGGTTGCAAGCAACCTAATCTGAGATAACCATTTTTTGAATGTGTTGCTAGGGGTGGGAGGAAGGGAATGGATGATCTCTGGAGTCTCCTCTGAAGCTAAATTTGTTTGGGTTTTGTTTGTTTTTGTTCTGGGATTCAGTCTCCCCTGCATCTGCCAGCATTTTACTTTCTGCTTACTGCATCTGACTACTTCTACATAGAAGAATTAGAAATTGCATGCATTACTTGTGGTGTACTTACAGGTCCTTTGGGATGTAATGACTCTATGAAGAATGGCTACTGGAGATAATAAAGAAAATAATGGTAAAGGAAATGCTCAAGAGAAGGGATGAATGACTTAGAAGCAATTTGACCAGGAAGAGGATAGGGCAGTGGAATCGTGAAAGAAAGCAAAAAGAGGAGAAATAGTATTTTCCCATTATTAAAACTGCTGCTTTGTCTTTATGTTTTCAAACCTCCAGACAAACTACTCTTTCATGCTTTCTCTTTTTTTTTTCCTCTTTGTTTTCTCTTCCTTTGTTCCCATATATTGTGGTAGTTGGCAATTCTAAATGTATTAAATATTTTTAAATGCTGGTTTGAGAAATAAAAAGATATTGTAGGATAAAGAGTTATGCCAGTGTTTATTTGCTAACTTCAGTAGAAGTATTCAAAAATACCTTTAATCCATTCTGGGAAAGGCTCAAATCTTAGTATTTGTTTGAAACGAAGGAAATACACACCTTCGAAGTTAAAACTCAAGACAATAAGCTTTGAAAAAATGATAAACCTTGAAATGATCTTGTTGCAGTTTCAATTGCACAAGCTCTCTGTTGGTTGATGGAAGTCACATACTGACCCTTCCTATTGAATGTTACTCCAACTTTGTTAATTAACATTCTGTGTATTTGGATGTGAAACTTCATCCATATCTAAACATCTCAAATTATTTCTTCACAGCCTGAAACTGCGTTCCCTTCGAGTGAATGTTGGACAGCTTTTGGCTACAATCATGCCTGATCTAGACTTGCAACAAGTAAATTACGACATTGACGTAGTGGATGAAATTTTAGGACAAGTTGTAGAACAAATGCATGAAATCAGCAGTACTTAAGATACTAAGATTTTCACAGACCCCTACTTGATCTTCCAGTATAACCTTTGTATAGGTTCAGAAGTGTAAATACTGCTTCTTCACTTTATATATTTCACAGTTTGATCAATAAATGTATATACTCTGCGCGTTCAGATGTTACCACAGATGCAGTGGGTATTATCTTAACTTCCTCTTAAACGAACACTGTCAATATTGACCAACCTCGATGTACTTAAAGATTTTGCTTTTAAAATGTATTTGTAATTAAATTTGCAAATATTTTTATTGATTAAGAATGTTAATACTTTTCTACAAAAGTTTTGGTTGACTTTTGGTCTTATATATGCATTGATACATGCAGTTTTTTTCCTCATCCAAAATCCTAGCAGTGGAATATATTAAAAATGCAAAAAAAGAAACCTTGCTGATTTTCTTCCCAGAACAAACCTCAGTAACTTTATTGTATACTACAGTGTTTTCATTGCTATCAACAATGTTGTGTGTTGCATTAATGGTTTAGAAATTTAATAGATGAAAATTTTGGTCATATTGGCAGTATTTATGTCTTACTACCAAAAGAAGAAAAAATTCCTTAGGGATTTTATCCCGAATATGGATGATCTTTGACACCCTTTTGGATTTTCTGGTGTTGCTAGAGGACATTATCTGTACATAATCTTACAGCATAAACAAATCCATGGGATATTTCAGCCTTTTCAGTCGTGGAGACCACATGCCTGTTTGTGTCCTGCCCTTGCTGCTTGATTGTTTCTTCCTTGTTCCAAGAAACAGACTGTGTTGGAGTGCAGTCAGAGGGATGATCGGTTCTACCCCATCGTTTCCAGTTGAACACAGCAGTACTAGTTTATAAGTCTAGTATGTTCCAGTACATGAGTTCAAGTGGTTGGTATTCACACACGGCTCTTGCCTGCCTTTTTTCCAGGTCAAAAGCAGCTGGTGGTCCATTGGAGAGAATATTTACAAAGCTAGGGTAGGATTCCTGGAGACCTGCTGTAACACCACCTCTTGAGACTTTAAGGCCTTGCTTCAGGGCAGCCCAATGCAGAAAATAATTGGCATGGAGGTTCTGCAATGTACACAAGTGTTGGCATATTTTATCTCAGAAGAAAAAGTGTTGTAGCATTAAGCGAGCAGTCTGCCCTGGAGTCTCAGGCTGACGCTTACCTTTCGACCACAATGGGCCATGCTGTGTGTAAATGGGTCAGACTAGTAAATCCTTTCTTAACTAGTCAAAAGCACAAATATTTTGAGGAGAGGCATGTTTTCTTATCTGTGGTGTTAAATGACAGAGTAAGATAAAGCTGAAAATGTTCAGATGTGACTTGTTTATGCTATCTTAGTGTTTAGACATCTTGACATTACGTTACATTACAGGTAAGATAGATTGAGTCCCTCTCTTTTTTTCCTTCTTAAATAATCGCAGTAATTATTAAGCCACTAGTTTTATTATTACGGTGGTGACAGTATTCTCTTCAGCCAACTGCATGCTTTTTCCATTGAGGTAATCAGGAATAAGAGGTGGGCAAAGAGCCCATCTACCTTTTATTTCTGGTGGCGTTCATCTTCCAAGCAGCGATCAAGAAAAACAGTTTTTGCTTTGTAAGAAAAATAAAATCATGAAACTGCATTCAGTGTCTGTTCCTAGGAGTTGTCCTTTCTGTAAAGCCAAGAGTTTTGGCGTTTGCACTCTTAGCTGTCCATATTTAATTGGATTACGTTCCGTTTAGTTGTAGCTCAGTTTCTTCCAGCGGGCAGTGCTTTGATTTCAGGATGCTATCTGTTCCAGTACGCCAATAAGGGTAATGCACTATTGCTTTGCTTCATAATGGCTAAAGCGAATGTTCGATTTTTGGAGAGATGGCTGTAATATAACTTTTAAATATGACTTTTAAAAAGTTTCTATTCCCCCCCCCCCCTTTTTTTTTTTTGCTGTGTAGTTTTCCGTTCCTTCATCATTATTTATTACGTTTCATCAGATTCTGTAGTTGAGTTTATTGTAGATGACATAAAATATAGCGTGAGTCTATACTACAAATGGAAAATTTACAGTGTACATTTACACTTCGAAGAACAGTGGACTAATGGAAATGCTTTTTATTTGTCAAAAGGTATTTTTTGTAAAAAATAAAAATGAAAAAATAAATCTGAATTTGCTGGATCAAAACTTGTGATCAGGGTGCTGTGTTTCCTCTATGAGTAACTACGACTGTTACCGGCTTTCCTTAACTACGCTGGTTGAGAGGAAAGCCGCCTCGCTGTGCGTGTGAGAGGCTGTGGTGACACCGCCGCGCTTCCCGCCAGGCGGCCCCGCTGCCGCTCACTTTCCTTTCCCCGCCCCGTGCCTTCAGCTGTGCCGCCCGCCGCCGCCAGGAGGCGCTGCCTCCCCGCTCGAGCCCTCCCGGAGCCCGCACGCATGCGCGGGGCGGGAAACGCGCTCCCGCGCTGGAGCTGGGCCGGGCCGGGTTGCCGGTAGGGGTTGGGGGCGCGGGCGGCCGTTACAGCGGTTGGGGCTGAGGGGGGAGGCACGCAGGGCGGCCAAGCGAACGATCAGATGCTTTCTGAAGGATCAGATGCAGAGCGTGTGGTGCGGAGCGGCGGGCGGCCTGCGTTCTTCCATGCGGTTAAACCCCTGCAGCTCCCACCGCCGGCGGGTGGGAGCGGTCTCTGTTGGCGGTGCGGGGTCGGGTCGGCCACCCCCGGGAGGGAAGAGCTGCAGTTCGTGCCCGCAGTGTACTGCGTGCTGCAGCGCTCGGCCACTAACCTCTGCCGCTGTAATCGCGGCGATCTAAAATGATCTTCCTGAAACTACCGTCCTGTCAGTTCCTGGAGTGCTTGTGAGGTCCGCGTTAGTTTGGATCGTGGTCACGGGGAACGGGAATTTAGCCAGGGTTTTGCTCTGTTTTCCTTAGCAGATATGAAGGTCATCACTTGTGAGATAGCTTGGCACAACAAGGAGCCTGTGTACAGCTTGGACTTCCAGCATGGAACTGATGGGAAAATCAACCGACTGGCCTCTGCAGGTGTGGACACAGCCGTCCGGGTATGTCTCACGCATCTTCTGTTCTGTTTTCTGGCATGAATAAAGCATGACATGTACTCTTATCTGAGGTGTTATTTTAGGAGCCGGTGTGGACACCGAGGCCATGGACAGTGTCTAGAGAAGGGTGTCAGAGCTATGGGGGGCCTGGAGCGTGAGTCTGATGGGGAGCAGCTGAGGGAGCTGGGGTTGCTCAGTCTGAAGAAGAGGAGGCTTAGGGGAGACTTCATCACTCCACAGTCACCTGAGATGAGACTGTGGTGAGGTGGGGGTTGGCCTCTTCTCCCAGGTAACAGCGATAGGATGAGAGGTAATGGCTTCAAGTTGCACCAGGGGAGGTTCAGGTTCTGCGTCAGGAACCATTTTTTCTCAGCAAGAGCGCTGAGGCAGTGGCACAGGCTGCCCAGGGGAGTGGTGAAGTCACCGTCCCTGGAGGTGTTCATGTGTGCATGTGGCACTGAGGGACGTGGTTGTTGGGCTGACAGCTGTACTAGGTGCTCTTACAGGCATTTTCTAGCCTTAATGGTTCTATGAGTGGAGTGGATGTTGAGGGCAAAAGCATGAGATTATTCAGTTGTAGATGGAATGGCTGTATCTATGCTTACTGCTCCTGGCTAATGTGTTGAACTGAAACTTTTAGAAGATGATCTGTGTTTATTGAGGGGTCACATCTTCAAAGGACCCTTCCAACCCCTGTGATTCTGCAATTGAGTAGTAACCCCAAACTTATGGCATCATCTTTTGGGTTAATGAGAAGCAACTGGTTTTTGTTCCTTTATGTTCCTTATAGTTGATCTTGATCTGCCTATTTTGTGAGCAATTAGCACTGTGTGATCTTTCCACAGGCCTTTTCAGTCAGATCCATGTACAGCTCTCATAAATGGTTTTCTGTCGGTGTTAGCAAGCTGTGTTAATCAGTTGTTCTTTTTTGAGAGTCATTTCTGAAAATAATGACTGATTGTGTAGCCTAAGCCCCAAAATAAGTGGCTATCAGATGTACCACTGCAAAATCAAGCAGTTGTTTTCTCTCTTATAAATTCTTATTGGCCGTGAGGACTGTCCCTGTCATTCAGTGATCACTTGTTTTTTTCTAATAGCCTTAGCTCTCACTGGAAAGCTTTGGGAAATCTAGAGCACTGAATGAGCCATATTGTTTTTTAATTGCGTGTTAGTCAACTCCTTAAATAAAGTTAATGGTCTGATGAGGCAGAGTTTTCATTGCAGACAAGTAAACTTGACTCAAATGTGTTGTTGTTTTTCTAACAGTATGGAAGGTAGATACAGTGCTCAGAGTTTTTCACTGCTTGAGCACTTCTGAAACGCTTGCCTCCGTTTTTATTGGAGCCAACACTGAAATATAGTTAGGTTTCCCATCAGTGCTGGGCTGTTCATTTCGTGTTTGAGTTCCTGTATGTCTCCTCAGTATCCAGTCCTGGTGATGTGCAGTAAAACAGAAGGCTTGTTTAATAAAAATTCTACCACTAACCTTTCAATTTGAGAAAATTCCTCAAACTCATTTCTGATATGAAGAAGGATTCCAGGCCAATAGTCTTCATGTGCTCTTTAGAAATGGACTGGAGAGCAATGAATTCATGCAGGTTTTCTGCAATGTGTGTGTATCTTTCTGCCCACTTATCTTTGCTGATAATTTTACATCTTAATCACCTCTTGGGCCTGCTTATATTTTGTCATTCTTCTGTCACCTGATATATTTGAAGAAATCAGGAACATTGCAAGAGGGTCTTGTCATATGTGTGATAAGCAGAACAGAAGTAATAAGTTTTTCTTTTCTTACTACTCCTGCATTTCCTTCTGAATAGGTAAACGTTCTGTTTTAGCAGAGGATCTGAGGTGCAAAGATCAGATCTGTCCTTACAGTGGGCTGCATTTTGATTGGACCCACGCGTGTTCCTTGGGATCCTCAATGCGATGTTTTGTGAAATGATACTTCTAAATGTGTTTTTGAACAAATTATGATGAATTGTAACTCTGTGATACGTGTCTGGCTGGACTGCTTCTTTCTTTTGGAAGTGCTAAGTGGGATACGTATCATGAAAGCTTAGGAGTTAATTCCAGTAATCTCAGCCAAAACTTTTCCTCAGAGACAAATGGATTTCTTAGCTGACACTGCATGCACCTCAGGGATTTGGGCTGTGTATATAGGTTAGTGAATATATATTTAAGTCATATTTATGTGTATGCATGTTTTATGGCCAGGAATTTTTCAGTGTTGTTTGACATAAAAGATGCTGCTTCTTCCTTTGGAAGGCTGTTTAATAAGGAGGGGGAACTGGTGAAAATCACACAGAAGTCAGACTAAAAATATACTACAGTACCATTGCAGCTGTAGCTCAAAGAGGGAAAATTTGTGGTACCACTGCAGCTTTACCTGTGAGAGCTTCAGATCGTAAGTTCAGAATGATGGTCCAAGAAGTAAATTGTCAATTCTTGTGGTGAGACATGTCGATTATACCTGGTTTCCAACAACTACCTGCAGTGCTTTTGTAACTAGGTATGGAAAGTGGAAAAAGGACCGGATGGAAAAGCTATCGTGGAGTTCTTGTCCAATCTCGCCCGCCATACCAAAGCAGTAAATGTCGTGCGCTTCTCTCCCAGTGGTGAAGTCCTCGCATCTGGTGGAGATGGTGAGTAACAGTGCTCAGTGACACTAATGAGAAGAAGCTCTGTCCGTGCATCTGGTGAGTGAAGGGGGAAAAGTGAGCATACGGGCTTGTTCATACCTCTCTCTCACGCTTTCAGTTTCGCATTCCTACGTGCCCTCTGACTGTAAGCAGTAAATGCCTGTCATGCAGTTAGTTCCTAAGTAACTTACTGGCTGTGAGTCTCAGAAGCTGTTTTCCAGGCATAAGATAAATAACTGCCCATGTTTCCCAGGAGGAGAGATTGAGTAGCGTCACAGTGAGAAGCTGTGGCTGAATCTGTGCATTTCTCCCTATCTCTGTAGGGTGATGTGGTTTCTTCAGTCCCAGTAAGGTCAGCAGTAGATGGGCGTGTGTCCTATGAGACAGAGCTGAGTGTTACCTTCTTCACTAGAGGATTTTCAAAAAGCATTACGTACAGAACCATAGGCTGCTCTCATCTAAAGCAAACCGAAAGTTAAGCTCTGCACTCTCATCTTACTCCTGGGAATCTCTCCTTTATTTTTTCAAATTAAAGCATCACATAAACAATAAAAGGGTAAGGCAGTCTGTTCCCCAGCGCAAGTTAAGACCTGTTCTTCACGTGTCATATGTGAGATGATTGTAACATTGAACTAAATATAATGTGTTAGCAAATGAGTGGGAAAGAAAGAAGCTTTGTATTATTTCTTGTACAGATGCTGTTATTTTATTATGGAAGCTGAATGATAGCAAAGAATTGGAACCACTAGCTTTTCAGGATGAAGATGAAGCTCAGCTCAACAAGGAGAACTGGACAGTTGTTAAAACTTTAAGGTATTTTAATGGTTTTGAGATGTTTTTCTCTTCAGTGTCTTTGATTCCACTCTCTAAAATTTGCTTACTGTGAGTTCATCTTTTTATTGTCTCTTAGTCTTTTTCTTTTGATACAGGGCCAACCTGCATCTTCTGTTACAGCATTTATGTGACATAAATAATTAGCGTGACGTAGCTGATGTGCTCTGAAATTGGTTCCTGAGATTTGCAATCACTTAAACTTTAATGCCTGTGTATAAGTAAATATAAAGTTTTATTTATTAGCTTCATAGTGCAGATTTTGATCATTATTAAAACGAAAAACATCAGTAGCTGAAATAGTTTGGGCAAATTTGCCAGATAGTAGCTGTGAGACTGGAGGAGTCTTTTTCAACTGGTTCTTTTGAATAGTTGGAAATCTATACTGGACAGCTTTTGTTTCAAACTGTGTTGTAATTAATAAGATAGACACACTGTGCCTGCAAAGGCCAGGTAAGTGTTGTAAGGCATCAAACCACTGTTGGTTTGTAGTTGCAGTACTGTGTGTGGTGTTCTGTTCTCTCAGCAGAAGATTGAAAGAAATGGGTGGTTCTGCAATCTGCAGTAGTTTTTTATGAGGTGTATATTTGTTTTGCCTTCTGTGTATTATCTGTTAAAAGTTTAGGTCTCTGTCCATACTGATAAAATCATTCTGAATTTACACTTGTTTACAAAACGTAAGTAACTATGCTATCCATAACCAATACATTCCTTGCAACTATTGAGATTTATGTGAGAACAGGTTCAGGTGTGCTAGTGAGATAGCATAAAGCACCAGCATCATCCTTAGTAACATTAATCTCTTAAAGCAAACAGAGCTGATCCCCCTTCCCTAAATTGAGTGTTGCAGATGTTCATTACTGATGCTTCCACCCTGTATAAGAAACCTTCAAACTACAAGTCATATGCATGGCTTTTGATGAAGCCTTTCTAGGTGGCTCTCAGTATTTTTAAATGTTTGCTCAGCTACATCAAATCAAACCTAATTTTCTGTATTTCCTTCTCTTCTACTGCGTATGCATCTTTGTTTACTGTATTTATGAAACCTGTAAGTATGCAGGAAAGTCTTCATGAATCCTGACGCTTGGTAACTGCTTTGGTCTGGTGTTTTGTTCTCTGTTTGGACTGATCCTAGAGATGTTCCTTTGCAGATCTCTAGATACAAATTCATAAGCAACTTCAAATGTGGGGTTTTTATTGTCTGTGAGAAAAGAGATGTTAAAGAAACCTACTCTGAGTAGGAGGATGTGCTTTGTGAAACATTTTAATGCCTCTGAGTACGGAAGTTCTGTAGAAGCTGAAAATCATGCTGTTCCTTTTCTTCAGCAGTTCTTTATTTATCTCTTTGGTATGTTTTTTTAACCCCAAAACATGTACAGCTGTTACATCTACATATATCTGTTCGCCTTAATAATCAGTTCTTTTGCTGGCTTCTAGAGGCCACTTAGAAGATGTGTATGATATTTGTTGGACCTCAGATGGGAATTACATGGCATCCGCCTCCGTAGATAACACGGCTATAATGTGGGATGTCGTTAAAGGTAAGAACTCCGTTTTATCCATTGTGACTCCAGCCCTGATGGAGGTATCCCCAGGTATTTACCAAAGTAATTAAACACATCTTTATTTAGTGAGAGAACGGTCAACTTAGTAGATTTCTGGAATTGTGAGGTATATACCCCAACATACATAGATACCTTCACATCAACAAAGTTTACACACAAGTAATCATTTCAGATTACTTGGAAAGTGAATGTCACCCTTTCTTCCCACCCCTTTCAATCAAGCTCATAGTCACCCCACGCTCCCCAGCAAGCAAACAAAACTTGGCTGGTATCAAGTAACTACCTCAGTTGAATACAGAAGAACATAGAAGGTGGTTGTTTTGCAAGATGTGGCACTTCTTTACGCTCTGTTCAGCAAAACGCTTTTGTTCACGCTCATCCCACTGCCGTGAGATTGCTCATATTCTCCAAGAAAAGCCCTGTGGAGGTTGGACCAGCCCAGAATATTTAGGACACCGCAGTTCCCAACTATGTGTGTATAGCTGCCAGTAACCAGCTAGGTTAGGTTCCTGGACAGGAGATTAATACTTTCTGATTAGCAGTGTGATCATTACTTTCGCTTCTGATTTCATGTGGAAGTAGTTGGCTTTCCCTGAGTATAACTTATCTGGATGTTCAACTGTGTGTGTGCTCAGAGCATAAGTTTGTGCATGGGTGTTGTGACCAAATGCCACCTTAAATGGATATATCTATTCGAATATTTGATAAAAATGCTGAATGTCCTCTTATGTTACTTATGCATAATGTCTTTCATTCTTGCTGCTTTCTTTTAGCATGAAATTACTGCTGTGGAGGAAATTTGTGTCTTCTAGGCAGTGTCAGAACTAGTAAGTCAGAAGTAAGAAGGCAGTACTGGAAGATGTAGGACTTGTGGTTGAAGTTGTAGGTACATGAAAGTAAAGAGTTTCAAGGAGAGCTTGACCCTGGCTAAAAGATTGCATAGTTTAGGAAGCAACAACAACCAAAAAACCTGACTGAAAGGAAATTAATAAAAAAAAATCCATAGAGCTGTTTAGTACAAAGACAGCATCACTGGCTTAAGAAATTGTATAAGTACAGACTGTTGGAAACTAACAGAACATCCTGGAGATGTACCGTTATGTACTCACTTCCTTCTTATGCTCTTAGGCATCTGTTGTTGGGCACTGTCTGAGAGCAGGGACTTTGGGACCAGAAGGAATTTGCAGCGTGGCCTCAACTCTGTGTTGTCTTTTCAAAGAGCTGTGTCTTTGAAACAAAACAAGACTGTGCTATTACAAGTCCGTAACTGACAGTTAAAATGAAGTATTTTATGAGAATTACATGTAACTTTACCTCATCTTAGCACTTTGCATTTGTGCCATTCCACTGTACAACATTAGAGGGGTTGGAGAGTTCATGCCTTCGTGATAGATTGAGTTGTGCAAGAATGAGTTAGCACTGCTGTAGAAGCGTTTCTGAAAGCTGTGTGAGTAAATGATCCGTCAATGAAGCATGCAGTGTGTTTTTTCAGTGCCTGCTCAGTGGAGGTAGTGAGTTTCTACAGGCCTGGATAGCAGAACCTGGCTATCCAGCCCCACCTGAATGGTATGTTTTAATGCTGGAATTTCTGACTTGGCATACACCCAAAATCAGTTAACTATTGAAAAGTATCTCAGAGTTCCATGAGAACTTTTTTGTTCTACATCGGAAAAATTTTGATGCTCTTTTAGTTCTGAAATGTGCACATTTGATGTCTGAACCAAGCTGCTTATCTGAGTTAGTTCACAGGGAACAGCCTTTGAATTGGCATTGCCAATTGGCTGCATCTAGCTGCTTTATTTCTAGAACCCAGCTGCTTCCAGCGTTCTTAGCAGATACCACCAGGATAGGTTTGCGTGTTCAAAAGATTATTTGTTTACATTTTAAAGCATTCTACTTTGTTTTATTTCTGAAATGAAGAAATGTTTTTAAAGCACTTTGGAATTCAGAATTTGGGAACTGTTTGTAATTTCAGGACAGAAGGTTTCAATATTAAATGAACACAAGAGTTATGTCCAAGGAATAACCTGGGATCCTCTAGGCCAATACATTGCAACTCTGAGTTGTGATAGGTGAGCTGTTGCTCTAAGTGTTTTGCCTTGATGTTCTTTCTTAAACATACTTTTAACTCATGCTCAGGTATGTTATAAATGTGACTTTTATGTGGGTTCAAATGGTTCTGTAAGAAGGTTGAGGTGAAAGCAGCATGCTAATTTAGTTAGCTTTGCGACTGTGGTAAATGATTCCTGAGGTATGAGTGTCTTTTCTAAATGGCAAGTAAGCTAATGTAACCTTGCAGAGAGAACTGTCTTTAGGCAATAAGTTTTCATGCCATTAGTCATTAGAGATACTAGATGCACCTTAAAGAGATTGCTGCATTCTCTGGTTGTCAGTGAGCTGCTAAGTCCATCCTTATCAATGCATTTTACAGCAAGGTATGAACAGGTTAAGTAATCAGTTAAAATGTTTTTCCACTGATACCTTTCTTTTGCCCTTTTGCTCCCTCCCGTCCCCAGCAGTTTTGTAAGTGATGTCATTGGGAGAGCAAATGCACACTTCGTAAAAGTTGTGCCTTGTCAGAGCTTTGCAATTCAGCTTAAACTGTTGAGGGCATGTGTGCTGCTCTGAAGGGATTGCAGCTGGCTAATAAATGCATGTCATCTGGCACACGATGCAAAGAAAATTGCTGTAATAGTGCAGAAGTAGTTTTGATTTAAGACTTGCAATAGGCTCTGAGAAATGATGAGTTAATGACTACTAGTTCATTATGGGCCTCTGTCTTCCAATAATCACTTATGTGAAATTTGTCTGCTTTTATTAAAACGAACAGCAGCGAAACATGAGTAATGGTGTGATGCACAAGTTTTTCTTGGAGTCACGTCACAAGCTAGAGCATGAACTAATCTGAATAGAGGAAGTCTCCTACCTCCTCAGGTTTCAGACACTTCTGCAACGTTGGCGAATATTATCTAGCTCAGCAAGAGACCAACAGGAGCCAGAGCTGATGCTTGGACTGATGTTCAGCAGCCTGGAGTGGGGAGATTTCCTCCACATTTGCCAGGCCAGCTTAGCTGTGTGGCACCCAGAACCTGTAGTTCCACAGCTGCCACAAACCAACTGCTGGATGCCACAGCATCACCTTCTGTTTTCTCCTGCTTGCTCTGTCAGGACTCTGTGGAGCTGTTTCAGCAAGTCAAATCTATCTTTTGTTAGATTAGTTTTATAGCAGCCTAACAAATCAGTGTAACCCAGCAAAGGCTTCAGTGGGTGTCAGAGCTGGCAGAAAGGACAGGATTTTTAGACCAGCCCTTAGATTTGCTTTGGCTACCTGCTGTTTTAGGGAGATGAAGTCAGCGGAGCTCAAGCATTCTCCATGGTGTTACACTCCAGTTTTCATTTATTCCTAAGAAAACTCAATGAAAGCCCCGAAATGTAGCTAATGGTGGGATGAGTTCCCACATCACAGGAGCACAGTGGCTACTGCAGCACAGGTAGGAATGGCATGGCTGTTTGCTCTCCATTAAATTCCTTTATTTTTCCATGAATACGTATGCTGGTACTTTAGAAACCTAATTGAGTCAAATAGTTGTCAGCATCTAACTGGTTGCGTAGCCATAAGAAACATATCTTTTCTAGTGGTCTCTCATGAATGGGGTTAACATTTTTATGTGTTTGTCACTTAGATTTCTTATATTTGGCAGTCCTTACTGAAAGGTGAAGTGTTGTAACACTGTGAAACCTGGGGTGAAAGGACACTGTGAAAGCTAACTTTACTCTCTACTGCGTAGGGTTCTGCGGGTATACAACACGCAAACCAAGCGTGTAGCATTCAACGTTACCAAGATGCCATCTGAATCAGGAGCTGAAGGAGAGGTATGTTGTTCTGCTACTAATGGTACTGGACAACATGCTGCGTGCTATTCTATATGAGTTACTCTGTTCCCTGTAAGCAGAGGAGCAAGTATTTTCCATTCAAATAATCCACACGTCATGTATTTCTGTCTCACCTTTATGTTTTACATGTGTTTTCCTGCGCCATTTTAGAAGCAATTAACAGAGAACATTGCCTGCTGCTGTTGATCTCTCAGCAAATTCAGCTGAGTAAAGTAGTAACACTGTGCATTGTGGTAAATGTTAGAAATCGTGTGGAAAAAAATTACATGCATGTGAATTTTAACAGACTGAAAACTTCTCTGTCTGATAGCAGCTGTACATTTATTAACAGATACAACATAGCATTCATACTTTCAGTGCAGCAGTCTGAAATTTTCAAAAGGCATTCTAATTTTTAGGAAAAATGGGATTAGAATTTCCTACATTTTTATTGATTTGTTGAAGAGAAACCAAAGAGTTGTTTTTTTTTTCCCCAAATTAATTCAAAGTGATACTAAAATAACAATTCCAAGCTCGCTTTTCAATTTCTTTTTTTCTTTTTTTTTTAAACATTTATAACAGCTGTTATAGTGACAAAAGGAGAGGTTTGAGAGAGGGACCTTTGCCATTATGAAAGTTCTGTTTAAACCTCTACTCGAAGAGTTAAAATTAAATGCCTGTGGAACAAGCTTTTACACTGACTGCTACAAAATGTTGTTCTCCAGGTTATTACTCCTTGATTACTGGTCTAATGTGACTGCTCTTAGAGTGTTTTGATTTGTTAAAGAGGGATTAGGGCCTATTTTTCTTAGCTGTGAAGACTTAATAGCAAAGAGAGAAAATGAGTTTGAAGGAGAGGTGGTTTTTAAAATATTTGTCTTTTAAAACAAAAGTTCCATGAGGGTGGGTTGTACAGCCAGATCATTTCTCTCACTTAAATTCCAGCTGACATATTCATAGCACTTCTAACAGTCAGGTTTTCAATGTTACAGGCTAGGAGCTATCGGATGTTTCATGATGACAGCATGAAGTCATTTTTCCGTAGGCTCAGTTTTACTCCTGATGGCTCCTTACTACTCACTCCAGGTATGTGAGAAGACCATAAAGTATAAACAATGCACTTTATAGTGTAAGTTTGCATAAAGATTGCTTTCCGACTAGTAGGGGATGTTTGTTTATCTGAATGATGCCATTCCTCATTTATCATCTTCCGTTGAAGGGAATAGAGACTCCACAATACATTTCCATCAGTGGCTCAGAACTTCAATTTTCGCTGTGATAAAAATGATATTTATGGCATTTTTCTTAACTGAAACATGTAAATTGCAACGTTTTCTGTTAAAATAGAAATGAAGAGTTAGTATTTTCTTTTGACTGTCAGGTCTCGCTTCATTTGTATTCTTTCTTAAAAACATTACACAGTTGTAGTAAAAATAACATTGCAAGGAGGGGCTCAGTTTGCCCACTTAAGCACAGCATTTGTGGATGTCTGGCAACATAAAAAAAGAAGCTTTGAGGGGGAAGCATATAAGGGAAACACACACAGCATTAAATAAATATTGGGATACCTTTTTAAGTTGTATTCAAGTTGCACAGCCCTTGCCCAGCTAAATGACAGGTCTAATTCTTGAGAAGTAAAATGTTTATAGACATAAAGTGTATAGTCAGTACCTTTTGACTTGATGAGTAATGCTTTTGCCTTTATTTTTGCAGCTGGCTGTGTTGAATCAGGAGAAAATGTGACAAACACAACATATGTTTTCTCCAGAAATAATCTTAAAAGGTAGAGTTTAATAAGATGTAAATATTATTTTATTAAAAAAAATAATAATCAAATGCTTTTTTTCTGAAATACTTATTCTTAAAGGCCCATGGGTCATCTGCCCTGTCCGGGAAAGGCAACTCTTGCTGTTCGCTGCTGCCCAGTCTACTTTGAGTTGAGACAAGCACTTAATAAAGGTACTGCAAATCCTTCAGGGAGTATGATTTTTACAGCAAATATGTGAAAAGGCCAATGCGACTGTTTATTTTCAGGCCGTACAATTTTATGCCCTAGCCTTTTAACATTCCATTAAGATAGTGTTGTACCACATCTTAGGAGCTGTTTCCTGATTCTAAGACCCTGAATTTACCTCAAGTACCTTGTGAGTAGCTTTTGAAATAGTAGATGAATGCCTTACTTGGCACTGTAGGCTACAAAAATAATTCTTAGTATTTTCCTTTAACTTTTAACCATTTTGTGTGGGGGGAAAAAAATGTAAATAACTTGGCTTAGTACTAAAGGAGCAAGGCAATGAAATATTTTCTTTTAGTCTCAACTACCCACATCACAGAAGCACCACAGAGTTAGTGTAGTTTGCAACAACCTTTGATGTTTATTTAAGGAAGCCAAACTAGAAAGAATGCTGATTTTTGATCAGAATGGGAGTTCCGAGGAAGGGAAGAGTGGTATGAAGTTGCATGAGAACTTACCTGGAGATTGAAATTTAGCCTTCTTATGAGCCCTGTGGGGCAGGAGTGTTTATATTTTAACAAGACTAGTTGTGTTCTGCTGAAAAGGCAGAGTTTTGCTCATTTCAAGCAGGAGTGAAATAAAACCTCTTTCTTTAGAGGGTCAATTTGCAGTGTTCCTTAGAGGATTTAGAGATTATCCGTTGTGTTCTGTGTTTCCATCGTAATATTTAGATCCAGCGTGATTCTGTGGTAAGGAGATGAGTGTCAGCTGTCAGTCTCTGTAGCTCCTCTAAATGCAGTGGTTAGTTTCTGCAGCACGCTCCTAGAGAAGTGAAAATGCGGTAGCCCAGAATTCTGTAAGTGCAAGTACATGTTAATAGCCTGCCTTATCCAGTGCATTGCTTCTATAACCACAGAAGTGAACAGGAGGCCCATATCCTAGGAATTTTGGAAAGTAGCTAGCTAATGGTCCAGTGGAAGGTGGGGTTATCTGTCCTTACAGTGAAGCAATGCTGGAAGCATAGGGCTAGCTAGGAGCTGAAACCAAGATATATTTTGTACAAGGCATACAGAATACAATGTGCTGGCATAAATTTATGGTGACTTTGGCTTAATGTATATCCTAGGAGTCGTTTGTTTAAATTTGGCATAAAGTGTGTAATTATGTTGAAAAACGTAAACTGGGAAATAACAGACTTGACAAAAGAAAATATTAGCAACCTGAATGAACTAAACTTCTGCTGTCTTCTCTCTAAGACAGTAGAACCTATAGACAACAGAAATGTTAGTGCTTGCCATTAAACTTTACATTTTATGGCCTTGCTTTCTTCTCAGTCATTATTTGATGAACAATTAAATCTTTATTTGGTTCACGACTAACCAGTGCAGTTACTACCCTGCACTGAATACAAGAGAGAATTCTCATTGTTTTCATTTGTTTGCATTATAGGTGAAGTCAGTCAGAAATCATCGCCTGCCCTATTGAATCTACCCTACCGATTGGTGTTTGCTGTTGCTTCGGAAGACTCTGTGCTTTTTTATGATACTGAGCAGTCTTTCCCTTTTGGTTACGTTTCTAACATACATTATCACACCCTCAGTGACATTTCATGGTAGGTCATTGTTAGATTCTTCACATCTGTCGTGTGGGGGGAAAATGCCCTGTTTTTGTGTTGAAGCTTTGCACTGCATCTTGTGTCCTGCTTTATTTTTGAGTTTCGTTCATGACACATCTTTGGTCACAGTCATTGTGATATCTGAACAGCAAGTCATCTTGTTTGCTCTCTAAACTGGAGAATTACAGTTCCTTGATCAGTTGGGAACCAAGGTGCCAGCAGCCAAACGACAAGCAGGTGATATTTGTATAGATAGATGCACAGTAAAGAGCCCATTGTCCAGGGAGTGTAAGTGGTAACAGTGATGTTATTGGAAGTTATGAAGGTCATCTCTAAGTTTAGGTGTCTGTATCGTGGCCAAGTAATGTTTTATCTATATAATTCTTCATGGTGGTTCTTTATACGTAGTAGCTGATCTGGCTTGATGTGGGAAGTCAGAACTGGAGCTGAAAACTGAAGTCTTTGCAGTCAGAATAATCTCTCTGCTGGCCTGGGCTTGTTAGACTTTTCTAGCCTGCATTCCTAAACTGAGGACCACGTGGACACCTCTTTTTTTAGAAGTTATAATTGGTGCTCAGAAACTGAAAATGATTGCGTAATACTAGAAGGTGAATAGAAGCGAGCAGAATCATGACATCACTGATTAAAATGGGCACCAAGCACCTGTCCCTGTGAGCGCCACAGTGATTCTGAGCATTGCTTCTATTTAGCTTGAGGATCATAACTAGAGAGCTTAACTTGCTCTTCTGGTCTGGATGTGCAGAATTCAGCAATATTTCTGAAACTGGCTGAGGATTTGTTTACCTGCATGTGGACCATACTGTGTCCCAGCTCAGATGGACGTAGTTTCTGGTAGCAGCACACTACCGCTAATCATTGGCAAGGCCAGAGAGTTTAAATCAGGTGTGGAAGCAAGATGTGAAGGTCTTTTGTTCTTTTGAATTGGATGTCATTCCTTGACTGCAGTTTTACTTAGACATGTGTATGTACTGGGGGAAGGGAAGAAGTACTGATGAGTACAGTGTGTGTTATATATGGAGGGGAGTTGGGGTTGAAGAAGGAAGTTTTCACCTTTCCCCTTAATGGAAAAAAAATCCCAAATAGGTCCAGCGATGGAGCCTTTCTTGCTATTTCTTCTACGGATGGATACTGCTCGTTTGTTACCTTTGAGAAGGATGAACTGGGAATACCACTGAAGGAAAAGCCTCAAATACATGTCAGGACTTCTGTTGTCACAGAGAAGAAAGTGAAGAAGAGTCAGCCAAACAAAGTCATTTCCCCGGGCTCAAGGCTGACAGAGGGGACTTCTCTGAGTACTCCCACTCTCCAACCTAAAACGCCTGTAGCTGCTGCTAAGGACTTGCCTTCCACACCTGTTGGCATAAAAAATGTTCCAGTCTCATCTTCAGAGGAGAGGAAAATCAGCCAGCCAGCCAGCCAGAGTACTAAAGTAAACCAGCCCAGGAGGATTACTCTCAACACTTTACAAGCATGGAGCAAGACGCCAAGGTGAGATTTATATTGCCATTTGCAGTCATAAATATGAAGGCCAAGACAAGCTGTGCTTGTGCTACATTTAAAGGTTTGAGGTTTAGATATAAATTCCCAGTCTTGACGTGGAACTTTTTGTTCTAGTTGTACTGCAACTAAAAGGTCAAAATGTCTTTAAAATCCTAAATGTAACTCTCATATTTCTATCTAAAATGTGAGGCAGTAGCAAAGTTAACCTGGCTGTTAAGCCTTGTCAAGATGGCAGACACAGTTGTCTGTTTTTATGTCCCACTTTCTAGAAAGATGGTGCCTTCAGCTGACAGGGAATATTTTAAAACCCTTCTGACAAGAAGTATTTTGAGAAGTAAAAGAAGCAGATGAGTGGCTCTTCAGGCACTTAATACTTCAGGCACTGCCTGAAGTTATTCTCTGGGGCAAAGATATAGATGTTTTCAGAAATTGCCCGTGATCCAAGTACTGATTGTCACACAGCCTGCAATATTGCCACAGAGCCTGCAGTATAAGGTCCTGAGCTCATATACACAGAATTAGAAGTCTAGACATTGTCAGCAAAAAAAGACTATATAATTTAGGAGCCTATTGGTATTTCTCATAGGAATGCATCGATTACTAGGTAGCTAGGGAAGAGATGATCACTGAGAAAGCAGGTTCTGGGTTTTGTCATCAGCTGCAAAGAAAAGTCTTAAAGGAGGTGATTGTGGGATGATGGCTTTCTGAACATCGGTGATCATCTGTACAAGAACTAACAAATGAAGGGGTTTTTGAGAGTTGAAAGTGACTGTTGTCTGGAGGGCAGGGTGACTGATGGTGCTAGCTAATCTTGAGAAATAAGCTATATTTTATCTCATTGGCTACTTACACCTTGAGTGTCTTCTTGTAGTAGCATGCATGGTGCTGCATGTAAGATTGTTTTTTAATAGATCAATTAATCCTCTGCCACTCTTCTTATTTTGTAAGTGTCACCCAGAAGCCGTAATGTAAAGAAAGGTTTTATTTTGTTGTTGTTGTTTTGGCTTGGTTTGTTTATTTTTAAAAGCACACTTCAGTGATGAAATTAATTCTTTAGAGTTTTATCAGTCAGAAGTGTTAATGCAGGTGGGGCTAGCAGAGGGACAGTAAGCTGTTGCAGTGGAACTGGAAGCCTTAGCAGGCGTCAAGAAACAGGTTAAAATCTTTTGCCTTTTCAGCCAGTCTTTGCTTTAAAATATTTGACCAAAATAATATACTCTGTAGGATTATTTCAAATATAACAAATGAAAAAGTATTTTCTAGTGAGAAAGATGAATAAAAAGATGAGTAGTTGTATTCAAAGAACTTCTGAAAACGTCCTATTTGGCATATCACAAGAAGCTAAAATGCTTAGTAATATGTTTCCTAACAAGATCTAAGTTTAAATTACTGTGTGTCAAATAAATCTTCAAATAAAGTACTTGAACTGTTTCTTCTCTTTTAAAGGAGAGTAAACTTGATACCACTGAAGCCAGATACACCAGCCTCAGTATATACAGATACAGTTCCTGTACCTCCTTCCTCAGAGCAGGAACATGGTAAGTTTTTGTGGCTCTTAATATCCAGCAAAATTTTTTGTCAATCATATTTTCCATTATAGACTTCTGTTATAAGCAATAAAGATCTCAAATCAAGCACAGATGTAAAAGTAGTTGCAGATTGTAAAGCTTCTTCATTATGTAGGTGTGTTTGAAAGGTGCTTTTGACAGTATGAAGTGTGTTGTTCTCACTGCAGTTGTCTCAGCTGCTCGTGTGACAGTATGTTACTGCAGTTCAATAATAATGGTACCATTAACTGACATTTGAAACACTGCAGAGTAAGCTTATTTGGATGAATGTTCTGCAGCTCACACAGGTAGGTTTTAAAGACACTTGGAGCTTGTTTCAGGTGCTGGACCCTCAAACCAGTTTCTTGAGTGTTTTAATTGTTCATGAATCCAGTAAACCAGTTTACTTCCTTAATCTGACTTCGCATAGCTTAAATGACTTTCGTATTTGCCTGTTTCAGAGAGGCCATTACCATCTGATGACAGTCTTCAAAATCCCCCAGCATCTAAACGTCCTAGAACTGAGGAAATGCCTCTTTCTGTGTCTGCTGAAGATCAGATCGGCTGCAAACCAAACAAATAACAACTAGTTTCTTAGCAGACTCTTCAATCTGAACACAGTGCAGCCATACCTGAGAGCTCATTTCTTTCTGCAAATGATGAATCCTCAATTCCTGATGCGTATTTGACATAGTGCTGTGAGTAAGCTGGCAGTAGTAGACAGTTTTCAGGAATGTAGCTTTACAGAAGAGGAAATAATTCTGAAGCGTCTTCAAAGTGTAGTTCTATTTCTGGAAGACAGTGTTCTTCCATGCCACAGTTCAAGGAAATCATGCAAATCTGGCTATCAAAAAGCCATACACTAGCCTAAGTTTTTCCATCAAAATTCCCTGAGTTGATGTTTATAATGTATCGTGTCTTCCAGCAACCTGTCTGGCAAATAAGTAGAACTTCGAAGGAATTGAGTTCATTCTGATCTGACCTTGCTTAAGAAAAAGGGTGGAAACAAAAAACCTAAAGTGGTTTCACTGGGGCAGCTTGGCTTACACATCGTAGCAATGTGCTAAATAATCAGTGCTCTTCAGTACCTGTGGAATGGAAGCAAACATCATATGCTCTGAGTGCGGCAGCATGCAGTATGACTGACACTGAAACAGAAATCAGAAACTAAAACTGCAAAAAAACAAGAAAGCAGAAGGAAGACATTTTCTGAAGATCTGTTAGAAGCATTAAACAGTGGAAGAAAGTTATTTGTTGAACAAACAAGTTTCTATATTTACAAAAATGAAGACATGAGATTTTCTTGAGGCACCAAGATTTGAATTTATACATTAAAAGAACACAGAAGGCTTTCCCCTGTTCTTTTTTCTAAGTCACATTCCTTTGGCCAATAAAATAAAACATGAATCCAATGTATATTACACTTTTAAAAGCTGATTTGTTTATTTTTTCCTATAATTAAACTACGGCCTATGATTCGAAACAACACCAAACACTTTGAAAGCCACTACACTGAATTTTATCTGGTGTGTGAAGACTCCAGAAGTAGAATGCTCAGCCACAGCATTCCGAGCTTATCCATTTCATTGCTTTTGCTTAATATCAGATATTTATTTTTGAGAAGATAATACTTAAAATGTAAATAGTTGTTCTAATTAACGATACCTTGTAGACAAAAATTTCTCTTGTGATTTAGCCCGCACTTTTCTATCATGTGGAGTTCTGAAACGCATGGGAGGGGAAAGCTAGAATTCGTATTAAACCTCTTTGATTTCCCCGTATTTGATTGTTTTTAAGGTGTCTAATTAGTGTTTATTTTCTTTCAGTTTCTAAGCAAGTGTACAAATACACCAGACAATGCAGAAATAGAAATGTTTCAGAAGTGTTTCATAAAAATTCCATGAAGAAGAAATGCTTACAGCTATCTATCCCCAAAAAAGTTTCAGGCAAATGGAATATGTTAACTACAATCAAACTTCAGCAGAAATTAATAACCAAAGTGTTTGAGGGAACTAGCTGTATTTTTCTTTAAATCACTGAGATGAGGGTAGAACTTTACCAGACCCAGCCAAACCTGGGATTTCTTAGAGACGGGAGTGAAAAGACTATTACCGAGTAAAGCTACATCTAAAACAGTTTTTTTCCTTGAAATTTATAGAAATAAAATTTGTAGAGGTCTGAATTTGTAGCTAAAAAGCAGATATTTGTAACTAACACAGCAGTGCATTTGTGATGGTTGGTTTTTTTTGTTTTTTTTTTTCTTTGTATATTGATTGCACTGCAAAGGGTCCTTTGAGTTCAGACTTACATTTCTGAATGCTGATTGCAAAGCTATCCTGTTTGTTGGTTTGCTTTTTCTTGTTTTGTTTCTTCACAAAATGTATTTTGTCATAAAGTCATAAGCTGTCATAAGCTTCTTTCTGTTGGAAGCTGTAAGATTGAATATGTTATTTTAGTGTTAATGACATAACTGGCCTTTGTGGTCTTTGAATGTAATTAATTACCAAGGTATTAGTCTTCATTTCATGCCACATGCATTCTGGTAACATCTACATTTGTTTATATAGTTGCTAGCCTATTTTCTCACTGCCTTGCAATGTAATTGGATCGGTAGATTTATTGACGCTTTCACTGCTTCCATTTGGAGATTATTTCCACATCAGCATCTCTGTCATAATGCTCTATCTGGCATTTTTTCTTCCTAATAAGGACTTCTTTCATTAGTTTTAGTTTTTCTTCTGCTACTATAACTTTGTACTTCTCTTTTCTATTCATTCTCTGTTAGTTGTGTTCTACTTTGTTGTTAAGAGGCAGCAAATCAGTTTTAAACTTGGGAACTGCAGAGCTCTTCACTGGGTGTCCAAAACCTGCACCCAGTCAAAAATATTTTGTAGCTGTGTATGTCAGTATCCTCCCAGCAAATCCCCTGAAAGACAAAATAAATAGGATTTTGATACCAATTTGTGTTCTCCGAGGTGAAAGTAGCACGGTCTTCTGTACCTGTTGGACCACAACGCACATGGATTACTGAGACTTGTCTCTGGAGACAATGGCGGTAAGGCTGGAGGGGGCTCTGAGCAACCTGGTGGAGCTGTAGGTGTCCCCTGTTCATTGCAGGGGAGTTGGACCAGATAGCCTTGAGGGGTCTCTTCCAACTCAAAATGGTGTCGCTGCTGTGCCTGCTTCATGACCATCCCCATTTCTTGGTGCTGATTCATCTGCCTTTTTACCATAAGCCTCAGTTTCTGCTTCAGCTGCCTGTCACAAGGAAGGAAATCCTCATGTTATTTTTTTACTTCACTTGGAAAGTTGTCATCATCCATCAAGAGTGCAAATTTTATTTGCCTGTTTCTCTATGGACTCCTAGGAAAAAGTTATGCCTCTTTTCTCAGAAGCCCAGGCTCCCCAGCATGTGGGCAGTTGCAGGAGCACTGACTTCTGCCAGCTCAGTCATGGACTTTTCCATAGCAAATATCTACCTCATAGGGAGATACGTGTTCGGTTGATGTTGTGACTTCAGGCTCACCTTGAGACCATAGGAAATCTTACCAGACACTTTTAACTATTTAAATGAAAGGACTTGATGCCCAGGTTTATATCAGACCGATTGCTTACCGAGGACACCAGAGATTCTGCTGATAAAAAGCACCTTCAAACCTTGGAATCAGCTCAGATGTTCTTCAGGCAAAATCACTGTAGGTGCAATCATGAACCCTATTGTTCTGTTGTTGCCTTTCCTGCTTTTCTTGCTTTAAAGGCTGACATCTCTCAGGCACTGGTCTTCTAGTGAGTCACGTAAGGCTTTTGGACTCTGGATAGCTCAGTCATTTGTAATGCCTTGCAGTCCTTTCAGCTTGTGCTTCTTGGGGGTTCCCTCTGTAAGAGTTTACTTGGACTGTTAGCATGCACATTTCAGTAAAATCATTAACTCCTTCCCACTATGGAGGAATTGCCCACTTGCCCTTGGAGCTTAAACTATCCCACACATTTTGAGTATGAAGAAGGCTACAATAAGAGCCTTCAAACTGCGTTGGGACCTGATGTCACATGAAACGGTCATCTTCCTCCAGAGGCTATGAAGGCAGGTTCTGTACTTTGACAGAGTTCGGAGTATGTCCTGAAACTTCCAAGATGAATCCACCTCCAGTGCAAAAACTCTGCTCAGTTGAGTGTTTCTGGTTTTGTTTTCTGATGAAATAGAGTCTTCCTTTGGATACCACTCAAGCAACCACCTGGAGATTTCTTAAACACTGTGTTACAGCAAAGGCATCAGAACTTGCCATTCTCTGTAGAAGCAGTTCCACAGGTGCTTTCCATGTGAAGGATTCAGAGCTTCTCTCTCCAAGTAAATGTAATCACATACATTTTTCAGTGTGTTTGACACCGTGGAGGCCCAGCTGGACTGCTGCATCCAGTTCTGGCCTTTCCAGTACAAGAAAAATACGGAACTCTTGGAGGAACTCTTGTGAAAAGCCACTGAAATGATGAAGGGGTCTGAAGCATCTCTCTGTGAAGAAAAGTTGAGAGAGCTAGAACTGTTCAACTTACAGAAGAGAGGGCTTGTGTGGGACCTCGTCAGTGCCTATCAATGCCTGAAGGGAGGTTGTTAAGAAGACGGAGCCAGGCTCTTCAGTGGTGCCACAAGAGGATAAGAGACAATGGGCACAAACTGGAACACGGTTTTCCTTTTTCAGTTGGTTTTCTTTACATGTACTTTACTTACCTGATCTTTTAAAAGGTCATCTTTATGTCCCAATTTTGCATATTATTTTAAATGTGTCTACGTATCTGTAATCATTTACCAATGCCAGAAGAAAAAGAGTTCTTTGTTATTTTGATCTATTTTGATCTACGTGCCCTTTTTTCTTTGGTAGATGAATAATTGTTCAGTTGTACGAAGTTCAGCCCATGGTTCAGAAAAGCCTTATCTGCAGGAGCACAGAAAGTGAGATGTGAGAAGAAAGTACAGATTGCCCACTTGATGTCGCTGTTCTAACAGGATTCCTCCTCTTGCGGTTATGGGGAACCAGGCAGCAAGAAAACAATTTTCTTTTTAATAATGGGTTGTAATTGAATCTATATAACAAATATAAATTATCACCAAATAAATCGATTTTATTATTTTGACGAGCTTCCTTCTAAAAAGATGTGTTTGGGTTTTGTTTATGATGTCCATACCACCATATCCCTTCTCTGATGGGAGATAAAAAGTAATATATCTGAAATACCTCATGCAGCCCTAAGCTTGCCAGAAATCCTTTAAGCATCATTTCTGTCAAAAAGCTCTTTGAAGAGGGTATAGGAAGGATCTGAAATGTGTACGGACCACCTGGTTGGTCTATACTCCAGGATCAGTTTTGGATTGTCTTTCAAGGAGTTCCCAGGTTGCAATACACATATATCGCTGCATGTTTGCATGCCCCACCCCTATGTCAAAAGTTAACTGTGTGTCCATATAACAGTACCAGCTTGTCTGTTCGAATTTGTCTTAGAAAGTTGATCTGCCATTTTATTTATCTTCTAGCCTATTAAGAGGAAATGTAGAAGATGAAGGCAGTACATGTAGGTGCTTATCTAGGAGAGAGTGGCCATGGAGGGTGTGAGGGCAGCATGCAAGCAATCCCCACATGTGAACTGTGTCTGCAAGAGCAAGATGTGGCATTTTTATTCATTTTTGCCTGGAAATGTACTTTCTGCTGCTTCCAACCTGTGTCAGACTGGTGCTGCCCACTCAGGGTCTTTTCCATTGCTGAGTTATTAGTCTTTACAATCACAAGGAGTACTTGCTCCTCAACAAAAACATATAGATTTACTTCCTTAAAAAATCAATAGTTCAGTGAGCCACTGAACTACGGAGACCTTGTTTCAGACAGGAATATAGCTATTTGCACTAGTGCTTTCAAATAGGCTTTACAGCATTTTAGACTGAGGGGTTTCACTGCTGTCTCGCTGCCAGAAGGACTTTTTGGTGTGTAATAATGGTTAACTTTTAGACAGCTGGACATAATGCTGTCTGTGCTATCAGTGCTAATTTTATTTTTTCCTATCTGGCTACCTATATTAAATACATCCCATTATTTAATCGCTTTTTATCAAAACTTGGTTAATATTTGCTTATGGATTCAAAATTGCATCTCTATATAGTGTTCTTTAGGCTCCTGTCTGGACAAGCAGGAAACAACCATGGGGTGCTGAGGCTATCACCTGAACTTTCATCCCCCCACATTTCCTTGCAAAGAGGACAGAGGACAGCTCTTATAGCAGCAGGCAGAAAGGCACTTTGTAGCAGCCCCAAATCTTTTAGGTGCTCGCTGTGCTCTCTTGAGTCCAAATGGGAAATCATGATCAGACAAATGTGAGACAGTGCCCCTGCCTAGTGGTACCTTTGGATTTTCTCTTCGGTATGTAAGGAGTAGGAAGGAGCCATAGTTAATGAGAACAATGCAGGTAGAAACAGAGGTGTCTGGAAAAGTGATAGTCACTGGTGTGGATTAAGATTTTTGAGCTGAGTGTAGAGCTATACTCAGGAGGAAAAGGCAACAGGCTGGCTTCAATCAAAATATCTCCTCCATGCTGCCAGCTGTGAAACAGAGCACAGCATCTCCTAATCCACTCATCACCAGTGTCTCAGGCAGATCTGAAGGCTTTTCCAGCACGAGCTGACACTGCAGAGTCTCCAATCAACTGATCTTTGATGGGTTGGTGCCCTGGGTTGGGGTGACAGATACTCTAAGCCGCAGCAGTGTGGAAAGCTGGCTGCTCGGACATCCAGCAGTGCTTCTGGCCTGGGGAGCGGTCAGCCAAAGGTTCTGACAGTTTTAATGGAAAGTCTATCGTGAATTTGGATGCTGAGGGAAGCCTACCAGGCAGAGTACTCAAGATGCAAGACACTACTACATTTAGAAGGTATTTTTGTCCCTTTTCCACCACATTCCAGATATGAATAGAAGATCAAGACATCTGTTGGGCCTTCTTCGGCAACACTTACACCACCAGTAAGTTCTGATGCAAAATCCCCAGATTTTGTACCAATTATTCTCTCTGACCAGCTCGGAACCCCATACAGCAGGTCTATGCTTCCTCCCATGAGGTTTTGGGGGTACTGCCATTTTCTTGATGCTGTCTTTTTTCAGAGAGTTGGCAGAGCAATCTATGGATGCCAAGGCTCCCCTGAACTTGCAGCTCCGGCCTTCTCTGAGTGTGGCCTATGCATAGTCACTGCTCTCTCTAGTCCTCCTTCCAAAGGAGGCATGAGAGAAGGAATAAGTGCTTCTCTGCTGTGGATGAATGAACTTGCTGTGTTCTGCTGAGCCCTCCCTTCCACCAGCATGGCCTGACCTTGCCTTTCTGACTTAGTGTCCTGGGCTGCAGGTGCTCTAGCACCAGCAGAAGAATTGGAATTTGCAAACGGAGAGCAGTTAAGCTTTTCCCCTGCCAGTTCCCTTTCATGTGTGCCAAACCAGCACACAGCAGTGTTTTTCTTGAGCCTGGCAGCCACTTTCATCCAAGTGATATCGCTGAGAACGCGGCTGCTTATTCCCTCAACTGAAAGCCCCAAAAGCCATGGCCTGGAGGCCTCTTGGCCTGCAACTTGAGAGGGTTTGCTTCTGGGAGCATGAATAATTAAAAAGGTTCACAAATTTCTTTCTGTCTGGAAGCTGTTCATAAATCTGGGCTTGTCCAGGGACTGTGAAAACCTGATCCTGGTTCTCATGAAAGCAGAAGACCTTTTTGTATCTTTTCGGCATGGACTGATGAATGTCTGAGATCTCCAAAGCTTCAGTGTTTCTTTGTGCTGTGCCGTTACAGAGTTGTTAGATTCATTCTGTGCTGAAGTACGTAAGTGCTCACATGCACTCTCGCCTATGTTGTTATCCTTCTTTTCTTTAATATTTTACATTTCCAAACATTTTTCTTGCTATGACTTATATTAACCAGAAAACCTTCATTTTGTAGGGCCTTATTTCTCTGACACTTGCATGGTATGATTCTTAGGCACACCAAGAATGATTATAAATAATGTCAAATTTTGTCTAGGTATAAAATTTTCCTGTGCACTTAACCAGCAAAAATAAGCTGTGCAGGCATACTTATTTGAAATAACTTGAAATAGGAGTTCTTAAACTTTGTTTGCTAAGGGAAACGGGCCAGATTGAAATGGAAATGGATATTTGTATATATTAGCTTGTTTAATAGAACTGGTTTAAAGCCATACTTTGGGCTAAATGAATGCCACCTACTACATACTGGGCACTGTGGGAGCTTTCGTGGATGTTTTTATTTTGCCTGTCCTGGCACCAGCAAGGTTGTACCAGCTGGATGTACTTATACGTAGTGGGGCATAAGAGAAGGTATGGATTTAGTGTGCAAGCAGAAGAGAGATAATAAGTTGGCTCTGTGCTCCAGCATTTTAAACTTGTATTTTGACTCTACAAAAGAGCTGCATCTCTACCCGTATGATAATTTATTGCAAGAGGGCAATGTCTGGAGCCAGCAACAAGCTAAATCAGTGTGTCTTACATGCATATACAGTGATAACACGGATCAGTCACTGCAATATTTTGTCTGGATGCAAGCATGTGTACTTGAGAGCAGACAGTACAGTAACAAAGATGAGTTACTGGTTATTGGAACATGTCTCATAGAATGGTCAGTGCTCTATAGTGAGAAAGTGTGTGTATCCGTGCCTAGACTGTTCTTCAACCAAGAAAACTGGAGTGTCTTGCAAGTGCCTATATGTATTAGTTCTTTGTAGAAGTGCTGTTAGTAAAAACACTTTCATTTCTATTTTGTTCATCAGATTCCCAGAAACAAGGAAGCAGATTTCAAAATGGACTGTAAGTTTGCAACAAGTTACAAATCAGGTGTATGCACACATTCTACTGTTTGCAAAATTTGCAAGCCCAGGTCATGTTGTGATGTGGACATGTCTTGTCTTGTCCATTTTTTTGGTCAGTGTAGAATTGCTTGTTGTGATTATGCAGAGAATGGAGTGGGAAAAGAGAGAGAATAACATCACTGAAAAGAACAAATGTTCCTAACAGTACAAAGAGAAGCTAATTTCGGCATTTGAGCTTTAACACTTTACTTATAAGCCATTGCAGATATGAAAGGTATGTAAAATGACAATGTAAAATGACTATTTGATCTTCCTTAATGCTTTCTGCAGTAAGAGGTGATTCTCAGTTTTCTAATTCCTTGGTGAGTAACTCAAGATTGATTTTGGAGTGAATTCTTAAAAGTGTGAGCTATAAATCCATGAGGGTAGGGATGACAGTGGAAGGGGTAATGCAGCTGTCTGTTGTACCCACATTCTTGCTTCATAAATCACTACTGTAAGAAGGAGCTATTGATAATCTATAATAATAAAAAGCAACTTTAAACACTGCTTTTTAATTTTAACAGCAGGATTCAGAGGATGCATTCTGCTTTCTGATACTTAATAAATTCAGGATCGTGCCTGAGCATTTGCTTATAGTAGCCACATGATGGCAATATTGCTAATCTTTAACTTTATTTGTTTCACCACCTTGCTAGCTCTGTTTTTGATTCAGAATATGGTATGTAGTTCTACAAAAATACTGAAGTTCTCTGTCTTTTAAAGGAGAATTTCCATGTTTAGACTTTATATATCGGTATATTATCTGTTGTAAATTTGGCCCATGGTTACATCCCCAATTTCAAGGGGAAAAAGAATACTAATGCCATTGTGACAACACAAAAAGTGCTACGTATGGATGATGCTGAGACTCTGGGAAGGTGCATTAGCCATGAAATGGGAGAATACCAAAAAGAGGAAAGGAAGTTTGAGAGACGTTTTCTGGGTAACCGAAGGCACAGAATTTTTTCAGTCCAGTATTTCTGATAAGCAGTATGGAGCAAATACCTTTATGAACTGTGTCACAAACATTTCTGTTCTCTGCATTAAGGAATGCACAAAGTCTGGTGCGTGCCCTGTCTGCTGCCTGGCATGTGGAGGCCTCTCCAATGTTGTGTAGCCTGCTGCAGTAGGTTACACACACTATTCAAGTAGACGTCAGGGCCTACTTGAAACCATCCACTCACCAAATGACCACCAAACAAATGTGTCTTTCAAATCCCCAGCACAAGTGGAGTAAAGTAAGAAGTCTATAACAGGGACTTCAGAGGTGGATTTGGAAAAAGAGCCGGAGAAAACATCTATGGCCAAGCAAAGAAAGATTGTTCCATGACTGGAAAAATAGCCGCAGGAACATAGCAGCACAAAGAAGGCTGAAGAAAGCGGTGACTGAAGAAGGGGGGATAGAGAAAGTTGCAGTGGAAGAGAAGTGGGGTGAAAGCGGTGAGGATGTGTGAGGTGGAGGAAAACTTGGTTCTTCACAGAAAACCGTGACACTGAAATCAAATCTCTTTATGAGGCATTCTGGGGGTTTCAGCTTGACACAAGCAGGATTTTAACAGGCAGGAGCAGAAAATGCTACTTTCTATTATTTTTTTTTCCCCTTTTTTTTCCCTTTTATGAGCTGCAGTGGAACCTGTAAAAGGGCTGTCCCTAGTGAGAACCAAGTAATTTCTGAAATGGTACAGCTATAAAACAGGAGACCAGGATCTGGCACCAGTGTAGGAGCTCAGCCGAGTTTAAGCAAGATCTTTGGTAATGTCCTTAGATTCTCGATGTGATAAATATGGGCCAGTTTTGGTGGAGACTGGAGGAAAAAATGTGCTCTTTTAGCCAACGTAACTATCATCTTGACAAACATTTTGCTGGATTGTTATTTGAATGAATATTTAATGTAAAACATGCAACCTGCTCTAATAAGAGCACATTCATAATTTCTAGCCTGCTGGTTGTGTCCAAAATTCACTTGGCTTTGCTCTGGGTAAAGGATACCTTAAGAAGGAAATGTTGGACTGCAGCTACATTTGGCTGAAGCACACGGTACAACATGAACAGCTGTGGAAGCCAGATTTACTGCAATAAGTGAGGCTGCTAAAAACCTGACATTACTTTGATTTTTTTTTTATGAAAAAGTCCAATATAGAGTTTATGACTTTTCATACAGTTATTTATTTTAGGAATAAGAGACCTGCCAAACACAGCAGGTAGTTAATACCCAATTCAGACTGCATTGAAATAGGAAAGGAGGTATTGGCTACATCCTTTGGGATCCTGTGATTAAGCTACAGGGAGCTGTAGGTGGCTTTTTCCACATGCATGCAGATGAAACATGG
Source organism: Gallus gallus (assembly GCF_016699485.2). Taxonomy (NCBI): domain Eukaryota; kingdom Metazoa; phylum Chordata; class Aves; order Galliformes; family Phasianidae; genus Gallus; species Gallus gallus. The sequence continues at coordinate 106,781,766 of NC_052532.1, forward strand.
GTTGGAGTCGGCTGCCATTGAATATCTTGAAGTTTAGATGAGATGTAGCAGATAATTCAGCTCACAATCTGCTGTAGTATTCCTTTCCTTTGGATACAGAGGATACGCCTGCTGTAATGGCATGAAGCTGAGATGCAGATCCAGTTTCCACTTCTCTCCCAGACATGGGGTGTGTTGCCATACTCAGAAATACATGTCATTATGCTCTTCTGCCACTGGTGTGAACTTCAGCATCCCATGTCAGGCAGCACTTGGTTGTGCTCAACTCCTGGGACCATCTTTGGTCCCTGCTGTTCACAGCCAGCCCTGGGGCCTCTGGCTGATCTGGAGGATGGTAAAGTTTGGTCACAAAGCTGCCTCATCGTGCCCACAAAGGGTTGAGACTGGCTGTCTCTGCTTAGTGCTGAGTAAGCTGGTTACTGTTGGCAGCAGTCCTCTAACTCTCCCTGTTGCTTGGCTGTCATAATCAAAAAGCAGGGGCGGAGATCCTTGCATGCCTCCTGAGGGTTCTCAGAGCTAAATCCATCAGTGCTTGAGAGGCTGCCTGTGATGCAAGTCACAGAATATCCCAGTGGATACCACAGGACAGCATAATGCTTTCCATATTCCAAGCGTCTCTTAGGATTTCCTGGGGGTAATGAGTTACTTGCTGATAGTGCAGACATTGTAAATAGATGTAACAACCATTACGCACTAATATAATGCCATAGGCATCTAGGGTTTGATGCTAAACCTCTTACTGGAGAGGATACTGGAGCTATTTGCTGCTATTGCCACAATCCATTCCGTTGAACTTCTTAGGGATTTATCTAACCTAAGACAACTGTTCAGTTTTTATCACAGGAGCTCATTATTTTGTTTCTGCTCTATCAGATCCAATTAACAAGATTCTTTATTCCTTGCCTTCCCACAATAATAGTAGAATAGAATAGCTCACCAGAGAGATGAGCTAAATGAGTTTGAGGTGGTTTTATGTCTGTTGATGACCAAAAGTGTTTCAAAGCCCATGGGCAAATCTAGATAGGAGTGGCAATACTTAGTTAAAGACCAATAAGTTTAAGATATGTTCTGTATTTTGTGCTTCTTTGAAAATAGAGATGTCCATGTTGCAGGAAAGCTATGATTATTAGATTGTCCCTCTTTGATGTCTTTAACCACCAGAAGAGAGAATATTTGAAAAGAGAATCTTTTTACCCAGGCTTCCTTTAGAAACGTCACATCTGCTTATCTGAAGAGTTTGGTTCTTAAGGAAAAGCTACAATATCTGTATTTCACTCTTTAGCAACTGAAATCTTTACACTAGTTACTGACGGTTTGTAGAAGACAGATTAGTTTTATAACTTCTGAATCCTGCAGAAGAACTGGTTTAAAATGCCGACTGCATCCATCTCCACTACCCACCCATTAGCATGACCCAACCATCTGGCAAGCCCAGCCCTTGGTAGGTGTCTATTGCATATTATAGTTTAATGTCTATGAAGATTATTAATAGTTTAATGTCAGCGATGACTTTTCTTCTCCTTTCTCCAAAATAAGCTGCACAGTTTACTAATTTAAAGAAAAAGGAGTCAAAGGAGTCGGATGTAAATCTGTGCTAGAAGGAAAGCGTAGTGCTATTTTCCTAAGTGAAAAGGACAAGGAGGAAATTTTGTTAAAATGTAGCGCTCATTAATCCATAATTTTGAGTGCCTTCTGCCAACAGCACCTTCGGTGTCTGATTTGAAATGTTCTTTTCAACTTCTTTTTATTGAACTGACACTGCCAAAATCATTTCCTATGTTGACAGGAAAAGGAAAGTTAGGATGTTTGTGAATAGCATGTGGAGGTAGAATAGGGGCTTCGCTGGCAAGGAATAAAATACCAGCTCACAAAAGCCAGTAAGTCCATACGTTTTTGCCTTTAATGTTTGTTATCTATAATGCAATAATAATAATGAACTACTGCATGGGAAGACCAACAATTTATGAAAGGGAAGTATAGAGGATGGAAGAATCGAGATACAGAATGATGGTGGAACTTCACAGAGTATTTTTCACAGAGTTGTCTGTGATTTGGGGATGTTCTAAAATGCAGTCGTAACTATGAAAGTCAAACATATGATTTCATCTAGATTGAATATTTTTGACTTTCACGCTTTGGTATCTGATCAAGCATAAATAAAGTAACAAATACAAGTGTAGTGATGTCATTGGTTGTCATCTAAAAGATGCAGAAACATAAGCTCAATACATCATCTGAAGAGTATATAACTATTATATCCCAGGGGCTCCAAAGGTTAAAATGCAGTTACTCATTTAGACAGAGTGAGTGGTTGACCTCTGATGCAGCCTAGGCATAAAGGTCTGGCAAATCCTACTGGGGAACTTAGAGGCTGATACTGAGTGATATACTTGTTACCAGGAGAAGAGAGTGCTAGTTTGAAGGGTCTCATGTTCATGAAGTGTGAGTTCCTCTAATGACCAGTATTAAACAATTTTGGCCTTTGAAGCAATGAGACATTCAGAAACGCTGTTCAAAGCCCATGTCTATTTTAATTTGTCAGCTTGCTTATGTCTACCATGTAACTTCAGAGATGAGGTGCCAAACCAGAAGCCAAAAGACAGTAAATTTATTTGGGATTATGGGACACGATGAGTTGAAGCCATGGGAGGAGCCTATGTGTCCAGAAGCACAGTATTTGTTCTGCATTTGAGTCACTGGGTGAGCACTTTGATGTTACCCAGGGCAGAAATACCTTTTCAACTGCTGCCATTTTTCTGCTGGTGGTATCTTAAATAGCTGCAAAATGATGGGTTTTTCTCATTGTAGAGGAGACGAATACTAATTCCATTAAACTGTTGGAAATGCTCACAAGTGTGAAGCTGACTCATTGGGTTGACGGGGCTCAGCAAAAGGAAAATATTTTAGTAAACTATCCCAACTTCCAGGTTCTTTCTCCTCGGCTGCCTTCCGAAAGCATACATGATGTAAAGCAAATCTGATGCAACTCAATCTGATCTGAACGGTATAAGAATTGAAATATTGGAATAAGAATATTTGCTGTGCTCTGTTTGAAAATAAAGATAGGAATCTGATGGTGTTAAAATAAATATACCTTCTCCTTCATGCAGTCTGAACAAATTTAAGTGACTTTAGCAGATGGTTTTGATTAATGGCTGGTATAAGCGAGTGCTCTTTCTTGCTGCCTTGGAGATTGCTGCAGTGTTTGTAATATTACCTTTGAGTGATTTACCTACCAGGAGAATGGGAAAACAATCATGCAGGTAAAAATTTGCATGAATCAGTACTATTTCCTTCTATGAATGCTTGTAATACAGAAATCTTTAATTCTTTTCCATCTCAAGTAGACTACTAAAATGAACTCTGTAGGGGTATTCAGGATTACAGGGTTACCTTTTTTTGAAGTACTCTTGGCTGCAACGTATGGTGAAGTTTCTTTGACGAACAGATTTAGTGTAAGAACTGGGATTTTATGTTACACAAGTTGGAGAAAAGGAAAGGAACCTGAGATTATGTTCCAGCAACTACTTTTTAGTTCCTTCTTTCTTTTTGTTCTCAACTTCTTCATAGTTGAATTCAGCCATGCTGGCTCAGTAAATGGAAGTTTCCACAATTTGCTTGAAAATTTCTTTTAACTTCTGTTCTTGTGTGGTCTCGTTTTTCTTTTATTAACTAGATCAAGCCAAATCCTCAGCGAAAGTGTGGCAAAGACTTTGACCAGTAACCTGCTAAATAACTACCAGTTTCCTTATGTGAATTTTACTTCACTGATTTTCTTACTGTACAAAAGTATGCTGTGTTTCTATCCCTGCAGCTGGATGTAAATATGGTGTCAGCTAGTCTGTGGTGGTGGCTACAAGAAAACATTTGAGCTGCTCCACTGTCACTGGGACTAAGGAACATAACTCTTGTATTTTGGAATGGTGTTACATCTTTGTAAAGGACATTTAGAATGATGTGTCTGACCAGTTCTTTCAGCTTTCTCATGTTATTTACCCAATCTGAGCAACATATTGGTAGCACTCAGTAGCGACTGAGGTGGGGGCTCTGAGTTTGTGTAGATTTTATCTTTTATTTTTTAAGATATTTTGGAACCCAATTTTTTTTAAGTTTAATTACTCATTCTGTGTTGATGTATTGAGTTTTTCTGTATGTCTTCAGTTTTTCTTTAACTGTTTTTCTCTTCCTCCATCTTTAATTTCCTATAGGTAAATAGATATAGCAGAAGCCATATATCAACATATCATATTTGCTGCACTTACAGTAAGGAGGGACATCTAGAGATCTCAGCACACTGTGATGGGAACAGGTCTAGCCATTACTCCATAAAGCTGTTCTTCCATGCTCAGCCTGCTCTTGTTTTCAGCAGACCAATTTCTACCTGCACATCCTAATCCCAGTTGCTCAGATGAGCTTTCCACTCACTAACTGTGCCTTTCTGCCCAGTCACTCCCCACACTATCCACTCCCTAGGAAAAACTAAGGCTTTTTCTACCCGATTTTTAAAAGGCCGCTCCCCATCAGACTTGTGCTCCAGACCCCTCACAGCTCTGTTTCCCTTTTCTCGACAGATTCCAGGGCCTTGGTGTCTTTCTTGTAGTGAGGGGCCCAAAATTGAACACAGTACTTGAGGTTCAACCTCACCAGTGCTGAGTACAGAGTATGATCACTTCCCTGCTCCTGCTGGTTGCCCTTTTTCTGTGTAAGTCTGGCTGAATTCTGGATGTCTCACTACTGGCTTTTACGGGAGGTGGAGGCAGGCTACAGGTCTCTCACTGAGACAATACTTGGGGTGCCTGGAGCATCACACCAGCACCCCTCAGTCAGTCGCATATTGGAACTGGATCTGTGGCCGCACCACTGCTGCATGAGAGTCCTATGTGGGGACTGTGTCCTGCAGCACCCATCTGAGGCTGGGGAGGTCCAGTCAGATACTCTGTTCTGTTTCTGCATGGCAGTGGATGTCCCTCTGTACCAATGGTGGCCTTTCAAAGGTGCAGTTCTTTTGTCACACACAGTGAATCATGTGATGTTTCTTTCCTACCCCACACTATGCTGGGTTTTACTATAGAGTTAGAAATCTTAGTTTCAGAAGGATCTCACCAGGTACATGTGTATACTTACTATGCTATAACCAACTGCAGTTAAGTTTAAACAGGGTTTTCTCATCATGATATTTCTGTCCTATAGCCCACAGACATCAGTGACCGTGTTACTTGAGTTATCAATTTTCTCTTTACTCTGTTATGTAGAAATAGTTGTGTAATGTAATTTTAAAAACTCAAATGTGCTCAAAACTGGTATAGGCAAGGAAAAGCTGGTAGAGGGGGATGCAGCTTCTGGGTTTGCATTGCCTACGTCTGAACATTTAAAGAAGCCTGTCTGTCACAACCTGTAACAGAAGAATTATTTATAATCCATACCAATGAAGTTTTCATTTCATAAACTGGTATACAAGAGTACATAGTGACCAATTTAAGTACACTTTCTGGATGTCCACGAACATAATACAGCTTCATCCACCTCAACTGCAAAAACTAAAGATGTTAAAATATATTCATGCAAATAAACGAATAGATATATATTTATACATGTATATAAAAGAGCTTTAAAACCATGAAATAATTTTTTTTGGAGAGTTTTTTGAATATCTGTGGATGCTTTTTTGTTGTTGTTGTCATTATTTTTTAGCTGAGTGTTCAGTGTGAAAATAATAGTGAAAAGTGCTCAGTTATTGGCAGCCAAAACAAGAATATGAAGCAGATGAACCCAAATGATTCATGTTAGGCAATTAGCGCCAACAGCAACTGGGTGCAGAGAGCAAGAATTGACAGTTTGGGTGTTTTCTGTTTGCTTCTGCCCAAAGCTCTGCTGGCCATAATGTTGTAGGATTAGGCCCTAAATGCATGTCAGATCCCCAGGTTGGCTGAGCAAGGATATCACAGTTAAAATATACAAGTAAATATATCAATAGCACGGTTCCTTTCTTTATAAAAATGCTGTACAAGACATTTCTAACAAATTAACTTGTAGGAAGAGAAATACAGAAGAGAGCTAGCTATAGTAAATAAATTGATTACCTTGCATAGAGTTCAGGTAGCATTTTATTTGAAGACAATAGTAATGAGTCATAGAGCACTTCTAGGTGGCCTCTGTAAGTGTTGTTACCATCTGACAGTCTTCATGAGCTACTAGTGGTACGTCTCTGTAAGAATGTTGGAATGTTTTTGGCCCTGTGAAGCTGAAATCTCAGACTGAAGCCCACAGCTTTCTTTTTCCTTGCCTGTCTTGGGTGGTTTCAGTTTTCTTTGCTCTAATTTCCGTCATCTGCACAGCCCTCAGCAAGCTTAAAACTAGAAGGGATGTAAGCTCGTAAGCCAAGGAACCTGGCAAGTCTGGATCAGAGGAAATGGGGAACAAGAGGGAGGTTGTCATGTCTAGGAAATGAAAAGCTTAAGAAATCAATGAAAAACAGAAAGAGAGTGGCAAGCAGCCACGTACTGGTGTGAGGTTATTTTCATATTGTCTTTCTAACGCTCCCCTACTATAGCTTTGTTGGGTATAGCAGTGGGTGTAGCTCTGCAGAGGTGCAGACACGAGGTGCTGCCACTCGCCTCTTGCAGGAGAGGGATCCACAGGCTGAGAGTGATGGTTTCTCCAAAGCTCTGAACAGTAACATCAGCTCAGCCACAACCCAGGTCAGGGCTCCCGCCAAGCAGAATGCACTGCTGCTGATGCTGAGCTGTCATCTCCAAGGAAGCAAGGCACCCAAAATGCTATAGACCGTTCTTCCTCCCCTAAGCATCAGGCAGACATTTGAGTAGCAACATCCACCTCTCGCACTTGCAAAATTAGAAGGAAACAAAAAAATACAATGCAGCCTTAGTCTACCTCTCATGGTGAGACCTGGGGCTGATTCCCAAGGTACGCATCAGGTTTAGGAGCTGGAAATCCAGGACTCACAGCACTGCTTCCAAATGTTTCTCTGATGTCTTTGTTCCTTCAGCAAACCCAACCTTTCACCAGGAGGTGGGGAGGCGGCCGGGGACAACCAGCCCAGCCATAAAGGGGGCACTGCGCTGCACAGAGCCCCCTTCAGCTCCTTTCCCTCACTTTTCTCATACCTGCATTTTCCTTCCTCTGGTGTTTGGTTTCATATCTTGACAGAAACACCCTCAGAGCCTCTGTCTGCAGCCAGATGCTTTGCTGGTCGCAGGTTTCACTTTGTTTCAGTTCATGACTGGGAAATGCAGGCACTGCTTTCACAGACTGAAGATCTCAGGTGTTCAGTGGTCAATTCCTTTTCGCTGGCTTGCTGCCACCCCTCTTTTCCTCCCTTTCTCATAATTAATTAACATTTCTTAACATTAATGTTAAATATTATGGAAGCAACCACAAGGATATGATCCCCAGCTAATCCTAGCTGCTTCTGCCACATTATCCTCAGCCAACCGGCAAATAAACAGGCTGTTTTTCCAAGGATGTAGCCAGCAGAAGATGTTTGCTTCTCACCATTTCTTTCTGTAGTTTTTTTGAGGCAAACTCTACTCATTAGCACCCTAATTACAAACACCTCCTTATTTTCAAAATACCGAAAATGTCAGAAATTCTTTGCACAAGCAATTGAGTTCTAACTCTGCTTTCCAAGGGTTATTAGCAATTCTTGACTTCTGCTTTTCTGTGTTTTCAGTATAACAAGTGCTTAGCCGTTAAAATGTGAACAAATAAGACAAATAGGCAGCTTACTGAAAAGTGAAAGCACGGGATTACTCTGTCAGCTCTCTCTTTTCTCACACTGCAGGCCTGGGAGCGATTAAATGAAGCTGACATGCATTAGCAAGGCAGCCTAATTGAGCATGAATTGCAAGGGAAGTAGCAATAACCCAAGCCAGTATGGATTCGAAAGCAACCCCATTAAGGAGTGTTGATCAATATCACCGATTATGACATTTTAAAAATAAAATTGATTGTCCTTGACTCAAGTGGAAGGGAGACTCATTCGTACATTCCAACGGACACAGCTGCTCTGCTCAGTACGAAACACTTTGTGAAATGGCCATTGCGAGTCCTACCTTGCTGTTCTTACAGGGCAAAAATCCCATGACTTTGACTCTCTTTGCTCTGGAGGCCTTTTAGTTAAAAGCTCTATAATAGACTTGGAAGTATCGACAATAATAATAAGCTTATAGGTTAAATTCTGACCTCAGTAAAGTCAATAGAGCCAGAATTTTACTGTTTTATATGTCCACACGCATATATAAAGTACATATACATATTCTCTTAACAGATCAAATCTGCACATTGATTCACTTTTTTTATTTACTCTACTTTCTAACAGTTTGCTTACCAAAGTCGTTTCAGCTGCAAGCTGATAAAATGAATGGATCTTCCCCATGCTTAAATTAGAAAATAAAATTAACAACATTTTTGCCTAGGAAGCTTTCATCAAAAAAAAAAAAAAAAAAAAAAAAAAAAAAAAAGAAGAAGAAGAAGAAGAAGAAGAAGAAGAAATAGAAGAGGGAATTCAGTGCATCTTGCCCATGCTCTTTCTGGGGTATTTTTTGCCCATTCAGATGTTAAAGCTGGTGAATAACCGTCCTACAAAACTGGCAGGTTTATCAGCAAAGGGAAACACCTCATTTTGATCTCTTGCTTGGGCAGGATGTTGGAGAAAGTGGAATAACATGAAGAGTTGGACTCTATGGTCCCTACAAATCTCTTCCAAATTGAGGTATTCTATGATTCAGTGACTTCAAGGGACACCTCCTGGTTTATGCGTTGTCAGGATCTAGCCTCTCTAGATTCAAACATGTCTTCTGATATAATGGTAAGAAGAAGAGGAAAGGACAGGAATTAACCTGGGAATTGACATGACCAGGTACTCATTTATCAGTGAGAAAAGGTAAATCCAGGTAATAGGAATGCATAGAAGCACAGAATCATTACAGTTGGAAAAGACCACTAAGATCACCCAGTCCAACCATCAGCCCACCCCCACCATGCCTACTAACCACATCCCTCGGTGCCACATCCACACGGCTCTTGAACACCTCCAGGGACGGTGACTCTACCACCTGCCTGGGCAGCCTGTGCCACTGCCTCACTGCTCTTGCTGAGGGATGCTTTCTAAAATCCAGGTTGAGCATGGACTAAGCTGTATGAATTATTTCTTAAGAAAACAAGTAAAAAAATATAAAGTCTCTCTTATACTGCATGGCATGCAGGAAAAGATAATATCTTTTAGAAGATCAGCAAGGGTGAAAAAAGTTTGAGCTTTCAGCTCTACTGTAAGCAACCTCCTCAACCTCATGGCCTTTACCTTTGCCTATCTTTCTTACCCACAAAGCATCTTGTTGGATACACAGTAAAAGTAAAGTAAGCAGCCAAATAGCTGTGGATATTTACAGCTGGATGCAGAATTTCCATCAATCTTAATACACCGAATTGTCATAGAATTATAGAATCATAGAATGATTTGTGTTGGAAGGGAGCTCTAAGATCATCTAGTTCCAACCTCTGTGTAGGGACACCTCCCACTAGACCAGGTTGCTCAAAGCCCTGTCCAGTGTGGCCTTGAACACTTTCAGGCATCCAGAACCTCCCTGGGCAACCTATTCCACTGTCTCACCACCCTCAGAGTAAAGAATTTCTTCCTAATATCTAGTCTGAATCTACCCTCTTCCAGTTTAAAGTCATTTTCCCTTGTCCTGTCACTACATGCCCTTATTAAAAAGTCCCTCCTCAGATTTCCTGTAGGACTCCTTCAAGTACTGAAAGGCCTCTGTAAGGTCTCCTTGGAGCCTTCTCTTCTCCTTCTCTTCTCTTCTGGGGCTAAGAGCCCCAGATCTCTCAACCTGTCCTCATAGGGGAGGTGCTCCAGTCCTCTGATCATCTCCATGTCCCTTCTCTGGATCTGCTCCAACAGCTTCATGTCCTTATTGTGTTGGAGGCCCCAGAACTGGACAAATTGATGGTCCTAATTAACAGCTAATTATAGAAATGATCCGATAACTTTTGTCTTAGGTTACTGGAACTTCTAGTTCATTTCCTCATCTTATTAACTCAGACGCATTTCTTGAGGAAATGAGTTGCTCTTCCTATGGTTTGCCATTTACATTACTCCAGTACTTGTGCTAGGCACTGTGGAGAACCTAAAACAAACACACCGGTCACAACCCAAAGAGCTTCTCTCTGCCCAGTCTGATTTTGTGGCTGTGAGCAGCACTGCATATCCCAGGTGTTTAGGTAACCCTTCCATATCACAGCCTTTTGGCCTCCACTGTGCAGGTGGGCAGGTTTGAACATAACACTGTCTTCAGTGCCTAAGACTGACGTGTGTTGATTTTACCAAAAAGTAAATCACTTCCCAAGCACCTATCTTGCATCTAAGGCCTGGCTTTGCCTCTGTGCCCACCTCCAATCCAGGCTTCATGCCACTAGACCAGTCTGTTTTCACAGCCTGCTGGTCAGATCTTTCTTCTGCAAATGAAGGGAGGTGGTGGAATACTGTTTGGCAAGGATGCTTGTGGTTTTAATCCCACAGGTTCAGTCACAAAAGAATGATGCACTTTCCTCCCTTGAACTATTAACCCATTTCTAGAGCAACTAAATGTTTGGGTTTTTTTTTACTCTTCTGTTCCTTTGATTTATATTTGGCTGTTTGTGATGCCCTGAATCAGAGTTACACATTTGGCATATTCTATGAGACAATATCAAGGCAACTCAGTCCCTGTCCTTGGCAGTCATTTGCACTTGGATGCCACTGATGGCTGAGGGGTTACTCAGCAAGGGAAGGGCACTGGGAATTCAGCCCTTGGCTGAGGTCTCAGTGACATGCCTGCTTGCTGCCAGACCTTTCACACTGCTAGAGTGGATAAGACTGTTTGCTTCAAATGGCAGCTTAAAAGAACAAAATAAAAAAAAAGAAGCAGAAACATATGTTGATTCTAGCAGGGGATGGGATCCACCAGTTCACAGCACCCTGTGAAACAAACCATTTCACTTTCTTTATTGACATCAGAGCACTTGCAGGTATTTTTGCCAGTTCTTACTACTGTCACGTAACCCATTTGGCTGGGAATTTTTGCAGTAAGAATAGCACTACACATGAGTATTCCCACTACACAAACATCTTGGCAAGTGAAGTAATTTATCAGTATATAGCAAACATACTACCTAATGACACACAAGCCCATTTCCTGGACTTGGACTTGTGTTCCAGTATTCATGGCTGTCCAAAACTCTTGTTCAAAGTTGATATCATAATCACTTGGCTAGATCTATCGTAGCGTAAACACAGAAAAAGCCCTACGTAACCGGCCACCTTTATTAGGCTACCTTTCCCCCTAAAAATCATCCCAGAAAATGTGCAATGGACTATGAGCAATTTTACTTCACTGTAACTAAGAATCCATTGTATAACGCAGTTTTTTTAATCCATTCCTTGCATCTCCAAATCTGTTATTAAGTTGTTTGCAGTGTTAGAGAGGTTTCTGTACAATCTTTTTTTCACATCATATGTAATATCTGCAGTTAATAAAACACGGGTCTTTTACCACTCCAGTGCCAGAGCCCGGCCCCAGATCCTTTTTGCGATTGCTGCTCTCAGCAAATTGCTTTAAAATGTCGTTTCATTTTTTTAAAAGCAGTGATGACGATGACGGGCTTCAATGCTGAGAAATACTGTCACAATTCAAATCAACGTTAAAGAAAAGGTTGGTAATCAGCCACAGAAAGGAAGGTTCAGGGTGAGAACGTGGGAAGTGCTGAAAGACTCCCAGCTCTGGAGGCGCTGCCCAGTGATAACGTAACTGCACACAGGCTTTTGGCCAAATGAAGTGCACCACCTCACAGTTGTTAGAAGTGCTTTTTTCAGCCCTGTTAAATGTCAGTATGTTGGTCTGTATGTTGCTCCAGAGGGACATACAGCTCTCCGGGGCTAGCAGGAATGGAGGACTTCTACGGTTTTGATGTTTTTACACCATGGTCACATAGTAAGTTTTGTACTGGTCTTCACTGTAATATGAAGTGCTCATTTATTTTTCTCAATTGTTTGAATACAAAGGTGAATTATTGCATTTTATTAGAATTTTCTTCATCTTATATTCCTCCTGGAAGGCAGCGCTTACAGTCTCTGAGCGCAACCTCTTCCAGCATGGAGGTTGCCTTTTGTGCCAAGGCCTGGCAGGGCAGAATTTCCCCATGCTTAATGCATCTTCAGTCAGGATCTCAGGCAAAAAGCACTGGGGCTGAGCCTAAGGAGTTATGTCAATCACACTGTATGTGGGAGAGAGTATTCTAAAAGCTGCTTTTCTGATCTGCAGAATTCATGGATATTCACAATACTATATCTGCTAAAAAATCAAAAGTCTATTCTGTGGCAAGTTCTGATAATTATTTTTTCTCCACCTTTAACTGGAGCTTAAAATCAAATTTGTACTTTTTTTCTATTGCTCATATTTCTAAAACCCTGTAGCTGATAGACCAGATACTAGGAAGAAAATCTTTACTGTGAGGGTGGTGAGACACTGGAACAGGTTGCCCAATGAGGTTGTGGATGCACCCTCCCTGGAAGCATTCAAGGCCAGGCTGGATGGGGTTCTGAGCAACCTGGTCTGGAGGGAGGTGTCCCTGCCTATAGCAGGAGGTTGGAACTAGCTGGTCTTAAATGTCCCTTCCAACACAAACCATGACTCTGAAAATGTTTGTTTCCATTATGTTTTTGAAAGTATTAAAATCCTATTTTTATGAGGTAAAAATATGGTAGAAACTTTTAAAATATTGGCTACAACATGCTATCAAATACATGGCTTTTAATAGTATTAAAATTTGTATTTCTAAACACTACAAAAAAAAAAGTTAAGTCAACTAAGTTGTCATAGTGAAGTATCACACATTATGGAAATGAGAAACTCAACAGGAAATCACTGCTGTGCTTTGCCATGAAATTCTCTCTTTTAGGCAAAACTGCATCGTCTGTGGGAACACTGCTCAAGTAAGAAGTTGTGGCCACTTCATAGTTGTTGCAGGGCAGAAACTGCAAACTCGAAGACTATTTTTAGCAAAACTGCTCTTGAGCTGCCTGCATGCAAAACTCCAGCTTGAAGTAGGCAGGAATTTGCAGTCCGTGGAGTATCATAGTTCCCTTTGCATTTATTTTCCATGCACTGAAGCGAGCAGTTCTGGATTCAAATTCTTTCTTTCTATGGAAAGAAAGGGAAGGAAGAAAAAAAAAATAACAGTAAACTTTGCATTGCAACCCTTATAAATTAAAAATCGTCTTAGCTTTGTCTTATGCCATGCAGAAACTATGACGCAGCTGCGTCCCGCAGGCAGCTCATAGGGAACTCACACATAGTCATTCAATCTGTAGCCGCTATGGGAAGCAGATGTCAGGGAAGAAGCGTGGTTTCCCTTGTAGGCAGTTGGTGGTCTGCAGGAGGGAGCCGTCCTGGTGCTGCAGGGCCGTGGCTGCCGTGGGCCCTGGTCTGTGCCGCACTGACCTGAGGTGCAGAGCAGGGCACCGCCGAGGATGGTCAGCGATGCGGAGACAAAGCCCAGGTACAGAGCTTGGCCTATCTCGTACTTCATCCCCTGAGGAAGCAGCGGGTTGTAGAAATCTGTAACGACATCGTTAGTGGTCCAGGAAACGGGTACCAGGCATGTGAGACCGGCCAGGATGAAAACAATCCCTCCAGAGACCGCGATGGAGGCTTTGGCAGAGGTCCCTTTGGCGCAGCGCGTGCACTTCATACCGATGACGGCGATCACGCATGCCAGCACAGAAAGGATGCAGGAAATTACCATCATGGCACGGGCTGCCTGGAGGTCAGGCGGCAGCGCAAGCTGCGAGCGGTGCACTTGGCACTGGTAGACGCCGGTGCTGTGCCAGACGCACTCCATCCAGAGCCCTTTCATGTACGCCACAGCTGTTATAATATTGGTGCCCACATGCGCCGTTCGCCACCAGTGCGGCAGAATAGTAGCAATTAATGTCCCAATTAGGCCGAGCAGACCAAGAGAGAAGCCAAGTAACTGAACGGCCGTGCTTGCCATGCTAATGTTTGTCCTGACTGGTTCCCTTAATAAAGCACCTCCGCTCGAATTCCTTCGGAAAACACGGGCTTTTCTTGGAAGATATGCAGCTGTTTTACTTTGACACCTTCTGCTCTCCTAATAAAAGGTAATTGAAGAAAAAAGAAGTTAATCATTACCCAAATGCATTCCCTCTCCAGCCAGTAAGGTGCCTTCCAAGTGCGGTTAGTGCAATAATTAGCATAGTTATCGCTGTTAATCGTATTTTTGTGGAAGTAATGGGAAAGTAAGCTTCCCTCTCCGCTTATATAAACAGGCTTCTATTGCCCACTGGGAAGAAAACTTGAGACAATTTATGAAATGGAAAAAAATATTTTAAATTCAAATATTCTTCTTCCCAGCAGACTCTTCACTAAAACAAATATGATTTCCTCCTAAAGCAGAGAATTAGCTGGTGTTAACACTCAGAATGAGTGAGATTTATAAAGTAGGGAGCAGCAGGTTGCTTTACACGATGAAAACGTTCCCAGAAGGTCACAGCAGGACTACAAAAACAATGAGGGTGTATTTGCTCAAACTGGGGAGCAACGAAAGTGATTTAAAACCTGTGGAAGAGGATAACAAGTATTGGATTAAAGCCTCTTTCCTGACTTGCCAGTAATTCTTGAGGTTGCATTTTAATAAAGCAGCTCAAAGGGGAATAATTTTCATTAGCCTCTGTGGAGTCTCAGCTTATGATTTTAGGTTGTGGGCTAAATGACAGCATGTGAAACCAGATGTACATTGTGGAGCTTCTGAGGAGCAACACCTTCGCACTTTTGTCATATATAAATTCCATCTGAAAAGCAAGGAATAGGAACTCTTCCTTTGGTATAAATTGCAGTTAAGAGGCCTGTTCCAATGGCCGTCTTGAAAAGTCTGTTATACATCATGCATTATGTGTGTGGGCAGAAACCTGATATTTTAATATATAAAATAACAGTTGCATCAAAATCCATCTTGGAATTCAGAAACAGAAACAAATTTAGGCTCCAATCCTGCAAAAGACCTGATGCCTGTTTGCGGGGAAAGCCTAAGTTTTTTGCAGGCAAAGGGAGGAAAACCATCTGTTGAAACTAATGAAGACTGTTACAACAAGAAGAGTGAGGAAAGTGAAAGCTGGTTTACATTCACCTTATCTCACTAATGAGGCAGGACTGCAATTTTTGTCTTCAGATGACATCATGACAGGCACTGATCTCTGCATAACAAAAACGTGCAGCGTCTCTTCCCAGAAGAACAACCCAGAATCCACCTTAGACCTTACACCAGAGGACTGGAAAAAAACTGAAACGTATGGAGAGTTCACAGGTTTGGCAATCCTGCAGAGCTGGAGCCTTGTGCTCAGATATACTCCTTCTCTTTGGTACGGAGAGCATCTACTAAGCGCAGACAAAGAGTGGGAAGGAAAGCGGTGTTGGATAGGGTCCAACAAGAGTACCAGCCCCTTGCAAAACTTAAGACCAGCTTTGCTTTAGGGTGGCTCACTTTAGGACTGAAAGTGGCCTTTCAGACACTCTGTACTTAATGCTTACACGAAAATAACTTGTTGCATGTGGTTGTGGAAGTAATTTGCCCAATTGACAAGCAGTGAGAAAAATGCAGAGAGTTTGTCTCAGAAATCCTTTTTCTGGTGGGTGTCACGCAGTCTCTCTGCAATCTACCAGGGAAGGGTGCATTGCACACTGCTCTCTGTAACAGCTGTCACAGGGTACTGCAATGCAACGTGGCAAGCGTTATGGCCAAGCACATCATGGAGGAGCACAGCGAGAGTGAGCAAGTGATTGTCACCAGCAGCACCAAATGTTTGGTTTCTGTTCACACCACCTGCTTGGTGAAGAGCTCTAGAAGTCCTCAAGCTATGTTTGTCTTCCAGATTATTTTATTTCCTATATTATGCACAAGGAAAAATAAACTTTGGTGGGGTTTTTTGTTTGTTTGTTTGTTTTACATTTCTCTGTTTCCTGTAAGGCACTTCATTGCTAGGTCTAAGCAACCCACTTGCTAGAGAACTCATCCTGGCAACACCCCTCCTGGACCAGGCAGAGCCAGATCTCACTTTGGGACATGCCACAAAGACACTCCCTTCAATTGCTTCATCCACATGTTAAAGCCCTATATTGCACACCACTCTGAAGAGTGCCATAGGTTACTCTTCTATGTTTGCAAACAAGCTTTCAAGGTCAGGCATTAGGCTTCGCAGCTAATCCCAGAGAGAGCAGGATATAAAAGGTAAATGTGATTTACACCACCAGTCACGGGAAATGGACTTCCAATTTAATGGAGGTCAGAATACTCTGAGGCTCAGCAGCAGCTATTTTTAGATATCGTTAGGGTGTTATTTTTAAACATTAGCCATTAAGAGCCTTCTAATTTAAGAAACAGGTATTAATTAGCCCCACTTACTTGGCGTCAGGTTTTCCATGTGCCTCGGTGGATGCCAGCTGCCCCTGGTTTGAGTAATGCTTTAAGCACAGCTGAGCGGCCCTCCTGCTTCCTACCTGAAAGCAACAAAGCCACCAGAAACATAATGCCTTTATCTCTAAGAACATCAGTGCCCCTGTTAAAATGTCTTGCCTTACAGCTTTGTTCCTAACAGGTTACGTGAGGAACATGACAACCACAGTGGGATCAGGTGTGTATCTGGTGGAATTTTTCTCCTGAGCTGGCCTAGTTAAATGCAAGAACAGCAGCAAGACATTTTTCTGCATGGATTGGGTTTGTTAATATTTTTTAGGAAATGAGCGAACCAGAGCCAGCCTTCGTGAGGAAGTGAAGACATCTGTCTTGGGTGAAAACACATGGAGGTTGGTCAAATAGCTGTTCTCCTGGGGGAGAAGCCCCTTTCAGCTGCAGTGGTGCCTGTTTGCCTCTGCTCTACAGTAGTACAGCTTCTGTCCCATCATCTCAGGTAAATCACTTTGTCTTCATCCTCTTGGTGCAGTTTGACTCATAATAGCATGAAGCTGTGAGCTGGCACACCTGAACCCTTGCAGCAGAGCTGGTTTGATGAGCACTGCTATTCTGTTGGATCCTAATGCCAAGGCCCCGTAACTGCACCAAGACAAGCAGGACAGCACATCTAAGCACCAAGTGATTTTAAAGCAATGTGGAAATTTGTGAAGAAGAACTGTGAAGCTTTTTTTTTTGTCACTCTCTCAGCTTATGCCAACCTTTTAAGAGCACAAAAGCTTTGAAGAAGGAGCACTTCTCCACATAAACTTTTGTTCTGCCTGTCACTTGTCTTTTACAAGAACGTCTATGGCTGGGATAAGCCCTGGGCTTTACTTTCCACTGGGCTGTACCACAGCTGCGGTAGCTTTAGGAGACTTGTCTCCAAAGTAAGCTCCAAATAAACAGCAGAAACTGATGTCACTAATCTGGGTATTTACCCTGGATTAAATGGCAGATGCATGTTTTACTGCTGCCTCTTTCATTGTTTCTCATTTTACTACTTCTGCACCCATATCAGTCATATCCTTTTGTTTCTGTTCTCTCCTAGTCCTTTCTCCAGACTCATGGATTGCTTCTTCTCATGCAGATTTTGGCTGTGGTTACTCTCATCTGCTGGGCTGCAGAAAGTTCTGCTGATGGGTTTTCATTCAGTAATTTTGGTATTTCTCTGTGTGCCCTTACCTACACGTTCTTTCACTTCAGCTCCTTAAGTTCTGCACCCGTTCTCTCAAAAACTCTGAACATCTGGCAACCTCAAGCACTGCAGGGGAGGTGTAGGCTGGTGAGGTGTTATGATGTCCTTCTCAGCCATCCAGCAAGGAGTCAGACCTGAGGTGCTCCCCACTGGGGACCTCAGCTCAGCTAGGCCCTGAGGTATGCACTCATTTTACGTGCTTGTTTAATGTCACACAGCCCAAATTCAATAATGGCTGGGTGCATGTATTGATGCCAGCTGAACCAGAGCTTTAAGGCATGAACTAGCAGTGCTTCAGCCAGGCGGCTGAGCAAGGGTATCCGTTCCTTCACTTCAAGTTTGGCTTTCTCTCCATCCCAAGGCCCTTTAATTGCTAACTCCTGAAATGCTTTTAGGAGGAAAAATTGGCTGGCACTTCTCTCTCTTTAAGAAGAAATCCCTCCCTGTATGTGGGTGTGGGCGAGTAGATCTCCGGGAAATAAGGTTTGTAGAGCTTGCAGCCTAGTTCTTCAATCCTCCCCCCCTCCCCCCCCCCACCCCCCTTTTTTTTTTCTGAAGAAGAGATTAGAAAATCAATAAAAGTTTGAAAGGCGCATTGTAACCAACCCTGATCCGACACCCACTCTAACCCCTCTCTGTGAAGCAAGTCCTAGCAGCAAATTCTGACATTGATCACTGCCGCACAGCTGCAGCTCTACCAGATGTGTGGGAGGAGCAGGAGCCCCTCAGCAGACCCCAAAGTCTGCAGGACTTCCCTGTGCAGAGTTGCTGAGTTTTAACCAGCCCAGCACGAGCAGCACTTCCTTACGATGCTTTTTCATGTCTCTGTTTGGGTCATGGGTGCTGACAAGGGTCCACAATTTGATCCCAATAGTTTTATTCCCCCAGAGTTTGGAGTTTTGTCACCTTAGTCTTCTGGATAGCCCCAGGCTGAGATAGGTGCCTCAGGAGGTGGTTTGTTCTTCACTAGGATGAGCTGCCCTCAAGGCTGCCATCTTCAATTTGGGGTCGATGGCAGCAGCTGAGGGGAGCGGGTCTCCTCACCAAGGTATTTCAGGCAGCACCTGTCCCAGGCCTCAGAGAGGAGGACTGTAGCACATAGCAGTTGGCATTGCACAAATTGACATCAGGGTTTCAGGATGAAGGAGTGTCCCCAGAATCATTAAGGTTGGAGAAAAACACTAAGATCACCAAGTCCAACCATCGGCCCATCCACACAATGCCCACTGCCCACGGCCCTCAGTGCCACATCCACACGGCTCTTGAACACCTCCAGGGACAGTGGTGACTTCACCACCTCCCTGGGCAGCCTGTGCCACTGCCTCACCGCTCTTTCTGAGAGGTTTTTCCTGATGTCCAACCTGAATCTCCCCTGGTACAACTTGAGGCCATTCCTTCTTGTCCCATCACTGTTACCTAGGAGAAGAAGCTGACATCCACCTCACCCCAGCCTCCTTTCAGGTGGTTGTAGATAGCAATGAGGTCTCCCCTGAGCCGCCTTTTCTCCAGACTGAACAATCAGCAACTCCCTGTAAGAAATGATGTGTATGTATATGCATATATATATATATTTCCAAACTTGTACATTTAGACATTTCCAAAACTGCTCATCTGGACCAAAGATTTCAAAAGAGTCAGGTGATTTTTGATGTCTCCGTCCATGTTTTTAGATTTGAGAATTTGGACTGAGAATGCTTCATGTGCTCCAATCTGGTAGGTCAGATCTAACCTCTAATTGCTGGTGAACCTGAAGTCATTTGTTGCACCTATAACAGCATCTCAAGGTCAACCCATAAAACCCATGGTATGGAAGAAAGAAACAAAGAACAAAATTATCTGCAGGCTGAACTGTGATTGATTATAATATAATGATCTATGTCTTTGGACAGAGGGATATATGTGTTGCAATTATGTGGTTGGCATGTGATCTAAAGCTCTTCTGCCTGGACCACTTGTAGCTCACATGATCTCATTTCTAACTGAACGTAGCCAAAGTCAGTAGTTTTGAAGGATAAACATTCGCAATGTGGTGTGGGCTCCTCTTCACAGTTTAACGTAAGGGGGAGATGATGAATGGTACATTTATAAAGTACTACATGAAATACCTAATACTGCCTTTTATTTATAATACTTATGTCTTAAAGAGCATTGTAGCAAATAAACGCTACAAACATTCATTTTCTTTCACAAAGTCAATCCTTTCACTGAAACTGGTTTACTGAATCTAGGAAATGTTTGCTTGCCTATGGGACACTGCTAGATGAGTAAGTTTAACATGCTGGAAATAATGGACTCTTTTCTTACATGTTGACTGTGGCTTTGGAAGAAACTCTGCTGGAGTTATTAGTACCTTTTGGGGTAATTTGAATCCATCCACAAACACACAAACATTATGAAGTGCTGTATATGTACGTGATGAAACAACCTTTATTCCTTTAGAACTAGAGTAATGGGTTGTATTCAGGAAAGTTGTATTCACAAATGAGGCTGCTGTCTAGGGGCATGATCCATGTTATTCCACAGCATTCGTAGGGAGTACTGGGCAAATCACAGGTGCCAAATTTCATTTTCAGGGCTCAGCGAACACGACAAAACTGCCAATTAAAATTTTAGTGGGAGATGGGACAAGATAATGTGCTATAAAACGCTTGGTGCTGTGAAAATCAGGTATGTGGTTCCACTTGCCAAACACTAAGCATTGGTTGTATTTCAGATAGCTTCGGCTTTCATCTCCGTGCAAAATGGAAATAATTTCAATGGAGGGTGATTTCATCACTGCTTGAAATGATGATGTAGTACACTGAGACCACCAAGACGCTGCTCTACGCTTACTGGAGCATTTTATTGGAAAGATAGTATAAAAGGAAAAGGCAAGATAACAATTTATCTCAGTGCTTGGGGGTTGATTTACAGAATTTATACACTGTATCAGTATGCAAAAACAATTGTGCAAAACAAGGAGTCGTGGGAACTGAGACCCCAATTGTTTGCATACCGGTGTCTTGCGGACCTTTCCCTTCCAGAACAAATGTAACCACATCAACATCAGAAAGCCTCCTCGTAGCCTCCTGTTTGAAACAACCATATCCACTTTTGGAACATGATCTGCTGGAAGCAGGGGAAGTCTGTGCGTAGGCTGGGCTTTTATCAGGCCCTCAGATTAAAAGGCCACCACATCTGCAGAAAGGGTTGCAACCCAAATGACGCAGAACTTACGGGGGGCTCTGTGCCCTGGAGGATTCCTGTCAGCAAGCGTGAGCTGGTGAATTAATCGCTGCCCGGGCAGATTACAAAAGTCTAACAGCTAAAACAGAGTATTTATTGCAATGGAGCACATAGAGATCTTGGAGCTGTTTTAGCTCAGAGGTCAGGGCATTCAGGCCAAGTTCTCTGCTAGCATAAATCCACATGGTGTCACTCCGTGGTGAGGACAGGGCAGCACCAGCTCGCACCAACACAGCGTTTGGCTCAGTGTATTGGGATGCAGAGGTCTGGGGCTGTGTCCCACAGTCTGTGTAGCTGGCTGGCTACCTTTTGTACCTGAATTGTGGTAATTTATGGCCAGTGACCGCGCTGCCTAAAGGCTACTCCTGGGTGATTCTGCCCGGTCAGTTTTTGAGTTACTTAAGTCCTGGAGTTTCTGACATTTCCCGCAGCAGGCTGCTCTGCAGTCTGGTACGCTTCGCAGTTCAGAAATACCTCCTGAGTGCCAAGGTAAATTCTCATGCTCCTTCTTCCAGCCATATTTCCTTGAATCAGCCTAAACAAATTACCTCGCTAATGTATATGCCCTGCAAATATCTATCAAGAGTTATCATACTTTTTTATTACTTGTATCCCACCTAAGCTCACTCTTTCTTCCTCTTGTCCCCCTGCTCTCATACTATTGATATTACTTAATAATGCTTAAAGTCATTTTCAGCCCAATTCAGCTTTTTTTTTTTTTTTTTTTTTTTTTTTTTTTTTTTTTTGCTGTAATGTGTGATGTATTGCCTTGTATGTTGTCTTTTCTCCAAGACACAGTTTCCCTTCAGCCATTACATAAACTGATCTCAGAAAGGAATCATGTACCTGGTCAGTGTTACTCTTTGGTATGGATGCATCCTGTAGGCCAAGCAGGGCCTGCATGGATGGCCATCACAAGACTGGTGGCACCTGTACTGTCTTGGGGCAACACAGGCTCTCAGTGCTACCTGCCTAGGCCTAGCAGACCCCCTCAGGCAGGCTGGCAATGTAGCTGTGAGCGGACCAATGTTTGTCAGTCCCAGATCAATGGCCAAGTTTCCCCATTCATCCACAATATTTGGGTGTGTTGATGATGTATCTGAGAAAATCCAAGTATGTGATAACCCAGTAAACGTGTATAGGGGCTGTTAGTGTGGTAGGAGTTGTAAGAACTGCACAAGAAGATAAATGCCACTGTAAGAGCCAGGGGAGCAACCAGCATGCCAAATGTATCTCAGCCTCCAAGGCACCATCTTGGGCTCATGTGTGCAACTCACTGAGCCTGTCAAGGGTGGAGACCTCAGAAATGAATCTGATGAAAAGTTCTTCCTTGCCCGTCAGTGTTTGCCTTGCAACACACTGATGGAGATTTTTCACAAAGCTGTTGATCTACAAACTTGTGTGCCATCTCAGGAGACTTATGGAGGGAGGTGGAGGGAACTGGGATTCAGTCTGGAAAAGAGGAGGCTCGGGAGACCTTATCACTCTCTACAACCACCTGAAGGAAGGCGAGGTGGGTGTTGGCCTCTTCTTGCAGGTAACAGTGATAGGATGAGAGGGAACGGCCTCAAGTTACACCAGCGGAAGTTTATGTTGGATATTAGGAAACATTTATTGTCGGGCTGCCCAGGGAGGTGGTGGAGTCACCGTCCCTGGAGGTGTTCAAGAGCCGTGTGGATGTGGCACTGAGAGATGTGGTCAGTGGGCATGGTGGGGGTGGGCTGATGGCTGGACTAGGTGATCCTAGTAGTCTTTTCCAATCTTAATGATTCCATGTTTCTATATGATTCCATGGGAGACATTTTATTTTCAAACCCATCCAAGTTCCACTCAGAAACAAGTGGACAGCCAAGTGATTGAACACTCAGGATGCTTGCGACTGACTGCACAGTGCCCATGACACTATTGCAGCATGGTAGTTGGTGGGAGCATTGAGCCCAAGGTGCCATCCTCCCTGTGAGATGAGCATATGTGGGACTCCTCACTGCCCTGCATTGCCCTGTGTTTGCTCTGATAGCTGCACCTTTGGCCTCGCTTGAAATTCTCCTGACATCTTTGACACTTTCATTTGTCTTTTGGTACACAAGTAGCATAAATACAACCACTGGCCACAAACTCATTTGTCTTTCCTGTAGCTCTCAGAGAGCGCTGTAATTATTTAACTTCTTAAAACTTTCACACTCTTACAGCTCTCATAAAGTAGTTATTTAACTCTTGATATTTTCTCCCCAGCTGTGATGATTTAATCTAGCCTGGGTTTTGAAAGACTCAGCCAGGAAAATCCCACAGCGCAATACAGCTCATTTATAAGGATCAGCATTTCTGCAAGACCAAGCCTGCGCTGCGCTCTACATCTGTCTTATCTAAACACTACCATCACACTGTATTTAGGTTTTCATGGTAAGTTAAACCACAACACGTCGATTTGAGAAAGTCATACATCTGGCCTGGAAAGGCCAGTCCGTATTTTAAACATTTAGCGGAACAGCTCCATATTATTAATTTCAGGTAGAGCACATTTGTTTGGGGAGGTTTCATTCTCCTGCCAGCAAAAGGGGGAAGCACTGCGGTCCCTTTACCACAGAAGTTCGTACTTCTCACAGCGACCTCCAGAATTAAGTCAGTCTTCACCAGCCCTATAAATCATGGCCTTTCATAAACATCACAGAAGTATTCTGATGTGAGAACTGTGTTCTGATGCAGGTGAAACTCCCATTCTGTCCCAGCGGTTACTTTCACCCATAAGTGAGAAAAAAAGCCAAAATAACTCAGCAACCCAGCGGGCACATTTTATATTTCAAAATCAAGCGCTCTGAATTCCAAAGCCAGGAAATTCTTATAATTAAGATTCCTTTTACAGACATTAAATACCCGATATAGTTTATGTTGCTTATTAAAGGTCAACAAGAATACTTTAAAGTTTATATATATATAAACTTTATAAATATATAACCCAGAAATTGCAAGCATAAACTCCCACCACATATATTTGCTGTTGCTGAGCTAACATTGAAAGACACATACTAACTTTTTAAATTTCCTGACTTTTATGATTGCTCAATTTTGCAACCTGAACATTATTTTGAAACTAGGATTGTGTAAAATTTTTCCCCCGAGACCAAGAGAACTATGTGCTTTTGAAACGTTGCCTTTCTGTAGCTAATTTCCCTGGGTTGGTGTGTTGGTTTGGTTTTTCAGTTGGTCTTCTTGGTTTTTTTTTAACTGAAAATCTTGCAGACAGGAGCAAAGTCATAGGACCTCAACAATAATCAAGTGTTTCTGGTACCCCAGTGCCTTAACCTCACGCCGTGTGCTGGGTGTTCGCTCTCGGGTGCAGGTGTATGTCTGTGACAGATCACAGCCCTGTCCAGGAGCATTGCTAGCTCTGCTCTCATGCTCAGGGTAAGGCACTCACTTGAGTGCTTTCCTGGTTTGGGGAATATCTTTGGAGATATTTAAACTTGAAAGGAAATTGAATTTAATCTTCCTATCAATGCATGAGGGATTTGAACAGGTGACAAACTGCATCCAATAGCTGCTAGTGTGTGTAGTCCCTGGATGTGAATGGGAAATTAATCCTTTCTGTCTATGCGGAATCATAAAGCAGAGTAATAAGTAAGAGAAGCTGCACTCATGTAAAACAGCACAGATCATTCTCAATCTCCATCCAGACTGCTCTGCAACTCCAGTTACAGACTTGTTTCTGGGCCCAGTGGTGGATTTTTTGGGGGAGAGTGAGTGGGTGTCAGGAGCTCTTCTATTACCCGGCCTTTTGAGGTGAAAATTCTCCCCTTGTGACGGGGTAGCAGATCCATGCAATATTCAAAACTCCTTAAGCAGGATTAAATGAAGCCTTCAGTCTGGTGCAGGATCTCTGCAATGGGATGGCTTTTTGCCCCTTGTGAGCTGAATGTGAGCTCCAAGGAAGAGCTATGCACTAAGCCCTGCTCTGAAGGAAGGACTGATGCTCATACTTTTCCAACAGCACATCATCCTCCTCCCCATGCAGCAAAATGGGGATGGACACTCCGCTCTAGTCTGTGATGAACTGTTTTATTACCAGTGCTAAATGATTCCTGACTCCACGTTGATTGCATGTCTTTACTTCAGGACATCACCAAATGAGTATGACTGAGCATTGCAGAGGAAACCAGTGTCTTTTTAAATGGAGACCAATACTTTGGACACAAAACCTTTGTGCAAAGGTCTTCCAAAGGGCTCAGCATCACATGGAGGAACATGATTCACAGTGCTGGTGTCTTGGTTTACAAAAGTACATACAGTGACAAGGGTATTTATTTAATTTGGAAACTACTGGTGGTGTAGGTTTGTTTCCTTTAAACATGTGTCTCCTCAGACCATGTGCCAGTGTCTTTTCATGAGCTGATGAATGTATCCAGTTTAGGAGCTGAAAGGAACAGAAGACACTTATACCATGTTCCAAAGAATGGGAAACACGGTATTGCAGGTTTATTTTTCAACCACTTAGGTACTGTCCAGTTGCCTGCTGCAGATGCCTCTGTAAATATCTGCAAAGGAGGGACTTTTCGGGAACTGATATACTGCACCCAGCAGGCAGAGCCAATAGAAATATACTCAGTGTCCTGGAGCTCTGTTTTCATTTCCTTCTTGTTCCCATGTAGCTGTGGATTTTTCTTCCTGGCTTGGACGTAAGTGCTGCCAAGCAGCCAGGCTGAGGAATTCCAGCCATAAACTGACTGCAAAATCTGCAAGGGGAGTGCCAGGCAGCGAGCATTCGCTCTGTCCCTGCAGCACCTCTCAGGTGGCCCTGTTTTAGGAAGAGTTCCCAGGGAGGGAACAAAAACTTGCCCAAGTGCCCTGGGTCTGGCTAGCCTCACACCTGGGGCTATTCCAATGCTGTTGTACTGCTGTCACTACTACTGTTGTTATAATGGCTCCCTGTCCTTGGAGACACCCAAGGTCAGGCTGGACTGGGCTCTGAGCACCTGATGGAGCTGTAGGTGTCCCTATTCACTGCAGGGGGTTGGACCAGATGGCCTTTAAGGGCCCCTTCCAGCTCAGTGATTCTATGATTCTGTGATTACTGACTCATGATACTGTGATCACTGACTCATTACTATTCCTAGTCCCTTCCTACTATTTCCAAGGCTGCAATATGCTTTTCATAAGCAGCCACATCTTCCAGTGACTTTGTTAGTGCCCATCACAGAGATGGAAAAAGGCATGACTTTCTGCCAAAGCCTAATGCAGCGATTAACCCTCCAGTGCTTCCTTGGCACAGCAATTCATGAGGATGAAAGCTCCAGACCTACTGGCTCCAAGGAGTTACTTTTACTGCTTCAACTTTTCATGTGTAATAAAAAGTGTAGCCACATGAGAGATGGAACTTATCTATGCACCGCCAGGTTGCAGAGAGCAAAAGAGTTCTAAACCAAGCAAAGTGATTAGGAGAAATAAGGAAATGAAATCACTTAATGGGAATGTGCGGTGCATAGAAGGAATCAATAAATAGTTCCCAGGAGTTATCAGGGGCTGCTTAATGCTTTTTGGACCTAAACTATCTAATCCCTCCTCTTTCTGTTTTATTTGTTCTCCATTCTCTCACATATCACTGGAATATCATGCATCCCATGAAGATCACAACAGCTGCTGGGTCCTGAGGCTCAAGGTATGCAGAAATGGTCAAGCTCTCTTTATGTTATGTATCAAAGCTCTCTTTATGTTACGTATCAGATTCTCCATGAGAACTCTCTTGCCCCCCAGAATTGCTTTAAAGCCTTACTGGGGATACAGATATAAGCCTGTTTCCACACAGAAAAAAACCTGTCTTCCTCTTCCCGGGGCTTAATACATGCTATGGAACAATCATCCCTTGGATTTGGCCAGCAGCATTAGATCATCTGAATGCTGATAGATAAAGCAGTGCAGCATGTTGTGCTGTATGGCTGGCGAAACATTTTACAAATCAATTACTGCAAAAGAGGAGGAAATAACAGCCTGCAGGCCCTCTTGTTGATATCTGTGTAACTTCTCTGTGACTCACATCACTGATCATCCCTACATGTTTTCTGACTTATCTAGATGTTACTTTTTTAATTTTTTTGATGTGATGT
Organism: Gallus gallus; assembly: GCF_016699485.2. Lineage (NCBI taxonomy): Eukaryota > Metazoa > Chordata > Aves > Galliformes > Phasianidae > Gallus > Gallus gallus. The sequence continues at coordinate 106,808,808 of NC_052532.1, forward strand.
GATAAATAGATGAATGTAGAAATCTCTCAGCCCCATGTTCAGTACCCATTGAAGTTACCGCTCACTTGAATAAGTCCTGGATCAAGATTTTACTCCTGCATGGTGTCAAATTATCTCTGTCACTGTTCACACTGATATGTTTTCAGAGGACATGATCGCTAGGGTCACCTCAACTGGTGATAAACTCCGGGAACAAATGAAAGACCAGATTTGTGTTAGCAGAAGACCTTAATTCAAGCTAACTTTAAGCAACATGAATGTGCAGCCCTTTTTGTTTGATGATGTCTATGTGAGCTGAGGAAGGTATGCCAGAAACCAGCAGTGCACATAGCTCGTGCCTCTGAACACCTACAACAGCTTTCTTTGTACAACCTTAATTTTTCCCTTTAATAGCACCCTATATTCAACCAGTTGGACAGTCTATCTACTGGTATTTAGCATTTCTGGGAAACGTCTGAATGTTTTTATGTGGTTGAAGGGCCTACATCTTTTAGTGGAAGTCAAGCCAAGGTAAGGAAAACTGAGGAGGTCTGCAAGATATGCCCTATTCTCCTGAAGATCAAATTGATTATCTCTGAGATGGACAAAGTTTCACCCAACTTTGTAAACTGGAAACACTCCATTTAATTTTAATCAGCCTGAATTTTGGCATCAAAGTCTCCCTTGGCCTAGTAATTCTGTACCATCAACACGTATGGTGATGAGATCACACCAAATGATCTGAACCATTCTAATTTGGGAGATTTAAGTTGTGTTTTAAATCCAGGTTATAGAGTAAGTAAGTGTGTATCTCAATATAAAACAGCCTCCTTCTGAAAGTTTTTCTCATTCTTTGACTCAAAAATGTGTTTTACTTATCAATATAAAAAAAAATTACAAGCAAGTTAGATCAAAGATCCATGCTTTCCTGTAGTCTATCCCAAAAGTGCCAATAGCTGAGGTTTAGGAAAGAGTAAAAACAGAAAAGCATGTGACATTTCTTTTCCAGAATAATATCCTTCCCTCCAGCAAGCTGACAATCGCAGACCTCTTGACCCTGAAAAGTTATCTTTGTATTTCACTTTAATGACTTTTTCTTTCACTGTTTTGTCTAACTACTTTTTCAACCCCTACAAATGCTTGATATTAAACTGTGTCCCATGTTAGAACAGTCATTTCCCACTTCTCTGTGCCGCTCATGATTTTGTAATGGACAAAACCGTGAGGGCTACCTAAGCCCACAGAGTTCAGATCTACATCGTATCAGAAGATATAAAATGGTCTGATCCTCCAGAGTAAAGCCACGTTTTCACCTATTTCCTTTTTCTACCATATTCTACCCATGCAACCTGCAGTTGTCAGCATAATAAAACACAGCAAGCAGGAGTCCTTGGCAAGTGGAGGCAAGATATTTAACGTCTGTTGAGAATCTGTCCCTGTATGTTTAATAAATGCTTCCATTCAGTAAATGTATACTCAGCTTTAAGAACCATGTAAAACTACTGGGTGGGTTTTTTGTTGTTGTTGTTTTTGGGGTTGGGTTTTTTTTTTTTTTCATCGAGTGCCAAGATATTAATAATCTGGCAAATAACTCTTTACTCAAAATAGTAAAGGGCCAGTGAAGCCAAGACTTGCTGTTACCACTTTAATAATAATTATTTGCTGGTGATTACCAATCTTCAGCGAAAATTTCAGGTGCCTCTGGTATTTTTTAATTTTTGCTAAGTGCTGTGTGACTCAGGGCCCAGCTTTACTGCTCTTTCTCACACTAAGTTTTATCTGCTTACAAATTAGCCTCAGAAGAGTTGAGTTGAAGCAAAATACAACCCATGCTGAGGAACAGCAGCAGAATCTGATCCTGTGTTGCTGGTCTCTAAATGATTTTTGAGTAGCTGGCACCAAAGCTTTACATATATCTTTAAAATACTGGAGGTATGGGTTTATTAACAAGCATTGTTTTAAAAAAGACATATGTTATTTCTATCAGATTCTGTTTGTGAAAACTACATATTCTTAGACTGAGCACTGCTGCTTCTGAAACAAAAGGTAAATGGCAAATTCAGGCCTCTGAAACTGTGGTACTTCCACCAATAAAATAATCCTGAAACCTCTCCAGACACATCTGAATATATCACCATTGAATTATTACTGTTTTACTAGACTTCAAATTATTTTCTCTTACATCCAGCGGCCCAGTAGTAAAAAGTTGTCATTGACATTCACTGATACTGGGAAAAAGCTATATCAGTGAGACGAAAAATCATCTAAAAATAATTAGGGTTGTAAGGCTTGCTTCTGGGCACACTGTGAAAGCAATCTATATCTCAAAATTTCTGTGGCATTCATGGAGCAATCCATGTTCATGGGGGTACCAGATGCAAAAATCAATTTGGGGAGAAAAAAAAAACCAAAAAACCAAAAACATGCTAGAAGTAAAAACCCAAGGATGTTGCTTGAGTAGGTTCCCATTGCCATGGAACTCATTCTCAGAGAAGAATCACAGAGAGGCACACCTACAGGAGCATAAAATTAACTTCTCATTGCCTCAACTTCCTTCAGGACACAGACAAACCAAAGAGAATCAAACACAGAAAGTATTATACTAACAGCTTCCATAAATCTGAGTAGATTAATAATATGGCATCTGTTTTACCAGGTAAATAAAGAGAACAAAATGTATGCAAGGGCTCAGGCTCTTCTCCTGACAGACACCATCACTCTTAATGAATGGCTGCTGAAGTCAATGGGAACTGAAGGCATTTGGCACTCTGTGGGTTCTGGTTTCTGAAGGATAGACAGCTACACAGGGGCCTCCCTTCTTTCCTTCTCTACGTAGACGTGAACACATACAACTGACCTTCCAGGAAGGCCTCTGGTCCCACTGGCGCTATGTTGGCCAGACCTTGCTGGGCCTTTCCCTGCAGGGCATGGTGAGCTGGCCCTGTCTGAGTACCAAACTTGTATCAACATTTTGATTTGGATAGAAGGAACATGCTGAATTTATAATGGCTTGCTGAGTGACACGCAATTTGTAGCTCACTTCCAAGTCCTCAGGCAAGTGGCAATAGGTCAGCAAAAGCTTTTACTGTTGTTTGCTTTGGAATAAAAAATCTTCAATCTTCTTCATTGTCAGGTGAGCAGAAATAGGTTTTGATAGCCACTGTGTGGAAAATAGCATACTAAATGGATGCTATCCAACGTGTCTAGCGACTCTCTGCTCCACGATTAAAAGGAAAGGCCTGTGTAAGTCAGGCCAGGTACATGGGGTGAGTGAACTTCAGGGTAAGGATCTGCTTCTCCATGTCAAGGAAAATTGATGCACATTTACTGTAGGGGAGTCCTTCTGTGCTCACCTCAGACAACATAGCATAATATTTACTCGCTACATGTCTATACAACTCTCGATCTGAGAAAGATATACAGAAGAAGGTAGATAACATGACCTGAGCTACACAAAAAGAAAAACCGAGGTACAGAACTGTTCGGTCACACAGCAGGTGAGGAGCAGTGCTTGGAGCACATTCCCACATTTCTCACTTCCTCAAGGAGATAACTTCTCACACTGAGCTTAGATCCCTTCTGAGGGCTCATATTTAATCTCCCATTTCTGAGCCACAATCCTCCACTAAGTCTTCAGGACAGATCTCATGATGAGGTCTCAAACATCAGCAAAGTGAGGTAATAGCAATCTTTGTTTTGTGACAGTGTCTGTACAGCGCATTTTGAGAACATGTGGTTGTGTCTTCTGTTGTCTGGGATGCCTACCAAAAAAAGAGCTACAGTAACAGAAAAGTATGGCCAAGATAGCAGTTATTGCTCTTGCAGGGTGACTGCAAAGAAAATAAAGGTGCATACACAATATGCAGATTTTGCAGACATAAAAAACAGCAACTGGAAAACAAAACTACTCTTACGACACCTTCATATGCTTGTCTATCCACCAAGAAGTCAGAATCAAAAATAACCAAATTAATGATACTCAAATTAACACCTTCAAATTGCTTTCTGTCCTGATACACACAACACAGCTACATATAAACACCCTACTCATTTGCATTTACTCTACATCACCCCTGTATTTACAACAGAGATGATCTTCTGAATCCATCAAGGAATATCATTTGAATCTCCCTCTGCTAGCACCAGAGCTCAGCTGTCGGATGTAAGCACACTGATGATAAGATATTCCATATTTAGTATAGTCTGAGCAAAAGGCCTTACAAAGCATTCTGAACTCTGTGTGTAATGGGAAGGGTGGTAGAAACAGGCCATATTTTAAATCCATTCATACTGCCTTGCAGCAACTCTTAACTGAATCATGACTTCTCTCATAAGTGTCAAAAACCATATAAGGCTCATTTCAGAGAAAAACTGTCAGCAAGAATCTGCAATCATCAGTGTGAAAAGCTGTTGAAATATGCTGCATTATCAAGGATTCATGACATGCAGCCTGTAGGAACTGGCAGGATCTCAGCAACAAGAGAAAAATGTACTCTCGTTCTAGAAGAAAGGTATCAGAGTGGAGTAACACAACCCAGAGAAACAAGTGCCCATACTAGCATGGAGCTGCTGGCCATATAAACCACCTTGGAATAAGGAGACTCCAAGTAGTTTCTGTGTCTCTTTATCTTCTCACACGAGTGCCTTTAGCTGTGAAATTCTGCAGAGTCTCAGCATCCTCTTCCTGTCAGCTGGTGATGTCAAACCATGAGCTGGGACAACCATACCCCATGAATTACGGGCCACCACTATCCCAGCAGCCTTAGTCCACCCTTCTCTTCCCTGGCCTGGCAACACATTTTCTAGTTATTTGCAGTGTGAAGAAAGTTGAAAAACAGACATAAAAATGTCTCTTCTAGGGAATAACTTGGAGAAAACAAGTGAATGTAGCAAGAAGGAAGAAACCTAGAGGACTGTTGGAGCGATGGCCTCATCTCTGTTGGAAGAACTGGTCCTCCCACAGCTAAGATGGATGTGGTCCTAGGGTTCCCATTGTTCTTTCTGATTCAGAAAACCAAAATAACAACAGGAACACCTAATTTCTTCTGAAACTAGCCAGGAAATTGTGCCCCTTAGATTTGGATGTGGAACTTGGCTGAGCAAACTATGCTTTCATCACCTTCAAGTTAGACTATTGCAAGCAATACATTCTCAAGCTGGAGTTAACCACAAAAAGGCACTCAGAACCTGTAGCTGGTTCGTAAGACTTGTCTCCTGAGTCAGACATGCCAAAGAAAGCACTTCACACCAGTGCTCTGCACTCCCTCTGGACTCCCAGTCCAGTTACACAACTGGCTTCAAAGATCTTGTCTTTTAGCTGTAAAATCTTGAAATGGCACAGGCATGCCTCACAGCCCATCTTTCTTCCTTCTTTCTCCCACTGCGATCAGAAGGGACAACAGCTAGCCTTTTCTCAAGCACCAAAAGAGATTTGGGAGCCTTTATCTTTTCACATTGCTGTGGCTTGAGCTCCTATGTCTCTTGTGCATTTCTGAAAAAGTTACACGTGCAAGGAGGCTGAGAGTCTAAAGAACACAGACCTGCTGTGCATGGAAGAGGCTGAGCCAATTGCTGAACCCAGCTTCAGAAAGGTATATTGATTAAAAGCAAGAACTTAGCATCCCAGCTCCCAATGACGCACTTGGCAGCAGAAACCAGGTGATAGACACTTTCCCTGAGAAGAACTGCAGCAATTGGAGCCTCCCCCACCCTCCTAAAGCTAAGGCAAGATGACAGGTCGTTGATTAGATTCTCCCTGGAGCTGACTCACAGTCCCAGTCAGGAGGGTTCAGTAGTTTATTCGGCTTCCTTGCTTTATGCTGAGGGAAAAAAAAAAAAAAAAAAAAAGTAAAAAAAAACCTCAACCATAAAAAGCCCTTTGTCTTTGGAAGTCTCACAGAATACAGGAGAACACTTTTCCCAGAGCAGTTTAGGACTGTAAGAGCTACATTCTTTCCGTAATAATGCGTTACAAAATTCAGCAAAAATATTTACAATATAACTTTCATTGTATATTTCAGCAGCAAATACTGCATAAAAACTCCTGTACAGACAGTAGGTTATATTTGAAGTGATGAACGGAAAACTGACCATTCCTGTAGGTGAAGACTGTAGGACTCAGATACGAGGCAAACGGAGAGTTGCTGGGATAAAGAATAACAAGAGCCACTGTCTGGGAGTGAGAAGGGAATTAAGTAGGACACAGAGTGCCCTTGCCACAAAGGAGGAATCCAAACTGATATTCCTGAAGCAGAGAGCCAGGGAACTGGGATGGATCATGATAGTACGGATGGAATCCAAGAGCTCAAGAGGTGTGAAGTGCATTTGGCCTGCAAAGATAGCCTTCTCTCTCACCCCTTTTTGAAGTTGTTCACCATGACAGACAAACCTCTTTTTGCCTCCCTCTAGAGGTCCTTTTGCCAAAGAGCATGCGAAATTTGAAACATGTTGAAATCCAACACAGCCAGAAGTATCATGGTTGCCATGGCTCAAGCTGAGCAGAGAGAAATCCAACTGTCAGGCTTCAAAATCAACAGGAAATGTTTCCAGGGTCCCTATCAGAAAAGTGTTTTGATCAGTCACCTCTATAAATGCAAAGAACTGAATTTCACCGCTCCCAAAAATGGCAAGGAGAAAGTAGTAAGTGCTGATCTCCTGTGGATAATGGTAGTGCGGTAGGAAAGATCAAAAACTGCATACTTCTCCTGCTGTCTGACTAATGTTTTGTGATTTTACACTATATATTTCTCAGTAACACATCCTCAAAGAAAACTTTTCAAGAATCTGCTAGTAAGTGCTTTGGATTTAACAAATTCTACTGTTTCTGTCTACAGCTTGTTTCATATAAGGTATAAGCTTCAGTTTATGAGCAGAAACAAACAGATTACAGACAATTCTACTATAAGAAATTTAGACCAAATAACAGCAGTTACGTCTCTTAGGGAGGTCCTAAGCAGGATTTTATACCGTTTAATAATGGTAGACAAGTGGGAAGGGTTTAAAATTAAAAGAGGAGAAATTTAGGTGAGATGTTAGGAGGAAATTCTTTCCTCAGAGGGCAGTGAGGCACTGGCACAGCTGCCCAGAGTAGCTGTGATGCCCCATCCCTGAAGGCACTCAAGGCCAGGTTGGATGGGGCCCTGGGCAGCCTGAGCTGGTGGGGGGCAGCCCTGCCCACAGCAGGGGTTGGGGCTGGGTGGGATTTGAGTCCCCTTCCAACCCAAACCATTCCAGGATTCCATGATTCTATGATTCTGTGTGAATGTGCCTGAGGTTTCACAGAGACTGAGGCAGAAGATGTGCCTTCTTGAGTTTTCAAAGAGGCCCCCAAAACCAACTACATCACAAAACTAACAGCTGCAAAGTTTTTCTTTAGGCACTGAACCAAGCTGGTGAGGTAAGGAGGAGAACTTAAAAATTAAGCAAAACAGCATCATATGGTGAATTCTCTTCTGAAAATGCTGCTCACTCAACAAGGATGGGCAGAATCTCACCTGGTGTAGGAAGGTGGGAATCCCGTTGCTTCATAATGAACATCTCTTTGAATAAAATGACTAGGAAAGACTGTTACAGGTGTAAGAAATGCCTGACATCCAACCAAACAAAAATACCAAACTAAAGGCTGCAGTAGCCGTATCACAACAGTGCACGACTCTAAGGACCAGAGCAGGAACTGGAGTCTTCTGGATGCAGGTCAGTAGTGGGAAACAGAAGTCATCTGTGTCAAGTGAGTTTCCAACAGGAGCTTCTTCTGAAGGCAGTAGAAAAGGTACTGTTGCCTTCAGCATCCAATTATCTTGTTCAGAACAGTTTTGGAAAACTCTGCTTCTCACTGGTGGGCATTCGTAATGTATCCAAAGCAGGCCAGGGAAAGAGGGCAGCTTGCTAGGAGGCCTGCCTCCATGGCTTGCTTAATGGGTAGCCAAGGGATAAACATTCTAAATTAAGAGTATTTAACTTAATTCTGGGTTACATGTGACTAATAGCAATACATTGCTTTTTGTTGAGTATTTCAAATGGAGGCTTCGTGAACAGCTTATTTGAGCAGCACGATGCTGATCAGCAGTGCTAATATGGGAATCTTTATAAGAATGCTAGGACTCATAGCCTGGGATTGAATTCATGTCTGCAAACACTGTAAGTGGATCCTCCTATATAATAAGGGCTTTGACAAATCACCTTCTTCCTCATGGGAAAAGGAGGAATATGAGAAACCCCTTAACTACCGCCATCACTAAGCACACACTTTGGTTTGCTCTCCAGCAGGAAAGGATTTAAGGATCTGCCTTTTCTTTTGCACAAATTAATTATCGGCTCCTTTATCTTTAAGCAAACTTAGAATAGACCTAAGGAGAACTAAAAAAATATTGCACTGCAAAGGCAATATTGACATAATTTTTAAAGCTGTAAAAGTCAGGCAATATGGAATGAAGGCTGAAAAGCTATCTTTACCTCATTGGTCAAACACAGGGATTTATGGCTGCACCTAGTGCCTGAAAAGGAGGAGTAGGGAATATTAGCCCTCACTCAAGCTCATGATGTGTTATATTTTGTGGGATGAACAGAAATAGTGTTTTGGGGTTTATTTCCTCTTACTTTTTTTTCTGAGGACATCAGCAAAAGGAATAAAACACTTCTGTACAGGTTATAACTGGTTCAAGTGTTTTTCCTTTTGCACCCTTTATCTGTGTATGTAACAATTGCCAATTAAACGCTTCCATTACCACTGTCTCTGTGAATTACCTTACTCACATACATTTCGTATCACATACACTGATTTTATGCACATGCTTGAGTAAATGTGTGCCGAAGAACGAACGTTTTGTTTCTTCAAAATGTAGCACTATCTTGAAGAATGGATACCAAACAGAAAACATCGAGTTTCTGCAGCAGGAATTTCAATAGCTAAATATTGCAGGAGGATTATACGCAACACAAGAGGCACAAGAAATGCAGTTCAGACATAATGAGCTTTGTTACAGACCTTACACCCTTGGGAAGGGTAGAGGCCAGGTCAGAAGCAGTGGAAGAGCACTGCCACACCTGCTTAGGCTGCTCCACTGGAGAGGAGGGCCCCACTGCTGCCTACTTAGGGAATTCACTGCAGTAGTGGGGAGAAGTGGAGTGAGACTTCCCTCTCTGTAACTGGGGTTGGAGGAGGGTTAGCAGAGGGTCAATATAGCCATGTGTGAAAAATGTCACTGATTTACTTACTTCTGCTTGTGAGGACTGGATTAAACCAGAAGATCTGAAGTTCCCGCACCCGCCAGCTGTGCCTTCCTTAATGGAGCATAGCCAAGCTGCTTTGTCGCTGGAGTGAAAGCTCATGTGAGTTTGGGTTTGGTTTTCAGGTCCTTTTATGCTGGATAACATTTACTTTTTGTTCTTTGTAGAAGAATCTGAAACAGAAAACATTTTTTCTCTCTTCTTTTGGGCAGTTAAGCAGAGTAAGTCTAAGGAAATTCGGTGGTTTTTTTTTCTCTTTTGTTTTTGTGAGCAATGAGCAATGCGGTGTGGTGTTCTTGTCTCTTGGGAAGCTGAGGTATTTGGGAGTACATGGTGTAGAAGTTGCTGCCTCTGTTAGGCTCCCACATCCCTGAGTTCTCTGTGTATCTTCAGAGGGGCTGCAGCAAGGCTGGATCTGTGCATCCTGGAAGAGACCTGTCTGCCAGGGCAGTCCCCAGTGTTCACACCACAGAGGGCAATGGGCTGCAATGGGTGGGATGAGTTTACTGCTCTTAGTAAGAAGTGGGTTCAAAAGGCTTATTTTCTGTGGAGCAGTGAACATCCCTATGGTATCTCTGTTCTGTTGAATAAATCAGAGAATCAGAGAATCACAGAACAGCTCGGGTTGGAAGGGAGCTCAAAGCCCACCCACCCCAACCCCTGCCATGGGCAGGGCTGCCCCCCACCAGCTCAGCTGCCCAGGGCCCCATCCAACCTGGCCTTGAGCGCCTCCAGGGATGGGGCACCACAGCTTCTCTGGGCAGCTGTGCCAGAACCTCACCACCCTCTCAGTGAAAGATCTCCTAACATCTCACCTAAATCTCCCCTCTTCTGGTTTAAAGCCATTCCCCCATTTTCATGGTATCAGACCATGGGATGTTAATAAGGTGGATGTCCCTGCTCCCCTCCCTCCCCCTGCAGACCATCCTTCTTTTAGTGCAGCCCAGGGTGCAGTTGTCCTTCCAGGCTGCAGTGCTGCTGTTGCCTTTGTTGCACTGGAAGTGCACACAGGGAGTTTTGTCTGCCTAGCTGTTTATTTTCATAAATACTTAGCAACCTAATACCTTAGAAGCCTCTGCTTTCTCAAACATGTGTGAAATGGGTTGCTTTCAAACACAGTCTCTGCATTGCTCCACGTTACTGCTATGGGGAGAGAGGTAACATCCAGGTCATATCTTTATACCAAGACTGAAATAGGCAAATGCGGCCTTATTGATGACACATGCTGTTTCAATGAAATAATTGTGTATATGAGTCAGGAACTGAGATGCCTTTGTGTACTGACTTTTAGGTTTGAGGGCTTTTCTTGTGAGTGAAGTTCACCTATTACTTGAAAAACAAATCCTGTCTGAGCAGAGAGGAGAAGCACAGTGATCTCGCACAGAGGCTTACTTTTATATTTTGTTTGCCTGTACTACAAAATTGTTAGCTCAGTCTCTCTCCCCCATGGGAGCACAACAGCAGCGTTAAAGCCCGTTTTACAATTTTCATCCTGTGTCTAAATCCTCCCTCATCCTGCCTGCTTCTCAAGCGATGCTTCTTGCTTGACCTTTTCTATCTTTGTATGTGTTACTGCTTTCCAGCACTCTCACAAATACCCACCTCACGCCTGTGCATGGATTTTCCTCTGGGCAGGAAAAACAGGAACTTCTCCTTCCGGAGAAGTGTTGGCACATGCCTGATGGTGCCCTCCCCACGTTGCTGCCCATATGTACACAGGGAGCAGAGAGGTGTGCGCCAATGAGACGTACCGGGTGGATGGCACTGGCGAGGAGCTAGGAAAATGGGATGGGGTTCAGGTTACTGCATCAGCACTTCCCTCCAGCAAAAATGTAGGCCATGGGATGTTAATAAGGTGGATGTCCCTGCTCCCCCTCACTGGCTTATGTGTTAGCTGTAGAAAGGCAGGCAGTTTTTTGTGCCTCCAGGGTGCGAATTTAATATCCTCAGCTCTTGGGTTCCCTTGCTAATTACAGCTCACTTCATCACTGCGTATTGAAGAAGTTTTGCCCCAACAGTTAAATGAGAGTAGGAAAAACTATCAGGAGAGAAGCACAAACCCAAGCTGCAGAAGTAGCAGACTCCCAGCACCTGTTTCTGCACTCTGAGAATTAATAAGTCCTTGGGCTTTGTTACAGGCTGGCTCTAGTGAGGCCAGTGCTTGACAAAGACGTTTTCAATATGTATTCAGGAAGAGTGTGTGAACCGGTTTTCTGGCTCCTTTCAAACTCTTTCTGCTCTTCAGAACTGCCTGCACATGTCCAAAGCCCGGGGAGGCTCCATGGACCTTTGGTAATAAACAGTGTGAAGTGAACGAGAACACGCACTCCAAAAAGTGCAGTTTACAAATAAATAATGTAAATATGATGTAACAACGAAACTTTGCACTACCCTGCATCTGAGACCCAAGTTTCATTTGGATGCAGAGGATGGTGTGTCTTTCCTTTTCTTTCCTTTCCTTTTCTTTCCTTTCCTTTTCTTTCCTTTCCTTTTCTTTCCTTTTCTTTTTCCTTTCCTTTCCTTTCCTTTCCTTTCCTTTCCTTTCCTTTCCTTTCCTTTCCTTTCCTTTCCTTTCCTTTCCTTTCCTTTCCTTTCCTTTCCTTTCCTTTCCTTTCCTTTCCTTTCCTTTCCTTTCCTTTCCTTTCCTTTCCTTTCCTTTCCTTTCCTTTCCTTTCCTTTCCTTTCCTTTCCTTTCCTTTCCTTTCCTTTCCTTTCCTTTCCTTTCCTTTCCTTTCCTTTCCTTTCCTTTCCTTTCCTTTCCTTTCCTTTTCTTTTCCTTTCCTTTCCTTTCCTTTAAATTGTTTGAACCATTCACAGCTGTATCTAAAATTCTGCATAAGCTCCTAATGTTGACTTCTGCAGCCATGGCGGGGAAGCTGTTCAGAAGCAGCAGCAAGGTATCAAAGCATTTCATCTGCTGACGGCATTTGGTTACCAACAGGAGCAACAGCAAACAGTTACAGCAGCCTCCTGTGTTCAGAGCAGGCTGGTGTGCAAACTGCTTTTTCTTGGGTGAAAATAAAACACCACCAAATCTCCCTCCCTCTCTCCCTCCCACCCTCCCTCCCCAAAATATCATGCCTTCTAAAAACATGGTTTTACCCCAGCTTTGTTTCTATTTATTAGCAGCTTAGGAAGGGGAGGAACATCACTAAAGGAACATGCTACCCATATAAACCCAGTTGGGGTAGGAGGTAGAATTTTTACATTCTCTTTTGAAGTGCTGACAGATACACGAGTTAAGCTCATATTTTTCATCCTACAAATAATCGGCTTCATATGTCTTGCGTAGGAAAGCACAACAAGCAGGCTTTGTCGCTCCCTCTCTCCCATGCACACGTGTAATAGGAAAGACAAGAAGCGCCTGTTTCCTCTATGGTGACTTACACTCTCTGCGTGGCTCCCTGACATCCCAGCAACTCACCTCTGCATGCTTCAGCAACCTCCGTGCACCAACGCATGGTGATAATCCCCGATGGGCTACGAGTGCTAAAGGGTAATACCATCACACACTTGATTAGAGCCGACACGTACTGCGTAGCAGAGGGAAATACAACACCCAGCCCGACACAGCTCCACACCGCCAGCAACACACTCACCCAGCAGGGCTGTCCTGCTCTCTGCCAAGTGACAAGCTATCTGCTGCTGCACCCGGTGCCTTCCCACAGCAGTCTTCATACCTCCTGATGTGGTCACTGGGAGATGCTGAAGATAAGCCCAATGGCTAGCACAGGGTAGTGCTCAAGGAGACTTCGTGAGTAGGAATTAAAAAGATATCTACCTGCATATCAATGCTATAGGCAGATGCTTTGCCTAGGAGGAATCTTGTGCCGGTCACCAGCTGGTGGTGCACAACCTGAATTTGTCATGAAAGGAGAGTTGTCAGAAAGCAAAGCATGCTGAACATTTAGCTGGAGGACACGCTGCTGCAACAGGAGCATCGACTCCTGGTTTACACTTCCTCAAGACAAGGAGCCTGTGATTTTGAGAGTAGTGGTCACAGAGATGAAAAACAACAGTACAACTGACCAAGCACAGCTAATGTGTAGTCCCTTTGGTGTAATATACCACATTAACTCCCTTACTTTTTTACCTACAGCAGTAGGCTTTACAGAGTGAGGGTTTGACCTTTGGCCTCAGGATGGATGATTGGTTTTCCTATCCTACCCCCCCCCCCCAAATTTAATGCTGGAGATCCTAATCTTTGCTGTGGTGTTTGTTTTGAGGGTTTGTTTGTTTGTTTTTGTTGTTGTTTGTTTCATTTTCACCTTTTTGTAATGTGATCTTGGAAGAAAGTAGCTAAAATAAGGAGGAAAGTGTTTTTAAGAGTGTGGAAGTGAAGGTATTTAACCTCTATTTTTTTCTTGTCTGTTTCTCTTGCTGCAATCTTCTACAGAAAGCCATTCCCTTTGCAGGAAGGTATGTTGAATTGGCTCCAGTCTTTGGAGTTTTCTTTTCCCTCTTAGACCCCAAAAGGGATATTATCACCTGCACCTGGAGAGGAGGTGGGAACTGCGGCCAAGGCAGAGCTGGGGCAAGGAAGGAGAGCATCTGCTAATGCTCAAACTATTGCAGAAGCAGTATACAGTGTGCAAGTGCAAATATTCTTCTCCAGACCCTCCAGCTGCCTTGGACATGATGGGGTGGGAGGAGAAGAAAGGCTGCAAAACAATTTGGTGATGTAGGGGAATCCTCCTTGCTTGGGGAGATGCTTCTGCCAAAAGTTAGGGGAATAGCAGTGAAGACCTTGAGGGATAAAGGTACTCTTTTCTTCCAAATCTTAACCTAATTAAATATATGTTTTAATAAGAGAAATGGCCTGTATTGTAGAACTGGACTAATGAATGTAGTAGTTCCCAAACCAAAAAGAGGTGGAAGGATACCATGAGCTATGGTTGCTTGTAGAAACTTCCCAGCTTGCCAACACATTTACCTCCCCTGCAAAACCAGAGTGGGGTTTCCCTTCCCATATGGAATTCCTTATTATTTCTTCTTACCAAGGCTTGAAAGGCCAACTGCTGGGGAGAGAAACACGATGAGAATTTAATCTAGCCCCAAAACTGTGTGAACCTCAAGTACTGTGTTCAGTTTTAGGTCCGTCACTACAAGAAAGACACTGAGGCCCTGGAGCGTGTTCAGAGAAGGGCAACAAAACTGTGAAGGTTTTGGAGCACAAGTCTAATGGGGAGCAGCTGAAGGATCTGGAGTTGTTTGGTCTGGAGAAGAAGGGGCTCAGGGGAGACCATAAATCTCCACAACCACCTTGAAGGAGGCTGTGGTGAGGAGGGAGTCGGCCTCTTCTCCCAGGTAACAGTGATAGGGTGAGAGGGAATAGCCTCAAGTTGCATCAGAGGAGGTTCAGGTTGGGTATTAGGAACAATTTCTTCTCAGTAAGAGCAGTGAGGCAGTGGCACAGGCTGCCCAGGGAGGTGGTGGAGTCACTGTCCCTGGAGGTTTTCAAGAGCCGTGTGGATGTGGCACTGAGGGACGTGGGCAGTGGGCATGGTGGGGGTGGGCTAACAGTTTTCCAACCTTAATGATTCTATAGTTCTATGAAGCTAGCAATGGATGCTCTGCTGCCAGACGGCAGGGCATTGCCGTGTGTCCCCGAACAGCCCCCAAGAGCCCTTCCAAGGCAGCTGGTGGTTGAAAGTGAGCTGTCGAGCAGGAGGAGCTCCCGTGCTTCCCGCAGCGCCCGCTAGATGTCAGCGCTCCCTGCCGCTCCGTGGCCATCCCCGCTCCGAGCAGCAAACCCCGCAGCTGCGGGAACAGAAGGGACCGCGGGTCACAGGCGCCCCTTCCTCAAACAAATGGGTCTGAAACAGCGAATAACCGTGGGGACCCTGAGAACGTCAATATCTGCGTTGGAAACCTGTTTGTTTACTGTCAAATTGCATCTTCGTGAAGGATCTATTAAATAAGGGCTTTGGCATGATGCATTGGCTTTTCACCCCAAGAGGGGAGCTGGCCCCACATTAGATCCAGATGTGGGTTCGGACTCACCCAGCCCTGCAGCTGCTGGGACTTTTCTGATCCCATGTTCTGGGCCTATCTCAGATTGCTGACATTCCGCTCTTGATTTATTTAAAAAGAAAAAAAAAAAAATAGAAATCCTACTGCCACTATATCACCAAGTTTGGCAGATCTATAGAAATTTACCCTTTATAATGTCCCTTGCAAAGAACATCAATTTTCCTGAGGTTTAGTATTTAGCAAAAAAATCTGAAACAAACCATTGGAAGTGGTGAGGCAACAGAGAATGTCTCCTTTAGAGGTCTGATTTACATCGGAACTGGAAGTTTGGCGGAGCCATCACAAAGCCTGAACAAATAGGTCAGCATTTACCCATTTTATTTATTCTATGATGGATGTAAAGGATTAGCATGAGATTTTAAAAATATATATTTTAAAGGAAGCGCAGTGCTGTTCAATGTAAAGCAGATTAGATGATGTAAATTATCACTGAAATGCAGAAGGGAACCCAACAGCATCTCGTACTAGGGTAAGCCAGATATCCACCCTATTGATCTCATCATTACGTAAATCAATATGAAGAAAAGAATTCCCAGTTGACTGTGCAAGAGTCTTCCCAAGCTGATGCAATAGGTCCCACTGGTTGACTCACTGAGTAGTGTAACACACAAGCCAGCAGCAAAGCTGAGGAGCAGTTCTCAGCTGGCAGAGGATGGACCAGATGATCTACTTGTTTTGTTTATTTCTTTTCTTTTTTTTTTTTTTATGCCTCCAAATCTGAATTGGGATGCTTTCTGTTTCAGTGAACAACAGAGGCATATAGCCAACTGTTTTTATAAATATACAGTTTATTATCCTCTAAAACGTATGAGACAGCAGGAAAGAACAATTCCTTAATATATCACTAGAATTTCTTCCTTCTTTGAGGCACAGAAACCTTCTTCTTCTTGTCATGAGACTGATGTGTTCACCTTTTTGAATATGGAAATCCTTTGTGCGTGTGAGCATTAGCCCCAGTAATGCACAGCTACTGTGCTGTGCAACCCATACTCTTCTGTTTCTTGTCCTTATTGTTGCCATGCTATGTTTTTTCTTTGAGGGCTTTGTTTTCATGCAGGGGGATCCTATCAGCTACATAGAGTACACATGTTTTCTTATAGTGTCAGTGAAACAGCAGATACTGGTATAGTTATGAGTAATTGTAATAATACATCAGAACCCTTAGCAAGAATGGGCCAAGTCATGCAGCAGAAAGTGCAGCAACATTCTTGTCTGTGTGAAAGGATTGACGCTGCTGTGACCCAAGGCAAGCCGTTTGCTCAGGCTCACTGAACACGGGTAGGTGGCGATAGAACTGAGCCCCCAGCTTGGCTGACTTCTCATGAATTGCCCTTGGGCCACCTCCAAAACAAAATCTTCTGCTTCTGAAAACCAATTAGCACTACTGCCAAGAAGGAGGTTGAAATGGAAAATGGTGAAATTTCACAGTCCTGTGGAGTGCCAAATTAGCCAGTGATGGGGCTGAGCAAGAAAGCTATTGGTGGACAGCAGCTGTTGTAATGGTTGAAGGCCCAAATAAGTGAATTCTGGATTTGAAGAAATTTTATCACAAACTCTTTGGCCTAAATTTTGACTGGAGGACTTCCTAGAGGACATGTTCTTCTGGAGGAACACGGGTATTGCACAAGAGCATTAGTTTCTCATTGAGCATTTAGTCTTTCTGTTTTGGATCTTGATGATGGCCCAGGAAAGTGGAAATTAGCTGAAACCAAATGGTTTGCAGTGGGATTTGTTGCCCAAGAACAACATCTGGAAGAGAGGGATATTCCTTCTCACCAGCTTGCACCTTAGCAGAAGCGTTCAGATTGAATGCCAGCTGAACCACTGGTGTCATCTGTGCCCTTGGAATTCAGGAAGGGAGAGGACACGTGAGAGCTACTCCTCAAAATCACTAATGTGTCTGTGTATGGAAAAGACATACAATGTGTTGGATGCCATTAGCAGCAGAGATGTGAGATCTTACCTGTGAGCTCTCTACTCAGGCTCTCAGACGTTCACCCAATATCTAAATCTCAGTAAGGAGCCAAGAGGTGTTTATTGCCCCCAGGCTTTTTTACTCTCTGATTTAGAGAGCTCTTTGCTTTCAAAAGGAAAGCCGCATCACAACCAACCTCAACTCATGCTTCTCTTGAAATGCTACTCCAAATGGCCATATTTGAAAGAGCATATTGACAAGCCATTCTCAGCATCCTGTTTTAGTCTGCTCTTGCCAAACACAATTTTGGTTAGCTCAAGAAGATTCCAAAAACCTTTTTTTTTGCATGAGTCCCAAGTGTAAAACTCTGGTCTCTGATACATACTCAGAGCTGGAAGGGAAGAAGTTGGAGGCTGCTTGTTTCTCTATTTTTTTCTCCTCAGCCAAATAATCTTCATTCATGTTTGTTGATCAAGATAAAGTTTTAAAAACTCAGTCTAAATCTTTTTTTCCTACTGTCTTTAATCATAACCTAATTTCAACTCTGATCTGCATTTCATCAATATATTCAGACAACTTAAGTAGTTTAGGCCATTCAAGTCATTAAGAAAAGGTTCTTGTGACAGGGAAGACAAAAAGAAAAATGTCATTAATCTAGTTAGAGGACTGAACCCATTTTTCTGTGATAGTTTCTAATATTTGATATTTATATGTACTTTCAGAACCCTGGTTTGTTGTGGTACTGATCATCTTCTCCACCAAACACTATTTAACCTTTCACAGAACACCTTTGGGGTATTGTTTAAGCCCTTATATTCCATGCATACATAATAAGCTCTCAACTTTTTGTTACTGGATATTTCATTGTAAGAGATGGATTTTATAACATGCCATTAGAGCCTGTGACCACAGCTGTCCTTGGCCTTGCTGCATTGTCACAGCCATAGGGGTGACGGCAGTCTGGCTTTAGTTAAAGCTGGACAGACACTTGGGGTAAACTTCTAAATTGGAAAAGGTTGGACTTTTCTATGTTTCAGAGTAAGAAGAGGAAAGTTTGTCCAGATATACCCTGTGATGTTTATTTATTTATTACTAACAGAGATGAAGAAGGAGAATAAATCTTTTGAAAACAAAACTCTTCAATAAACATTTTCACAAAATGAGCAAGCGGAAGGAGGTTCTTGTGCCACACATGAAGTGCTGAAGGCATTGTTCCTCTGAGCTCTTCTCCTGCCCTTACTCTTACAGCATATTAACAACTGTACCACAGAATGGTTTGGGTTGGAAGGGACCTCAAAACCCACCCATCCCATCCCCTGCTGTGGGCAGGGCTGCCCCCCACCAGCTCAGCTGCCCAGGGCCCCATCCAACCTGGCCTTGAGCACCTCCAGGGTGGGACACCACAGCTTCTCTGGGCAGCTGTGCCAGTCCCTCACAGCCCCCTTGGTAAGGAATTTCCCCTAATATCTAACTTAAATCTCCCCTTTTCAGATTGCAAAAAGTCAGTCTCCCTCTTGTTTATAAGCTCCCTTCAACTACTTGAAGGCCATAATGAGGAGTGATATCTGTGCAGTGCAGTTCTGTCCTTGTGGTTTGTGTAAAGTAGTTCCTTGTGGTTTGGAGGCTGGAAACAGCATTATAAGGGAAAGGAGCAGAGCACCTACAGGGTTTCAGCAGCACTCTGTCCTGCAGAGACTCTTGTGAAGCAGCTGCTGGCGAGCATGGGCTCCACAAGGAGATGGCTTTTCATTCTTGGCACAGGGCATCTCCACTTAATTCACTGCCTTAATTTACCCAGCACGAGCCCTTGTGTCCAATATTACATGCTCTGGACATTTACTATGGTCTAAATTTTTTGTTGTGGCAACAGGCTGAAGTGGGGAGATGCACTATCAAAAATATCTCCTCTCAAATTAAAATCCACCTTCCTTTCCTGGTAGGATCAAAGCATGAAAGCCTTAAAAGCTAACTTGGATGAGAATATCTGAATGCTGGCTTTTCTACAGAATATAATTTCTTCCAAAAATGACACTTTAAAGAATGCAGGAGAACATTATTTGCACCTGCATGGAACCATGTGCTAGGAGCAGCATTTATGAGTTCTTGTTGGCAATAAGGTTTCACACAGTGTGGTGCATATTTAGACATACAGTAGCACACTTCTCCCCTCCAGAAGAAGGGGAAAGCTAACTATTAGAGAAATAGCTTTTATATCAATAGAAATTGCATCTGGGCTTCGAAAATATTAAGAAACTGTAGTTGAAGGTTTCTATTTTTTCTTTATTATTTCCTCACGACTTATTTGAAAACTAAAACCAACAATTTCTGATTTACTTTCTGAACAATATGCAGGCAATCAAATGTTACTGTACCAGTCTCAGCTGTCAACATGTTCATTGAGGTTGGCAGCGCTGGTTAAATACACAGCTGGTACAGATATATCACCCAGAAACCTGGGAGACTAAGTTGGCACTGGTCTCAATTTCTGTTCTGAGAATTGCAGTACCGTGGTCTTCTGTATTTTCTTACCAGATACAGATCTTGTTACAGTTTGTGATCGGAACTATGCAGAAGTCCCTTGCATGAGTAATTTGTGGGGCAAAAAAAAAAAATCTGTTCTTGTTTGGGTTATTCTTGAAGTTTATTGAATAATTTTGAAGTGTAGTGCAGCAACTTTATCATCAGAGCAGTCTTCCACAAATGAATATAGGCACCCGTGAAGATGTGATGATATTATCATTGCATCAGCATGTCCAAAATTGGTTGTCTTCTGTCTGCTTTCTGTAGATCTTGTACAAAAGCCCACCAGTCATATCAGTTTGTTAATGAGGACAGGCCAGTGCAGAAGGGCAAAGCTACACTGGTAAGGAAGAAAGCAAGGGAGCAAAAGAAGCTCCAAAGTCAGTCTGGCTGACCATCCATCTAGCTCCTGCTTTCAGCAATCCATATCCCCATGGAGGAGGAGTCCCAAAAAGAAAGCACATCTTCTAGGAGGTATAACCAATATCCTCACACTGTGTGTCAAAACTAAGTCTGTTTTACTGTGATCCTAATCTGGGTCCACCATTTCTATTTCTTGACACTGTGTGCTCTGGGCACATCTGTGCAAAGGAGTGCTTCCCACATTGGTTAAGGGCCAGTGCTGCTGCAGATGAGTACGTGCATTTGAGCTGTACTACTTCTACTCTCTGTGTTGTTTTAAGGAGCTACTCAGAATATTGGAGTAGTTTGAACTTTCCTCAGAGGGTTCCTTTTTTTCACAAAGGCCATATTACAAACATCAGATCCGTAATTATACACAAAATTAGATGCTGGGCACACAGCCTATCTCTACATCAAACTGGCGTGAGGCAGGGCGGTGTTACTGGAGCAAGCTCAAAATCAAGTTACGAACCATGACTTGGCTCAAATTCTCTCCCCAGTCCACAGTCATTAGGTTTGATATATACAGGAATTTTGCAAGGACACTTTGGAATTTCAATTTATTATTGATCAAAGTATCTGTAGAATGGGGCAGGAAAGTTTTGGCAATTTAGAAATAAGTTCTGTTATCACAGAGATTTCTTTAGGACCATAAATATAACTATTCCAACTGAATTTGCTAATAATCATCTCAGGAAATTTGTGCAGCTCCATCAATGGTCTCCTAATCATCGCCACTTATTGCGATTTGGCCCATGGCACAAAGCAGTCCCTGAGTGCACAAGCTGGTTTCCTTTTGGATTAAATTAAACCAGACAACATATTCCAGGGTTGCTTTTAATGGACTCCAATTATTTCTATGTATTCAGTCCACAGTACCAGACTAAAACTAGGCTGAAGTAAATTCCCTAGAAGCATGTATTGTCTGAACATGAGATACTCAACACCATTTTTTCCACTCAATAAATCCACCCTTATCAGGAAACATGCTTGCTAATATAGATGTAGCCTTGGATTAGCAGTTTGAGAGTTTAATGAAAACAGCTTGGAAAGTATTTCTGTGAGATCCTCAGATTCAGCACTGCTGGATATGGAGCCATATGGCTTTGGAAACATCTTGCAATTTTGAAAGCACTCTCTAAAATCTTGATAATTGTACTGTGAAGCACAACTAGCAAATGTTCTTAGAAATTGATAAAGACCAAAGGAACCAGAACCAGAAGTTTGAGTGTGTGAAGCATCTTTTGACAGTTGATAATATATTACTACCTTATGATTACTGATTTGCTGCTGGTGCCTGAAGAGCACAATACGATAGGAGTTAGTGAACAAAGCTTAAAGGCCTGGGTAGAGAGCGTAAATGTCCAAAAACTGAGGCTGTGTTATTCCAGTGGTCACAACTGAGTTTATAGCAAAATGATTTCCGAAATTGCTAATATTATTATAGAATCACAGAATCATTTGAGTTGGAAGAGATCCTTAAAGGCCACCTAGTCCAACCTCCCTGCAATGAGCAGGGACACCTACAGCTCCATCAGATTGCTCAGAGCCCCATCCAGCCTGACCTTGAGTGTCTGCAGGGATGGGGCACCCACTGCCTCTCTGGGCAACCCGTGTCACTGCCTCACCACCTGTATTGTAAAAAGCTTTTTCTTTATATCCAATCAAGTCTCCCCTCTTGCCCTCTTCTGTTTTGAAACCATTTTCCCCTGGTCCTATCACAACAGTCCCTGTTAAGATTTCATCCCCTTCTTCCTTATAGCTCCCCTTTAAATACTGAAATGCTACTATCAGGTGTCCCCAGAGGCTTCTCTTCTCCAGGCTGAGCAGTCCTTACAAATTATTTTAGATAAGTGTTAGAACTGATGATAAAAGAAGATGGAGATAGAAGCAGGGGAAGAAATTGGATAAAAATGAGGGAAATTGGCACATGTATCTTTTGGTAAACATGCTAATGTGAAAAGAATGGTGGCAAAAAAAGTACTTCTAAATGCAAACTCTTTGACCTGCCCCTAGTTACTGTTGGCAAATATTTGAGCTACCTAAGAGTCAAATCTAAGCATGATACTGGGTACAGAATCTCTAGAAGTCAAACTCTTTCTGACATGTGACTAGATATCATGTTAAGCTCTTAGACACGTAGAATTTTCTAGTTTATGAACTAAGCAAACTGGGTAAAACAGAGAAGAGTGCAGACATCGAGTCCTGCACTTCATACCACACAAAACTTCTGTGTCCCTCCCATCTCATTCTAAGCTATAGTCAAGCTGCTGGAGTCAAGACTGGATGGAGATTTCTCCCAAAATGAACAATCCAAAATAGAAGTTGTTCCCAAATTGTGTGTATACCCAGCTGGTACTTGCTCTGAGTTAAAAGGTAAAAAAAAAAAAAAAAAAAAGAAAGAAAAGATGGGTAAGTTGCATGTCAACCGAATACTCATTGAATACCACTGCTCTACTAAACTAGGCTTTTAGACTCCATGCCCTTTGCCTTGCCTGCTATCTTTCAAATGTTCTTTATTCATATGTAGCGAGTCACACCTGGATTGCTGTGAACTGGGCCCTGTATGTAAAGCATATACAGATAAATTTAGACGAAGAAATGTAAAGAAATTAAGAATTTGCCCACCTGAGGTTATTGCAGAAGATAGGAATGGCGTAAATGTGGGATGGACATCCAGTATGATCTCCAGAAGCTCTGTATGCCCTGGTTTTACCTGTTCTAATAGGCAGATAGGTGACATTGATAGAGGATTGAACTATATCCTCAGCTGACAGAGATGCAAAGCAATGGATAACTTTATTTTTATGAGCTATCTCTTAAGCACCATCAAATGATCAATCAACATGCACCACTTGTGAGCAGGATTGCCTTCAATTTCCAATCTGATTTGCCATTCACGGAGGGATTTTCAACCTTTTCATGTCAACTTTCTCTGAAATAAATCAAAGCTGAATGTACACTTCTATTCAGGAGATTAGTCTTTTGTGAAAGGCTCTGTGTAATTGATGTAAGAGAATGCCAAACTAAATCTTTTTCTGTGTGATCATAAAAGCATTAATTTGGCAAATATTTGATTTCAGTAACTTGCCTGCTAAATAGATTCACAGTGTAATTTTTTTTTTTTTTTAAGTCTGTTTTCCCACAAATGCTGTGGTAGCTGGTTAGAGTCACTTGTATTACTGTAATTGTGCAAAGCTCGGTTGTTCATCACAGATGTGATAATGTCACAGACCTGGACCACCCCGTCAGCTTGTCAGCTTTAAAATATTACTCCTGCAATAATGAAAAATTGCCATCTCTTCAGTATGGCTTTTTGATTTATGGGGAGTTCCTCGGAGATTGATTAGTTGTTTTGTTTTGTTACCTGGAATGAATGATGAATATTTAAAAAAAATACATAACGTTGGATCCAGTGCAAATGAGATAATTTTACAGTGACTTGTTTAGTTGTTTCCAGAATAATTGGACTTTATTACCTTCCCACCATGCGTGAACTATAGGTCTCTGGAGAGACTAAATAGCTTCACTTGATGTTTCCTTAATATTTCAATGTAGTTCATCTGCACTGCTCGTATAGGAGCTTTTACCAGATGGTTAACCAGCCCTGTAATGACATTTCACATTTCCCGTCTATTACTCACCAATGGAAAATTATACAATTTGATTCACTATTAGGTGTAACTTATGACTGGCTCACTTGTGTACCTGTACTAAAAGATCATGGCCAGAAAGGTTAAATTGAAAGGGAGTTTGCTGTTACCTCGTGTGGGATCAGTACCGACGTCTATAACGTTGAAGCAAATAACGTGTTCTCCTTTTTTATATTTTAAGAATAAATCCTGGGAAACAAAATGGGCTTTATGGGCTTTTCCTGAGATGGTTTGGCAAACAAGACAGCTGGATAGCTACCCGGAGAGTGATTTTTTAAAAATACATGAAGAATCCATTGTGACTGAAACATGTATAAACCTGTAATTCTGCAGACGGAGGAGGGACAAGAAATAGAAATAGTAATTCAGTGGGCAGACTCTGAATAGATGAACTTTGTTCCTGAAAAGAGTATTGTTTGTTGAATTCCTAAATGCTAAAGCACCTTTCTCTCCTCTCTTTTGGCTTCCCTGACTGTGTTCTTTTTGTGTCAGCTACTGTAGGGCAGCCTCCTGGAAACCAAGAACCTCCTCAGTGAGGATCCTGCTGAGGGGGTCAGCAGGGCATTGTGCACATCCCTGCTGGCTGTTTTATCAGCTGCTGGGAGACACCCCTGAAGAGAGGCTGCTCCCACTTTGGTGTTTTTTGGACAGAGAGGAGTAAGAGCAATTCATAATCCAGACTGATATTTGTCCACACTGTCCCATATCTAAGCAATCTTTTTAATAGTTTATTTTTTGCCAAACATTTTCATTATGCTGCCTGTAAAAATGAAGATTTTAGATACACAGTGTCTGTATATCTGATAACCTGTCAGTATTTCAGTTGTCACTGGAGATCTTGAGTATGGAAGTGGGTGGCAGGAAAACACTGCTTTTGAGAACGCATTCACAAAACCGTTGTTTCAAAACAGTCTTGACTGTATGCTGTTAGAATTTGCACACAATGAACTAGATTTGAAGGCAAACAGACTTTTTTTTGTTCTTCACAGAATCATAGAATGTTTTGGGTTAAAGACTATCCAGTCCCAGCCCCCTGCTGTGGTCAGACATCTCCCACCAGAGCAGGTTGCCCAAAGACACATCCAACCCAGACTTGAACATTGCCAGGGATGGGGCAATCACAGCTTCTCTGGACAGCCTGTGCCAGTGCCTCACCACTTCTACGGCAAAGAATTTCTTCCTTGTACCTAAACTCTACCCAATCTCTTCCAGTTTAAAGCTATTACTCTTTGTCTGATCATTACACTCCCTGGTAAAGTGTCTCTCTCCAGTTTTTCTGCAGGTCTCCTTTAAGTGCTGGAAGGATGAAATGAAGTCTCTCCAAACCTTTTCTTCTCTAAGTTGAACAACACCAACTCAGCCCTTCTTCATGAGAGAGATGCACCAGCTCTCTGATAATCCTCATGCCTTTCTCTGGACCTGCCCCAACAGGTCCACATCCTTCTTGTGCTGGGGGCCCCAGAGCTGAAAGCAGTAATCCAGGTGGGGTCTCATGGGAATTGTTATTTTAGTTTCAATCAGCGCTCCTCTATCGTCTTCCATTTCTGACTATATCATTTCCATTTTAACCTTGTTTTCTCATTTCTGTGATACTTCCTTTGGCTGCATTCCTACACCCACATTTGCTCTATACCAGTCTAATATTGCCAATTGCTGTCTTTTCTATTTGACTTTCCATCCATTGGCAACATGAAGGAAGACGCTATTGCAGCAGTCTGTAGTCTTTGATGTGTTAGTAACTGCTCTGAAGACTGGCTAGTGGAAAGGCACCTGGACTCAACCCCCGAAATCAGAGTCCGTTCACCCACCAGTACAAATAGGCATATAACACTTTATCTGGAGGATACTTCTGAGTACTTCTCAGAACCTTCTGGCAAACTTCAAATGTGAACAGAGGACACCTATACCAACTTCAAGTTTTATACTGAATCCCAAGAAAAGAATGAGGACCATAACTGCTCAAGACAGCGTTTTAAGTGAAAAAGTTCCCAGGTTCTGAAGAAGTGGACCATGTATCACGCTGGCTAGGAGGAAAACCCTACCAAAGTAAGCTTTTTGCACTTTCAGGAGCTTTCCTAAATCACTGGGTTGTCTCAAGACCTCTCCATGTTTTAGTAACCTGATTCTAGAAAAACCTTTTGTACTAACTTTTCTTTCCTGTCTAACGTCTGCTTTGCAGTGTAGCTACTCGACATGTAAATTGCACTTCTATTCAGTTTTCTTTCTTTGTTCATTAAGGATCTGGCCTCTCAGAGTTTTCTTGACTTGAATCTTCAGGATCCTAGTGAACGCAACTACCTGTAGGAGTATTTATGCTAAATGCATATGCTGGGAAATCATCCTGTTATGATAGCAAGAAAGTGAATGTGGGATGACTGCTGCTTATTATTTGAATTGTGCTACTTTATTGTTTCCGTCTGTGTTATCTCCATCCCTGTCTTCTTGTGGGCGTTTTGGCCCATTTCCTTATGGTGTGTACTTTTTGAATGCCTAACTGGTGCCTGTAAGTGCTACTGAAGACCGCTAAGAAAACTGGTCATGGTAGAAAGCAAAGAGAGAGGATCACATTCAAAGTTGCACCACATTATTTTGATGTCAGAAAATAAAACTGAAAGGAAAGCTTTTACTCCCTTTTCTGCTAAAAAAAAAAAAAAAAAGTCATTTTTTTAATTCATAAAAGGGGCTACTTCTTTAGATGGAAAGAATTTTTCCCCTCTCACTAGGAATATAAATAATTTGAGCAGAAGAGAACAGAGAAGCCACATTAATCATGTATGCATGGATATATTTTATTTCAAAATTATTTTCTTAAATCTAAAAAACATTCATGACTGTCTTATTCAAGTACAGTAGTTTTCATAATATAGTGGACATATATAAGTATTTATTTCTTTCCCTAGAGACTTGGGTTTAAAAACATTTTTCTTTTTAATATCCAAAATTCATGTAAGGTTTAGGATTGACTTAGGCTGAAGCCATAATTCTTAAAACGCTTGTGCATATGCTTGACTTCAGGAATGTAAGTCTCATTCAGTTCAATAGAACAACTTTGTCTAAGTTACATGCTTAAAGGAGATCAAAGCCCAAACCTAACGTTCCAAATAGAAATTACAAACATTAGTTATAATGATCTAAGCCATGGAAAAAAAGGTAAACCAACAGTCTTTTAAAAAGCAACTGTAACTCCAAATGAATAAAGCAGGATGAACTATAGGTGAGAGTTGGCGGTGGATCCTGTTGGTGCTGAGAGTTATTCCTGCACGGAAAGCAACTCTAGCAGAAGCACTGGGAGGAAGAGCAGGGCAATGGAAACTGAGAGAGATGGCAAAGTATGGAAAAAAGCTGGGCACAGTGAGCCTCAGAGTGGTTCCAACTCTTTCAAATGAGTTTTAGGCTATAAAAAGAGGTGGAGAGTCACAGCTATACAAAACACTCCCGACTGCTATTCCATTGCAAGTTCAGTTTTGCCATAAAAGCTTCAGCAAAGATCCAGTTGCACCCATGGAGAAACACTAGTAAAAATGATTTTGAACTTGAGAAACTCACAAGGGGTTTACTGATAGCCATCATTTGGAAACGCCTGCTGTCTCAGCTGTCTTTACATGCCTTTTGCAATAGCCCTAAGCAAGGCAGGATGGCTGTGGAGCTTCTGTTGCACTCTGCGGTGAGCCTGGAGGAGGTTTCCAGAGGCACAGAAGGGGATCAAGCAGACAGTCGCTGCTGGACACCCCAGTAGAAAGGCATCCTTTGCTCTTTGTGTCGGTCAGAATTTTTTCCATCTGCATTTTCCACAACAACAGCACAGTGAGGTTATCAGAGAGTTCATGTCACTGTTAAAGAAGTTCAGGGCTGATTTAATGGGGGTAGCACTGGAAACTTTGAAAAAAAATTAATTTCCTGTGGAAATATGGTTTGTGTCTTGGTTAAATACCAGGACCTGAACATGCTTCTGGTTTTAATAAAAATGTTTAGGGCTTGGTTTTTGTTTTTGTCAGTCAAAGAAAATTCAGCCATCTCAATTACAAAGCATCTTCTGCATGTGAGAGAGCAGATGGGATGTTTGGTTTCCCAGATGGTGTTCAGGGGTTTTGTAGTAATGAATGATCATTTTAGCTGCTCTCCCCTGGAGATATGAGCAGTACACAGAGGAGGAAAGTCCGGGCACCAGAAGCTGCTACTGTAGACAGTGCAAGGTCAGGGAATGGGGAGGTCCTGGAGATGCAGCTGGAAGGAAGACTCACTGGATGTGGCCAGGGGAGGTATGCAAGAACTGGAGGAAGTGGAAAACAGAGTATCTCTGAAATGATGCAGCAGCATGAAGAGTACTGAAGAGTGGAAGTGAGACCACACAGGCCAACAGATCTTCTCTGGGATGCCAATGGCTTCCTGGCATGGTGGCATTCACCCTCTTGCAGACTTATTACTGTGGCCTATCTCACTAACTCTTTCCACATATATTTCAGCCTATGGGGAGAGACAATTATTATAATATACACACAAAGCACAAGGGTAATTATTTTCTCTACACCATTATACTGCACACAGTGCCTTGGTATAGAAGTAGATGATATCCCAAGTTGTCATTTTCTTGCAGGGAGCTCTCTGGGAGGAGTATTTTGTTCACTTTTCACACACATACAACTGTTACCTCTTTTATTTAGGTGACCTGTCTACTGAATCCTTTTTTTTCCCCCTAAAGATGAAAAATGCAGTGTGGGCGG
Organism: Gallus gallus; assembly: GCF_016699485.2. NCBI lineage: Eukaryota > Metazoa > Chordata > Aves > Galliformes > Phasianidae > Gallus > Gallus gallus. Next base: position 106,837,256 of record NC_052532.1, read on the forward strand.
TAAAAGATATTACATGCTACTGGACATGCAGTACTGTATTCAACAGAAGTAAAAATTTCTTAGGTTTTTATTAGAAAAATAAAGTAAAATAAAATAAAATAAAATAAAATAAAATAAAACGAAATGAAAAAAGTGCATTCAGTTTACTAGTTTTCCTAGTTCCCAAATGGCTATTAGCAATTTGCAGTTGCTTGACGCTTTCTTATTCTAATATACTCAACAAAAATTTTAGTGTTTTTTTGCAGTCATGGGATTTCTTGATGACTTTGCTTTATATTTTCAGCACTTCACATTCAGAATTTTAAGCCTGTGGAACAGTTGTGACTTAGCACATATATTAAGGTACACTCTCTTTTATAATACTACATAAATACAGCCTTTTTAATTCTGTGTAGGAAATGAAGAATTTGAAGCCTCTGAAGGTGTTGTAGATTGAGTAGATTGGGTTTTGGGTTTGGGTTTTTTTTTTTTCCAACTTAGGAAATATCCTTTACATGTCCCCCATTTTTAAAAAATAAGTAACAAAAAAATCCTGATAGGCAGTGTTCATCTGTATTTAAAAAGAAAAGCATTCTTTTTAACAATCTTCCTCTACAATCCCTTTTCCTCTACATTTTTTCAGAACCGCAGTTACAAAAGTCACTATAAGATTTGTTGGTTATAAGAGTGGAGTTTCAACACATCTACAGGGAAACAGAGTGTGGTTAAGTGTAATCACATTGTTTCTGGTTTGTTTCTGCCACGGTTCAGACATAACTAAAAATCCTGTCTCGGCTAGGAAGTTATAGAACACCATCTACAGAGTGGAAGCTTGAACGTGCAAAGCAGACTTTCAGCTGGTGTGAACAGTCATGGTGCTAGAGAAATAAAGCTTCCACAGTTTGCATTAGCTGAGGTTGAGCCCCTGTCTTGAGTTATAAAATGTGGGAATGCTGAAGAGCGTAAGTTAGGAGGATGAAGGAATACATTTGCAGCAACCTGTTGTAAAAGCCACCCAGGTTCAAAACTAAATGCTTTCTGTTTTTACACTGCAGTAGTACCAGGAAGCCGGAGCAGACCAAGGTCCCTGTTTCTACATAGTACCCGCAATTTCTCAAAAAGACATCCTTTGTCTCTAAGAATGTTGTTAAAATGACATTACCTAGGGACATAAAGGAATGCAGATTTGCCTGAAGTGTAATTTTGCTTTGCTTCATCCTGTTGTGTTTAATAATTCTGAAAATGCAGGCTAATGCATTGTGAACATGTTCAGAACCTAAAATGGTAGAAATAGATTTTAGGCACCGTAAAATGAGAAAAATATTCAGTGTTGAAACACGAATGGAGGAGAAAGATCTCTGGCCTCCTGTCTCAAAGCAACGTGAAAGGGTTTGTGTAACTGGAGGGCTAGATTCCCAGTAAACTGTTTTTGTAGGTGCTCTGGGAGGGGTTTCTCTCATCTTTATGGAAGCCTTCTCACAGCACAATGGCCAGAGTCAAGTGACAGTATACACCTGTTCCTATTTGATCTTCAGAATATTTTTGGTTTTTGCTCCTCTCTGGTGAGTCCAGGAGGAAATTCTTGAGCACAGATCTCTAAATAAATTGCATCCAACTGAATAATCTCTTGTGGGCTTTTTATGTCAGAGCAGACAAGTGGTCCTCCTTGTCTGTACTCTGAAAGTGGTTAGGCACCAACAGCATGGGGGAACAAAATATCCCAGCTCAAGCTGTAAGAGCAGCCCCTTATCACTTGGAGCTTATGTCCTGAAATTCAGGGCTTTACGTACATTCTGAAACATGCAAGTTCTAATTAATGCACCTCTGAATATTTTTATCAATCATGTAAATCACAGGTGATGTACTGAGCAGGGAAAAGAAAGAAGGAAAGAAAGAAGGAAGGAAGGAAGGAAGGAAGGAAGGAAGGAAGGAAGGAAGGAAGGAAGGAAGGAAGGAAGGAAGGAAGGAAGGAAGGAAGGAAGGAAGGAAGGAAGGAAGGAAGGAAGGAAGGAAGGAAGGAAGGAAGGAAGGAAGGAAGGAAGGAAGGAAGGAAGGAAGGAAGGAAGGAAGGAAGGAAGGAAGGAAGGAAGGAAGGAAGGAAGGAAGGAAGGAAGGAAGGGAGAGAAAGAAAGAGAGAAAGAAAGAAAGAAAGAAAGAAAGAAGGCACTCTGAATGACAAACAAGTTGGGGAACCTGAAAGGAGGGCAAATGAATGAAAATCCTCCTGGCCTGGGGACAGCTCAGTACGTCACTGATTTTTTCCTGAAACGATGAAGTGTATCATTACGAGGAGAAGGAGCTGAAACAAGAATACAGGAAATAAAGTGTTTTTTATAAAGTATAAATAATGGCAGGTAACTGTATTTTGACACTCAGTTTTATTATGGCAGAAATTATCCTATTACGTCAGTTCTTATAAAAGTTCATCAGTGTAGTACCACCACTGTATTTATTGTTACTAGGAGCAGACTGAGCAATGTGTTAAACAGCTGTTATGATCATTTTCAACAGTTTTTAAGGTTTGTTTTCTTTTTTTTTTAACCTAAAAAAGGGAAAGTGCTTCTGTCCTTAAAATATCTAAGATTTGCTAATGGTAAAAAATGGGATAAATGGTAAAGTTATTGCATTCATCAGTCAACCACTCCAAAACATTTGCAACTGATTATATATTTCAAAACTTAGCTGGGAGTCTTGAGGTTCCTTGTAAGCAGATAGCTTTATTATGCCAAATATAGGAAAACTAGAAGGTACTTCTGAAATGTGCAGAGAAAAATACTTTGTTGTTGTTGTTGTAGGAATAATAGTAACAACAGCACGGAGGTATTGGAATAGGTTTTGATTAATAATGAGCCATCCACGGAAGACCGCAAAGTTACAAAAGCTATGACCATAATAAAAGTATCTGATGTATGCAGGATTTCTCATTTTATTCTCTACTCACTGCTATTAAACTGTATTCAGGTTGAGTCTCTTCCTGCACCTGTTGGAATATTTATCAAGAAAATGAGGTGCCAGAACCTGAAGGCTTGTCCTGGGAGAGAGAACAGTCTTTCAGGGTTTATTGCAACAGCCTTCACCAACGGTGGTCTTTAAGTCAAAGCCATTTTTCTTCCACCTTTCTTTCCTTTCTGTGACTCACGTCTGGCATGTCTTAGCTTCTTACAAAGGCTTGCTACCCCACATGGTGGACATCATTCATCCCTTTCCCCGCTCTATTACACCTTCCTTCTCTTTTCTTCCCTTTACTTTTGTTCTTTCAGGAACATCAGTCTCCCATCCAGACTCTGCACCATAAGCACTTTTTTCCTCCTCTTGGTTACCTCTGCTCTGCCTTATTGTCACTAGAGATGGAAAGAGCAAGCCAACTCCTGGCAAGCAGCCCTGTGTATGTCTCATTTTAGCTCTTCTTGGACATTGAGATCTGGGATGTTGCTGTTTTCTGTCTGTTCTGACTGAGTAGAGGAATGTTTTAAATTGCTGATACTTTTCAGGTTGCACTCTTCCTGTTCTGCCTTGTCAGAAAGTTATGCTGCCATTGCTATTCCAAGAAGGTGGGAATAAGTTTAAGATGTACTTCGTTATTAGTTTTGACAAGAAGATCAACTGTGTGTTGGAAATATGTACATTTGTTTATGCAGTCATCTCCAGGTAATTATGACTCAACTTTTGTTACTCGTGCTGCAGATATTGTTCATATTATTCCCATCATCAACTCTATTTTTTGAAGCACGAGGAAAGATGTTGTCAATTACTATATTCTTTATGTTGGACATATTAATCAGTTGTTGCTCAATTTGTATACTGAACCTGGGGTAACTTATTATCTCTTGGTGCTTTTTGTTTTGTTCCCCTCTGCTCAGGTATTCCTACCACAACTAAGCACTCTTTGGCCCCCTAGTTGTTATCTCCTAGCTCTGGTTCCAATCAAATCCCCATTACAGCCAATGCAAGTATTTTCAGTAATATCAAAACATTTGGACCTTAGCCCCAGTCAAGAAGAGAAGCAGACATTAGTGAGCTAAAAACTATGTCAAACGTTGGCTCATGGAAGTCACAGTTTCACTGAAAAAAAAACAACCCAGAAAGGAATGGTTTGTAGCTTTCTTAGCTTTTCGTGCTGTAGTAGACATTGCACCTGGTTGTAGTGTTGTTTTTTTTAAAAAATGTGTGTTTTACGTTCTCCTCCATATCAGGCAGCTGGTTTCACTTGAAACTTCACTTAGCTGTGGTCATATCCTCATACCTCTCTCATCTTATTTGGAGAAGCTAGCGTAAACAACAAGCTGGAGACTGTGTGTAGTCCTTTTACACCATATATTTTTTCTACTGTGCGGACACAAGCTGACCTCTATTGTTAAGCTAAGTCTCATTGCCAGGCGCACAGGAAGGGGAATGCTGTAGAAAAGAAATGGTCAACACTGTGTCCTAGAACACCCAAGTCCAGGCAGTTAGCTTCGTCAAAACATGTGAGCTGAACTCGTGTGCCACATTTTTCCTAAACCATTCCAGATTTAGCATCTGAGTGCCTCTGCAGTATTTTAATAACATCACTGTCAACAAGACAAAAATGACCATTCATGCTGTTAGCTTAAGGTAAGAAACTATCAAAATGGAAATATTGTGTGTACTGCCTTCCTTTGCTGAAGTTAATAAGAAAGAGGAACACTGAAGAAGGAATATCACAGAACAAAGTGAATGATGTTACTTTTTAGAAGTGTTTCACTGCTTGTTGAGAAGTTTTGCCTGGAATATTCCCATCTTGCCTTGATTAGATGTTAAAGCATGCCACACTGTTCCCATATTGCTATTAGTGCAGCACCCTCTACTGCTGCTGGCTGCTCACCATACAGGCTGCATGCTTGTCCTTTGGAGAGTGCTGATTATTGTATTAATCCAGGCTTCTCTTTTACAATACACTATTGTTACCAGCATGTTCATATTTCTTACAGCTTTTTCTGACTTAAATGAAAACATAAAGTGTAGAGGTTTTGGTAGGGAGTTGTTTCCTTTCATGTGGTGTGCTCCTTTCTTTTTGACTTCAAGTGTGAGTGGGAATTATGGCTTTATCACATTTACTGGAGGGTGGGGTACTTTTACTTTTCCAGGCATGGTGCACTAGTTCCTATTTGGTTTCAAGATGACCTGAGATGAAGGAGAAGAGGTTTTTCCCCTTCTTCTCAGGGGTTGGTAGAAAATCTTCCAGACTATTTTCCCCTCAGGATGACAGAAGCGCTCAGTTTTATTGCCTTACTGCTTTCATTAGCCATTAATAAGATGAACTGGTTCAAATGAAGCTCACAGCTATCACCTACATCAAAATAAAAGAGCATTGACAAAAGTAGTCTGGATTGTACTTAAGAAGAAGACGTTTCTGAGGAAACCAGTTTTCCCACTGATGCTGTACTTACATATCAAAGATTTCTCCATGCCTCTCTATGTTAACTTCTGCAGTTGCTCATGGGAACTAGTTCAAATTAGGAGGTAGTTACACTGTGGGCACATCGTAAGTTGTACCTAAAATGCAGAGAACTTACTGGACGATGTTAGGGTTTTTTTTTTAATATCCTGTGATTTCTGATACCCACCCAAAATGAACTCAGCATTTACTCCTGGATAATGAAAACTAAAAACTAATAACAAATATCTTATATTCTGTCTGTAAGAGAGTTTGGCTTAGAAAATTTATAGTATATGCTATTACATTTGCCAAGAAACCTCCTACCCGTAGTTGTTATGTCTTCAAGTGAAATCAGGATGCCACCAAAATGCAGATAAAAGCAATTTAATCAACATACCTGTTTGCTAGTATGAAGTGTAGCAGAAACAGATGCTTCCACATTCCCTGCATGAATTCTCTGTTTTTTGTTTTTCTTGCTCAGTATCTTACAGGTACGTGAGGAACAGGATACAGAGCATAAGGCTATCATTCTTACTAACATGATTACAAAAATCTTATTGTATTAGCAGCATTCCAGTTCTACTTACAGAGTGCTTAACTGAATTAGTAAGTTTTATTTTGATGTGAGATACTATCATTATTTAGCTCTGTAATTTACTGTGAAATCCTTATTGCTTTGTCACAGGAGGTTTACGATCGTTTTTCTTTAAGATAGGAGCTGCCTTTACACCAAGGGACTTCTTTTTTTTTTTGTTTAATCGTGGTCTTAAGAGATTTGAAACTTCGGGGATTAATAAAGTATCCCCAAAATCATAAAGAAAATCACAGCATACCAAATCATTTCTCCTTTGAGACTGATGCCAAGCATTTTCTGTGGTGTTCCAATGAAACTGGACACTTCCAGCCCAATAGCTAGTAAAGTCAGCAAAGAAAAGAAAAGAAAGTGACTATGTGACCAAACTTTATTTTCAGCGCATAGCTGGAATTTCAGCCTCTCTGCACAAGTCCTTGCCATTACAATTTATTAGATGTTTTATGTAGCAGATTTTATTGAATGATTTAGGTAGTTTTGACTTGATCCTTTCCAAATGTGTTCAACAGTATTCTGCTACATGCGAAAGTGTTTTTATATTCTCACTTTCATGTAACTAAATCTCTGAAATCTAGATAAAGTTACCCGGCTGCTGCATATACTGTTTTACTTTCAGAATTAATTTGGAAAGCCCTGTATGGCCTGGCCTCCACAGCTCTTTCCAGAAGATTTAGAATTATAAATTAGATTGTCTGACATTCGTTGGCATCTCCAGCCGGAAGACATGTGTCTGCCAGCAGGAAGAAGAGGGGTACTGGAACCACCAGGCTGACTAAGAGCTATTAAGCTCCTGGGAGTGCGAAGGTTGGGATAAAAGGAAATGGAGAATATTAAAGATGCAGGAACTACATTTTCCAGAGCATATCTTGATTCCATTGTGTATTGATGTGCAGTCCTGGATTTCATCAAATGTAATACCTCATCTTCAGCACACTCACAAAAGAGGATAGGGGAGACAGCCTGAAGCTGTTGTTCTCCACTCAGCCCAGGGAGTGGCTCTGATTCTGTAGTTTCTATTACAGATCTTCTGATATGCGATCCATACACAGACACAATGCAAGAGTATTCATTATCTTAGTTCTGAAGGAAAGGAAGAAATTTTCTTCTCCTGAATCATCTTTTAAGAGTAATTCCTGAGGACACGCAGTTTGGGTGACATATAGAATAACTTATGGCAAACTCTTTTGAAAGCCACCAGCATCAGGTTAATTGATATTTTAATAAAATGTTGCTTCAAAATAAAGGAATAGTAATTCCTGTATTTCCAGATGTTAAGAACTAATTATCTGGCAGTAAATCCTAAATCACAATGACAGTGGAGACAAAGTATAATCCCTTATTAGTTGTTTTGCTTTAAATTATCTTTTTGTCATTCACACATGTAAACTTTGTAACTTTATATACGCAGCACTTATTTGCACATTTTCAAGTATCAGACATGTGTATTTGAAATAATGTGACGGTATTTACTGGGCAGTATTTCCACAAAAATTTTGTAGTTTTTTCTTCCTATCAGGTCCAATATATGCCTTAATATTTAACTTCAAGCATGGCATCATTCTAATTCCTGATATTTGAAATTCTGTGGTATAAACAGTCACATCAAAGAACATTTCTGAGCATTAGCAGTACTGTCCTTTTAGTTATTAAATCTATAGGCAATGGGGAAAACATTCCTGTAGATGAAGACTGAGATGGAGAGAAAAAACAATCCAGTTCTGAAAAGAAGAATTTTCTCTTATGGATTTGACCATGTGTCCTTGCAATTGGAGGAAACTGATAGGGAAACTTGTTCACTTGTACCTAATATTCACTGCAGACCAGAGATCTCCCATAGCTATGCCATGCTGCTTCAACCTTTGCCAAACTTTTCCTGGTTCTGATACATATACCTAAAAAAAAGAGGTTAAGATATCAGAACTAACTCTATAATCAAGATGCAGGCAGGTTTACACAGGAACATTCAGTCATGATACTCCTTTCCTATACCACTTGCTTTTTGACCATTACTAAGCACTGAGCTGGTTATTAGGGCAGTGAAATCTCTTTCCTGAATGGTGCTAGATAGCCTGGAAACTATTACTTTGTATGCAGAACTTTCCTGGCTTGTTTTTTTTCCCAAGAGTATTACTTTACATTTCAGTGCATCAGATTTAATCTGCCATTTTATTGCCCAGCTACTCAATATCATGATGCCCTCCTGCGGATCTGCAACTGACTTCAGTTGTTACTATCCTGAATTTAACTTTGATGCTGACTTTGTCTCCTTTCTCTCCATTCCCTCTTTCAGATGATTTCTGAGAGAACCAGCCTATCAGAGAAATAAGAGAAACTCCGCTCTTACATCTTCCTCCTGTGAAAAACCTTACACCTTCCTTTTTTCCTTTGCTTCTTGTCTTTTCGTTAGTAATTTAGATACGTCATGACTTTCCCTCTATCCCATGACAAACTGTTTTTCCCTTAAAATGCCTGGGGAAAAATCTTGTTGAAAATCTTCTGAAAATCCAAGTAGTCTATAGTACTTGGTTCTCCCTTGCCCATATTTGTAATGCATAATTCTAAGAGATGTGCAAGGGCATGACTTCTTGTTATAGAAGATGTTGAATTTTTCCCAAGAAATCAGTTATCCACTTGATCATTTATGCATGAACCCACTAATTCCTTTATTTAATTTAATGTTTTGATGCCGAGTTTATAGCACCTTTGGCTACTTATCTCACTTTTGTGACAAAATGTCTGCAAGATGCTTTATCTTCCTTTATTTCTCACGGTAATTCCTAGTGTCCGTGAATGGAAGAAGAAATGTGAATTACATTCCAGATGGACTCTGTCTAATATATCTCTAATAATAATTTACATGACCTGTTGAAAACATCAGTCTCCTTCTCTACTGATATTACACTGAGGTATACAATTGAAAAAAAAAATGGTACATTTGAAGAAGTGCTGGACATGTTTCCTGTTCCACTGAGCATATCTAGACTATCAACTAAATATGTATTGCTGAACTAGGCTTAAGAAATTGAATCAGAATTTTGTTTGCATTTGTCTCCATGAAATTTCCTTCTCAATTTAACATCTAAGCAGTAATACATATAATAGTCGTACTCTTATGATTCATCTTTAACTGTGGGATTGGATGCACAGGCAGAGATGAGTTATGTGATATGATATCATACCTTATCATGTCACTGAATCACCAAATCATAGAACTGTAGAAGTTGTACGGGATCCCTGGAGGACATCTGCTCCAACTCCACTTCTCTGGTAATTTCAACCAAAAAAAGTACGATATATGATACCATATATGTTGTATTCTATTCATGTTCATAAAGCCATTTCTGGTAGGAATGAGCAGTGAACTGTTGTTCAGCAGCAATACTTAATAAAAACATTGAGTGAATGGAATACAAAACCAAATTGTAAAGGGCTCGGGGTCTGAACTCACTACTGTGATATCAAAGGGGATTTGCAGCCCAAGTATGCGAGGAAAATCGTGAAAATATATATAAACTGCAATTGAAGAGCCCTTACATATATTTTGATAACAAATCATGAAGTAAGTATTCTAGATCCTCTCTTGTTTGGTATTTTTCAAACCTCAAAAAAACATTTGCATTAAAGGAGGTAGATTTTTCTTTTGTTTGTTTCAATGCCTTTGCTCTGTAACTACAACTGATCATCTTAGTTAGAAAGAAAGTTGTTTCAACTTGAGCTGAGAGACCACACTTTCAAAGAAAGAACATTATTGAAAGTGTTCAGGAATAATTCTGATATGCTCTGGTATTCATTTCAAGTGAGCAAGCTAAGAATCTCAGTTTTTAGCATTGATGCTGAAGAAGTGGGCAAACTTCTACTGGGATAAAGATGGCCACTCTCTCCACAGATTTTCAATGAGGGGATTGCATCTGCAAATATTTTCATCACCCAAGTCTGTGCTGGTCTCTTCTGGTTTAACTCCTTCTTTATTTCATTAACAACATGTCTTACTTGCATATTTCCAAAACACTATTTATTTGTGTTTGCTACTGTCTTCTATTTACATTTAGTTCAGGTTACTTAACTTCTGGAAGAAAATCTGTGTTTTCATCTGTTTTGAAACTCTGCCTCAATCAATGCAGTGTGAAAGGGGTAAATGTCATTTTTATCAAAAACACCTTCCTTTGCAGTTGACTTGAAAAGCATGCCAAATGTTTTCAGTATTTCTTGTCTTGAAATAAACCTACTCATCATTCATTTTTAAAATTTCATATTATTTCAGTAAATTGCAGCTTTTTCATGTGTTTTTGAACCATTCCAGATCAGGCGTGGAAAGCTGAGGCCTTAATGTGGATACAGCAGGAAGAAATTTCTGGAAAAAAATATTGCATTATTTTCTTTAGGCTCAGTGCTGTAGCCTCATATAGTATTTTCATCTCGGACTTGCTTGAGAGGTCTGCCTACTTACCTACCCTATTCTATATTATTTTGTGGTGAAGGGGATGTGTGTAAGAGAGAGAGAGAGAGAGAGAGAGAGGGAGACCACAGTTCAGTGGCTTTATTACTGCTGTTATTGTAATGAAGTGTTTAAATGAAGTGCTGCCTCTTTTAAGATACCATTTTCAGCAATGTGAATACAAATGATCCTTGTACTGAGTATAACCATTACAAAGAGTTCTCTCAAATGCTTATTTAAAATAAATGAGTAATTTTCTAATCATTCTGAAGTTTATACACAAGAGTAATTACTCTGGCATGGATCCAAGTAGTCTCTATCAAGTCTTGTCATTAACACACTAATATGCATAGATAGAACTCCATTATGCACTGGCTCCATGGGCTAAACCTACAAGAAATTTAGATTATCTGTCATGAAATTCTTTCCCAGTCTAATGTCAGACGTCAGAACTGAGTCTAATACATAGAGATTTTCTTTTCTTCAGAAGGAAAAGTAGAAGGTTGAATGGTACTTTTTAAATCAGTACTAAATTTCATTTTATCTTAATTGAGGCAGGGAAGGATCGATTCAAGGAGAACTTGATGAACCTTCAACTCAATTGCCTGATTAGCACACAGACTTGACATCTCATTGCAATTAGTGTTTTTTTCTGGCATGCAGAAATTACTAAGAGAAAATAATATTTCAGACTCTAAAAATAGCAATTATAGTGTTTTTTTAACTCCTGAAGGATTCCACATCAGACTACATCACTGCTTGTGGTGGAAAGCAAAACATATCTGCATGACTAAAAGAGAACGCTTAGACCAGAGACCTTCTATTCTGGAACACAGAAGGACAAGATCTTCTATAACTCCACTCATGCCTCTATGAAATTGTCATTGCTTATTTCTATAGATTTCCTTGGGTTCCTCCTCATGGTTATGAGATGGTGTCAGTTCTGCTTTGATCCAGAAAATCCTAAATCCACTAAATCACTTCATTTATTAAGCTGTATCCACCTCCACTGAAATGTTGCAGAATTGTAAGCACAGTTTTAGTGGAAACTAGATCTTCCTAAACGTTAGGTCTCTCATCAGCTCACAAATGCAAAAGCTCATTCTCATATGAAGAGGGGGGACCTGCTGGGCTTTGCCAGATGGGTAAGTATCTGCTTCAGTATCTGCAAGCTGCCTTTCCAAAATATGCACACTCAAAATAAACAGTTTAACCTCCTTCTTCTAGGACACTCTTATCCAGCTCCCCATAGGATTGACAAGGACAGAGATGGACAATTGCATGTTTGAGAGGCTACGCTCTTGTTTTGGCTGTTGGTCGTTCCTAAATCTGAAGCAATGATGTAGTTTGGGTCAGACAAATTACATGTACTGCCTTAGTTGTGTGCAGTGTTAGAAACTCATCTCAGTCTTGCTGTAAGTGGGATGTATTTTCTTAAGCTCCAGGAGTGAAACCAAACATCTCAAACTCGGCAATTTGCCTACATATTAGAAGAGGCTTTAGGTATCATATATACTGTGAATGGAATTTTGTCACAAAATGCTGACATCTGGCTAATAAGAAAAATAAAATATATTCTCTTTTTTTACTACTCAGCAACAGCATCTCTTCTTTATCTGGAGTATACAATAAAAAGTATTTTTAGCACCTACCACTCCTGAAATACAGAAATGGATGCTTTTCTTTGTACTATTAATCCAGCTCTATTATTCAGTTTCCTCTTGAATACCCTGCCCCTCCCATGTATTGGCAATGCAATCCAGGACTTTGGAGAAGCTTGTACTTTCTGTGCCATAATTTTTTTTTATGAGTATTAGATTCATCTCTGAAGAAGTTTTTATCTAGCTTCAGAGCTAGATACTCACTTTCAATGCCATCTGATTTTGCTTCTCTCACCAGTAATTCTTTACTTCCTTTTTGTGTCTGAATTTATCCCCATCCTTTCTACTTGCTAAAGATTTTCCATGTGTCAGCATGTTTGATACCTTACAAAGGCCAGACAGAGTAGATATAATAGATTTCCTTTGTCTAGAAAATCTGTTCTCAAAGAGTTTAGAAAGTCTGGCATGATCTCATCAATAAACCTCTATCACACAGTTTTATTTCCTATTGCACTTTTATTTTTTTCTTATCAGCACTTGTTCTCTGAAGTGCTACTGATATTAAAGCCTGGTCTGTCACCTGTTCTAAAATGCACACGCTACTAGTACAATCCCCTGTTTATATGGTCACACTTAATAAGTTTGTTAAAATATTTCTTATGCCAAAACTGATATTTCACTTTCAACGCTATGATTGTTTCCATTTCTTTGGTCACTTTCCCATGTAGCCTCTCATTTACAACATCATATTTTTCAGAAAATGAGACAAGACACTCAATTTCATCTGTATCTCAAATGAATTATCTTTAATGCTTAAATTATTCCCAGTGTGTGGTGGATTTTGTTTGTTGGTTTCTTTCTGATTTTTTGTTTGTTTGCTTGTTCTGTTTTTGTTTTACTGGATATTCTGGATAAACCTGCTAATCAATTTGTTGGGGTTTTTGTGTTGTTGTTGTTGTTGTTGTTTTTTTTTCCTCAGAAAATTAACTCAGCTTGACTCTTGTCTTTCTCACTTTATATTTATACTTACCTATCCACAGATCTCAGGGGTTTTCTTCTGCTCTTTAATTTCTCGCCTTGCAGCCATTTGCATCTACTTGTCTTTTTTTGTAAAGTGACTCTTAATTTATCCATTCGGTCCAAAGATCTTGCATGTAAACATTTTCTCTTTGACTGGAACACAGACTTGAAACATCTTTTTTGTACTACTGATTTGAAGAAATGTAAAGCATCCTCCATACCGAAGTTCCAGAGGTCTTCAGCTGAATAGTATCAAGCTAGTCACTTTGAAACATTTATTTTTGAGTAGCCAAGATCTCCTTTACTACCTTCTTAAAGGTCTCTTCTCTATATTTCAGCTTTCCCTCCTTTCATGAAAAAAGAAGCATGAGGAGTTGTTTCACCATCCCAATTTCTCACTATACATTTCTGGAACTGGATGTGCTTTACTTCCTCCAGGATGTGAAATCTTTTTTTTTTTTTTTGGAGCTTAATGATAGGTAACTCAACTTTGTTCCCAGCCAGTAGTAAAACACTAATTCTGCTGGAATAACAGGGATTTTATATTTTCACTTGACTTTCTCAGAGTGGTTATCTCACTTCAGTCTGCACTGGGTTAGATCAGCAGAGAGCACTTCTCTGTTTTTAACTTTATACGTTACAGAGTTAATAAACTTATCTTTTTAAAACTAAATTGAAAGTAAAAATAAAGATGGTTTTTTTTACTCCAGTGACAAGTACAGGAGTGAAAGAAAAGTAAAACATGCAAACACTGGTGTAATGCAAATAATGATGTTTTCCAGCTCCCAGGAATCCCTTCCTTAGTGATAGTAGGAATCAACATGCAAATTACAGAATCTCTGTATTGTATAGTATGTGATGCTTAGTGACTGATTTATAGAAAGCTTGTGTTCAAGAGAAGGAGGTAGGTTTTGCAATTTGCTTCATGTCGTCTGTACTTGTGTAGATAGATGTATTTACACACACAGCCATATGTAACATTGAGTGCTCATGTGCATAATGTATGCATTCGTGATACAAGTTCCCTAAGAGGCAGGTTTAGGACATCGTCTGCCTGCCTTCCCATACAAAGGGAAAAATCTGCAGTTTAGAAACAAACCCCTGCAATAACAAAGTGGTTTAATTTTAGTTACAGGCTGAGCTTCAGATGTACTCCATCTAGGGCAGAGCCCATCTCTGAAGTGCACAGCCTGAGGTAAATTGATACATTCATTCCCAGTGCAGACTTCTTCCACGCTGATTACTGGTCCCTGCTAACAGTGTTTGCAAGACAGCTTATCTATTCTCCTTTTCTATGAGAGACACTGTTCAAAGAGCCTGAAACACAGCTGCCTCTTTACAGGCTTTACCTACTTTTCAAAAGGAGAGATGTCACGTGGCTGGGGGTGGGTGCCTCTGCAATAGAAAATCTAAATTAATCTTCATGAAAGTGGGGAGCCTTGTTTGGATCTATCAGAAAAGGAAAGCACTTGTAGGTGAAATCTTCTTAAGACCAAAGTGAAAACTTTCAGGCAACCCTGTGAAAACGCTGTGCTGCGAGGCTTCCTGGGCATTCCAAACAAAAGGAGTTAGCTCCCCGGATAAGAGGTTCCTGGTTCCAGTGTGAAAGCTGTCACCATGCAGAGGCAGTGCAACACCAGAGGTCTGACAGGGCCAGGGCCTAGCAGCCCAAGCACAGCCTGCTGCTCCTTCCTTGCTGCATCCCTCAGAGAAGGAGCTGTGACACTCAGCGCACATTTGCTGAAACATTTCAGCAACATCCAGTTTTGAATTATTATTTTTGCCATATGGCAAGATACGAGGTTGGAGAAGATGTCAGAAGAGCATTTCTGGCTTCTGTACCACTTGACAAGGGAAAACAGTGTCATGGCAGGAGAGAGGGGTGGCTGTTTTCTAATGTACTGGGGCATCCTGTAGATCAGCACTGGTCTGGGAAGAACAGAGCTCATCCATCTCACCTCAGCCAGTGATAGTTACCCTGTGCCCTAAGACAGGGAGCAGTGAGAGATGATAGAATCACAGAATCATTAAGGTTGGAAAGACCTCTAAGATCACCTAGTCCAACCATCAGCCCACCCAAACCGTGCCCACTGCCCACATCCCTCAGTGCCACATCCACACAGCTCCTGAACACCTCCAGGGACGGTGACTGCACCACCTCCCTGGGCAGCCTGTGCCACTGCCTCACCGCTCTTGCTGAAAAGAAATTGTTTCTAAAATCCAACCTGAACCTCCCCTGGTGCAACTTCAAGCCATTCCCTCTCATCCTATCACTTGTAGCCAACTGGGATGACCAAGGGGGTGAGAAAAAGCCAAGAAAACAAAAATAAATGTGGGTAAGAGGGTTTTGTGAAAAGCGACAGCTTGCTTATGCAAACACTTAACCCAGAGATGTAGTTCAATGGAGACTAATATATTTTGGCTTTTATTTTAATGAATATTCACAGGAAGAAATGCTTCTTTTCTATGTGTAAGGCTTGTGAGAGTTGTCCCCTCATGCCTTGCTGTTAGTTGGCAGTCCAAACAGCTCAGCTGTCCAAAGGTGATAAGAGAGCAGAACTTTCTCTAAGCCCTAATTTTCTTTTCAGATATTTCCCAAACAAAGTTTTTGGTATTTGAAATTCTTGCAAAATGTAAAAATAAGAGGGACATGACACTAGAGAACCAAGGTAACGACAGATTTTTAATGGGAAATATACCATACATTTTCTGATAAAATAAATCATATCATTTTGTTTTTCCATCACTATAAATTTTTTCTCAGCCTGTGGGAGAAAGATATTTACAGTGTGATGAACGGGGAATGGACAGGACTCAGCTCTGGTCAAAAAAAAATTTTTGGCTTTTCCAAACTACAACTCATCTGTCTTTCTGGCTCTTGGGAAACTAGGCTTATAAAGGGTAGCATTATTCTTGACAAGCTCACAAAGCTGTTTTTTAGTTAAAGATATGAATTCACTTGTACGTAGAGATATGGAGTGTAAGTGTCCAAAAGAGATGTGAAGTCCTCATAAGCCTGTGATATATTTATACAAACAGAGCCCTGGCTCACGCTGCCACCTGCTATTTTGAAAGCAGCTGTTTTGCATATCTGGAATCAAGTGTACTAGGGACATAGCTGTCTACATTCCTAATAAATGAAAAACACATAAATTATCCTTTTTTATATGTGTCAAAACACAATATGTGTGTATAGAAGAGCTGATCCCAAACTGTGAGGTTTCCGTACACACAGCTCTACACCTGAGGCAGTGATGGATGGTTTCCAGATCGTTGGGCTTTTTTCAGAAGCAAGCCTCTGGTGAGAAGGGAAACAGAGACTCTTAGGAGAATGGAGACCACAGCTCAGTGTGCACTTTGCCCTGGGGATTTCTGTTCTCCAGTTTTGCACTTCAAGAGGCCTTAGGCAGCAGAAAATGCATGTCTACATCAGTTAGATTTTGTTTCTTCTTGAATTATGTGTAAGATATGCAACCCAAGCCTCCTGTAAAAGACTCGCAACATGCAAGCTCACGTAGCCCCCCCATGCAAGGGAATTTGCTTTTATGGAGACTGGCCTAATGTGTGAAATCATGAAGTTAACCCTCTGGCATTAGTGGTGGGCCTTTGCCTTCGCAGCTTAAGAATGAAAACTCCCAACTGCTGGTCCCAAGTGCTCCTAAAACTCAGTGGATATGGCTGCAAGTGAAGAAACTTCTCACCTCCAGATATATTTCATTTCCCCCAGCTTAATGCACTGAAATGCATCAGACAGAGGTCTCACTTGTCCTTGGAAGTGAGACCACCCAGGGACACCTCTGTGAAGTTATTAGGAGTGAATGTGATTTGAGCAGTTTACCTACGAGGTCAAGGATCCTGGTGTGTTATTTTTTCTTTTCCTTGCCTCTCTCCTTCCTTCCTGCCATCTCACAACTGTGAAAAATTTCATCTTGTTTTAAAATCGAACCCCACATAGCATTCTTCTTTACACAAGGCAAAAGAGAAAAGTGTTTTAACAGCTCTGCATAGTTTCATGTCCCTTAAGACTGCGAATGAAAATGCTTACAAGTAGCAGTTTTATACACAGTCATAGCCTTTGATTTGTTTGAAGCACCTGTTATTTTAAAATTAATCCTCTATTAAAAAAAAAAAAAAAAAAAAAAAAAAAAACAGCCTGAATTTCTGTATTTAATTCTTCTGCTTGCAAAGGCCGCTGGGAGGGCTTATGTGTCACTTGCCACAGACATAGAAATGGCAGAGGGAAGTGGGCTGTTAACATCAAGCTCTCAACTGCTGTCAGATCAGGCTTAGTGCACAGAAAAGGGAAGGTTGGGATGGGATTGGTCAGCTTTGGTCCACTGCCAAGACAGGACACAGCACGATTGCTTCAAGACATATTCTTGCAATAAGGGCCAGTGTGAGAGTTGCCATTGATTCTGTAAACCCCCATCCTTCCTTCCCACACTCTCTTCCTTCTTTTATTTTGAGTTCGACTTTATTCATTTTAATTCTGGCCTTTGCAGAGGGTGCAGCACTGTGCCCAGGTTCCCTGTTGCTAGGCCCAATGCCTTTTCTCAGTGGTTTAATGTAGAAATCTGTCCTATGTCCCTAAAGGAAACTGCATTGAACATAAATAATTGGGCTTGGGGGATTAGCTATGGTGTTAAATGTAAGTAATGATCACAGGTAAGAAGTAAAAGGAATATTTTTCTAAATATCTCTCTTCTCGAAAGATCTATTTTTAAAAAATAAGAGAAGATGCAGAAGTTTAAGAATATTACTGTTTTCTGCTGCACAGAAATTCATTTAATTATCAAATGCAGCATTTACTGCATGGAGACCAATTCCTTTTTGGCTAAACAGATGGATCACTGAGTTCAGTGGTACCTTTCCTGTCTCTCTTTTCCTACACAGAAGAAGACTCAGCCTGAGGGAGTGAAGAAAGAAAAGATTAATAAATGGTAGAATGAAAGATGAAAGAGAACAATTACACTATTTTAACTAACAAATCTCTGCCATTTCTCAAAAAACAAACAAACAAAACAACAACAACAAAAAAAAAAAAACCCAATAATTTTGTAAGTGGCTTCAGCCTGGCTCAGAACTCAGTTTCTCACTTAACAGCTCCCTCTGCATGGTTCAGAAGCAGACTGTGTGGGGCTTGGATCTGATCCTCTGGCCTCATGAAGCACAGTGATTCATGCAGAAATCCTCTTGTAGGGCTTGCTCAGTCAGTCTGCTGCCTAAGATTTCTTCCGTAACCATACTTTCTTCCTTGCTACATGCTTCCTTTAAAACTACCATGTCCTTGTCTCCCCCAAATGCTGTGGTCACTGGCAGTTGTGTACTGACCCCTACTGTTATTTTCTTCTGGAATAAGCCTGTGATGTGGTGCTCCCAGGCCACAGCGCAACGCAGAAGACCCAAATTCTTCTTTGGCCTGGCTTGGCCCCACAACACATCCTGTCCAGAAAGAAAAAGGAGAGATATCTGCACCTTAAGAAAAGGAGGAGGGAGTTCCCGCTCTCCCATCAGAAGAGAAGACAATGAAGGATAAGTTCCTGGGATTTCCTAAAGCAAATATGTAAATATTTTCAAAATAAAAAAAATATATATTTATTCTAATTTTTATATATTTATTTTAATCTTTAAATGTTATTTGCTTTTATTAACATACACTTTTGACTTCCTATATTGAAATTACCCCATTCTGCTTTTATGGCACGCAGTTGTCTTGCTTCAGTTACTGGAGGAGATGGTTTGATATATACATACCTGGAGCAAGACTAAGATAGCAAACAAGGCCAAGATGTTACCCAACCAATTTATTACAAACTCTAAGTCTAAAATGATAATCCTCTCACCTCGAGGTCTACCCTGAGGGGTACATTTTTATTCTTGGAGGACAATGCTCTCATGTTGGGGTATATCCTACCCTGTGACACCAATGTAATGTCTCCCTTCAGTTACTGGAGGAGATATTTCATGGAGGGGGCACTCACACTGGCTCCAATCTCTTCAGTTTTTATCCTCTTCTTTCTGCTCTCATGCACCTCATGTTGCTTTGGGCAACAGCGCCTGCTCTTCTTGTATGGGTGACGAGCAGTTAATCATGTGGTAATCACGTGCCTGCTACCTGGCAGGCCAGTGGGCATGCACACTGACTCCATTTTTCTCCAAAACAACCTCAAAAGCCATCCTGACCTGCAAACATCAGCTGAGAGTCAATTCTTTCCTCTCAAAGCCTCCTGAACACAGAAAAATGATATGCATGGACACAGCCTTGTATAGCTGTCAATTACCCTTGGCAGATGTCAGAACACTTGCAGAACAGAAATCTGCACAGACAGGAGTTTCAATCAGCATCATTAGAGCCGAGCACCTGAGAGAAGGGTGGGCTTCTTTCCCCATACAGCATCTCACTTGGGCCAGGAATTTTGACTGTTTCTCCAATACCACACACCTTCACACGTTGCAAAAGGTTTAGCCATGGGTATGTTAAATGTCTTCTGCACATCAAGAGATTTCTTTCTTCTTTATGTTTTGACCCATGTATTCCACTAGTATGCAGATGGACACTTTTTGCTCTGAGCCTTGATTTGGACAGAGTGGAAAGGTGTGCCTCCCCATTAAAAAACAGTGAGAAAATTATCCTCAGCAGTGGTGGTTCAGTTGCAGTGCAGAAGCAGCTTACTTGGACGAGTGTAATATATTTTCAAGAAACATGCAGGTTTTGAGTTACAGTTATTATTGTGTTGTGTTTAATGTGCTCCAATTCAAACAGGATATCAGTAGCCAGGGGCTGGTCCAATGGCTCTCTGCACTGTACTGAAGTAAGGCTGGCATTTCAAGACCAGCACCTCATAGAAACTGCTTGTTTCCTCCTCGATTTTGAAAATCTTATTTCGAAGGGCAGCTGATACTAAAAACTACATTTCTCTGTTGCATCTGTGCAGGAATTTCAGCGTGAAGCAACAAACTCTCCTGAGAGAGTTCTCAGGAACTCTCTTTAGAAAATAATTTGTCAGTTGGAACCTTTGAATATCTTTTTAAAGTATTTGTTAAATGTTCCCTTGCCTCTGTCATATTTCCCTACAGTTTCCAGATGACTGTCCACCTTTCTCCCCTCAAAATTCTGTTCCGTGTCACTTTCACGCTGGAAAAATCCTGCACATCATCTGTAGATGAAAATTTATGGTTTCGGATTTTAATTAAGAAATAATTTCCAGTAAATGCTTTTCCACTGAAGTCAAGTTTCACCAATTTATTTGCATGAGCATTTAAAGAAATTTCATAAAAATATAAATAAAATGAGAATATGCTGTTTTAGGCCCCGATTCAGCAATGTGCTTAAGCACGTACTTAAATTCATCCATTAACACATGTTTGAGTGCTGAATAAATCCCCTGCGGTATTTAAAGCTTGGAGTGTGTTTAAGTACTTCTGTGATTTCAAATTCTGGCTCTCTTCAGTAGGAGAAAAAAGTATCCCATGCTTTAAATAAAAACGATTTTATTTTCTTTGAAGAAAAAATTAAAGGATGTTGATGCTTAACATGTGGTCAGTGTTCCAAGAAGGATCAGTTAAAAACCAGGTAATCAATGCCTGTCACTGAGTGTTGCAAAGACTGTTGTCTGCTTTCTGCTCCAAGACTGGCACCACCAGATGTCCTCCACCCTCTCGTTCCCAATCTGGAGATGGAGGTGGAGCTCTGCAAGAGGCTCTGTAAAAGATCCAAAAATGGGGCAAAGCTGTCCAAGCATTTTGGGCATCCTATGGCTGTCAACATATTTTTCTCTCTTCTTTTCTTCTTCAGCAGTGAAGTGGAGAAAGTGGAAGAGCATGCATGGTTCTACTAAGTAATTGAAAATGAAATGAGAGCTTTGATATTAATGTGGACAAGAGGCAACATTGGACTCTGTTTAGGATGAAGGATAGCATCTCTTTGAAATGTGGTCTTTCAGCTTAGCTTTCATGGAAGAATGTGACAAAAGTTTGATGAGAGATAAGAAACTTAAAATGTCAGTGCTTACTGAGAAAGGTGGAAAATTGCTTTTCTTAGACAAGAGCCACATTGAACAAGGTAAGAGTGCAGAATAACTGTTTCTCTTGTGGCCTCTACCTGAGTCCTAAAACAGTTCACACATAGACTTGTTAAGTCACTCACTGTGATGCAGTTCATACGCAGAAGCTGCAAAAAATCTTTATTTGTTTACAGAAAATGCTCTAACAGTGGTTATGACTACTTCAGCAGGCAAGCCTGACTGATCAGTAATGCCAGGATGTAGAAAGTATTATTTTAAATGCAGAACTTCACCTCTTGATGATGTTTGAACAGATGATTTTCTGGTAGTACCTCTATATAGTTATGTATATAGTTATTTTTATAGTTATATATGGTTGGGGTTTTTTTACTTATTTTATTTTAATACTAAACTTATTTGGTCTCAAAGATGCAAAGCAATTATAAAAAACAGAGTACAAGGCTTGAAAGTAACATCTCAGCATTGTACACTCTAATAAAATGTGAGGGGGACAAACAATAGCAGCCCCAGTATTCTTTTTTCCACTGCACTGTCTTGGGAATGTCAGTAGCAAATGTAAAGCTCTGGTATATTTAACCTGTGAAAAATTATACAATTGTGTACACAGGTGGAGCTGAACTTCCTTGTTTTAAGGGGAGAAGGTGCAGAGGGAAGGAAAGGGAAGGTAGCAAGGAAGCTGTTTGAGCCCGCCGTTGATGAGTGAGCTGTTTAACTATATAGGATCATAAAGGGAAGAGGGTTATTTTTCCACGTAAAATACACATGTGATTGTCAGAGTCCTTAGAACACCAACCTGAAGAACCTCATAATCTTTACTGCAGGGAGCGTTCATTTTGCTGAATCCCTTCATCCTCCCACAGCAAATGCTTCCAACAATGCTAATGTGACCTCAACAAGTTAATGTTTGGAGTTCTCTGTATTGAAACCAGCTGTAATCCTCCTCCTCCGCATTCATGTTGGTCTTGTTCTTCAGCTCAGCTTCTCATGAAGGTTGCTCCAAGGGGAGTTCTGCAGCACGCCCCCACCCGTGGGATGTCCGCACTTAGTCAGTGCACCTCCAAATGGCTTGGGTCTAGGCATCAGCCCTGTGTTGTCTGGGGCATGTGTTCTCTGTGCAGCCACCACAAAGAATTGGACAAGCAAAAAAGGAGTTTGGGCACTGGTACGAGTTTTGGAGGAACATTCCTTCTCATTCAGTTGCCCTCTGTTGCTTGTGTAAAGTCCTTCGGCCATCTAGAGCCCTATTGCTTCATATGAAGGTTGTCTGGAAGTGAAGTAGGAAAGTAGAACTTGTCTCTGAATTGCTTTTTTTTTTTGTAGTAGTAGTAGTAGTAGTGAAGGTAATGCATGTGCAGTGTAAGATAAAAATAGATGGACTAATTGGCCCTGAATCAATATAGATATGGTTAAAATGAATCTAACATTTTGAAGGGGATATGTAGAAACAAGGGAAGGTACAGCACAGTAAAGTCCTGCTCCAGTGAATGGCCAGCTTACCATTTTAGCAGTTCTGGGATTTCATTCATGTCGTCAACTAGTACTATCTGGACCTCAGTCATTGTAAATTTTGAGAATAATTCATACTTCTAGCTTCAAAATGTTCATTTTACATCAAGTTTAACTAATGTAGGATTTTTGTTGATTGCAGGGCAGTTGGACTAGATGACATTTAAGGGTCCCTTCCTACTCAAACAATTATATGATTCTATGATTTTTCATAATCTCTGCAGACCAACTAGAGGTTAACTAAATCTAAAAAGCAGAATTTCTACTTGTGATGATTAACAAAGAAGACAAATCCAATTTAACTTTAAGACTGTGTTTTCTGGACTACCAATTGTGAAAATAGCGCTGGGTATAACATAGAAAACTGAAATGAATTCCCCATAGTACCTCCTTTTACAACATCATTGTAGACTTTGTTGACTTTAGACCGGCTTTTTTTCTCTGGATGCTGTGGAATTTGAGATGACCTGAAACACTCAGATGAACACATTTCAATTGCGTGTATTTCTGGGTAATTCACACTTAAAACCTAAGTGCTGGAATTATCTCCAGCAAAGCCTGAGTGTGTTGACTTTCACATGTATCTGGCTGATGGAGCAGCAAGTTGTTGGTTGGCTTCCGGAGTTATCTGTTTTTTTCTTTTGTTTCTTCATCTATCTATCTATCTATCTATCTATCTATCTATCTATCCATCCATCCATCCATCCATCCATTAATTTCTTTGTTTTCTGGAGAACATCTTTTCCAGTCAACTCAGAATGACAGAATTAGTGCAATAGGTTTGAACACAGTGTTTTGTCCAGTAAACAGCAGGGGCAGTGGGACCCTTCCTCCAAACTTCAGGTTCCTTTTTCCATCATGATTTGACAACTTCTGGACTGTCCATGCTTCTCTTGCTCTGCAAATGTAGAACACTCCATCTACCCTCACTCATCTGCCCAGCACTCAAGGGGATGCTGACGGTGGGGTTGTGGCAAATCCAGACATAGTATCTGAAGGCATTAGCCTGGCCCCTTGGATCTCAGCACTGATGAGACACAGGTGGGGGGCTTGTGCCATCACAGAAGTGACAGGAGAGAACAGAGTGCTCACACAGCAGATTGGATCAGTATGCTAGCAGCATAAGCACAATAGGCCCGTTTCTTCCTCCACTAATACAGAAGGTGTTAATCTGGGATGAAAGGTGGGTGATGGCTAGGGATGTCACATAAAGCTAAAATCTTATAGTTCATCTGTATGGACCAAAAAGAAACTGAATGCTAGAGGGGGATAGCCATGGGTTGTTAGAAGTCCCTCTTGACTAGATCCATTAGACTAATTGTAGAAGTTGCTGCAGATTGAATATGAAACAAATTTGGCAATTTGCTTCTTTGTATGCTCCAGGGGGGATAAACCTTTTAAAACCCTGGCCAAACCTCTGCATCACCTGTTAAAATTAATTTTACAGATCATATTGGCCCCGTGTCTCCTTTCTTAGGGGCTGTGTAGACACAAGTATTGCAGCTGGATGTTGTTGTGGGGAAAAACCATGCCTGTAAGAGCTCACTTTGTGCCTGCAGGTCGGCAGACAGGACAACTGCCTAAAGGGGCTCAGAGCTGGGCTTTTGAGGAGGCACCTCTGTCATGTTGATATTTTTGTCTCAAGGCATGAAAGCATGACCATTCTGCAGAGAACACTACGCGTGGTGGATTTCCTGCACACCCCCTGGCACTCACTGGGAAGAAAAGTCTCAACTGCACTTGCCCCTTCCTTCACATGAATAAAACCCACAGCCTATGTTGCAGATATCAATCTGAATGTGATGAAGACCATTGTATCTCATTTTACTCACTGTCTATCTCACCGCAAAATCTTTACTGAAATACGATGATTCACAGTCGTTTGGTACACAGTTCATGCAAATGACTTCTCTATGAGGAACAGAAAAGTGTGTAGGGGTTTGGTGCATAATTCCTTTTCTATAACAGAAAAGGAGCATATAATGCAAACATTGTGTGCCTGACATATTTTTATAACAGAGTACTAAGAAAATACTTGCTACCTGAAATATTTCTGTAAGTCACTGAAGCAAGCGATCCAACATGTGGGTTACATTATATTCAGAGCTGATCTTAGTTTTGTAACACACACTAAACAGCAGTATGTAGGAGGCTCAGGTTTAATAAAACTAAAACTTTCGGTGGTGCATACAGCCAATAAAGATTTAAGCATGCTGGGCATGATCAGCATACTAATTGCTGCATTAATAAATCCTGAAGCCTGGGTTGTTTTGAAAAGCAAATAAAATGATTGTAGAAACCTTGAAGATCATTTACATTGAAAAGTTAGCATATATCTCTACTGAGATGTGTGTGAATGTAAAACATCAGTGATAACACTGATTAGATGGTTTTTTTTATGTTTTTTCTACCTCTCCTCTATGTGTAGTCAGAAATTAGCAATGCCTGATTCTAAGAGGTGCAGCTATTGCATTTATCAACAAAACATGACTGGAAACAATTGTGGCTCCTTATCAGCTAGTGACAATGCAGTTTATCTTTCATTTTCACTGCTGAATCAAATAAGTCATCCTGCACAGGATCCCACATAGTAAACCTGAACAGAGCTATCTACTGAACCTCAGCACTTCAGACCACAACCCCATGCAGAAGGGAACACGAAGAGCACACACAATTGCCCCAGGTATCCGTGCCACAATGTCTGAGTGCAACATTTCCCAGGAGACAGGGGAAACAGGAGACCCACAGGTCTCTTCTCATGCAGAGATAGGGCCTCACCTGGGTCAGAGTGTGTGTGCTCACTGGTGTTATGAGCACTGCAGGTCTCCACAAAGCATCTCATTTCTGATCAAAGAATCATAGAATTGTAGAATCGCAGAATCATGGTATATTACAATCATAGATCAGCTTGGATTAGAATGGAAGCCCCAACCCACTGCCATAGGCAAGGCTGCTCCCCACCAGCTCAGGCTGCCAGGGCTCCATCCAACCTGGCCTTCAGCACCTTCAGACATGATCCCCAGCAGCCCCCAGCTCCTCTGCCTGCCTCATGCAGAAGGATGCTGGGTACTCGCAGCAAGGGCTTTTCAGCTCGGGAAGGACAAACTTTCAAAGGTGAAAAGGCAGATTTAAAAATTAGCCCTGAGAGTTTAGAGGTGGAAAGTACTGTGTGTTTCCAAACACAGTGACAGAGGAAAGATGGTTTTACTTGAAAAAAAAAAAAAAAAAAAGGAAATAAATGCTTTGTTTTCACAGGGAGCTCACTTTCCTAGCAAAAAGTGCGCTCTGGCGTTCTTTACTTCCTAAATAAGAAATGTTTATTAAAAAGTTTGGAATTTTTTTAATGAAAGGTAAGATTAATGAGCCGTTCCCAAACAGCAATGATTCCTGCCAGCTTGTGCATTAGTCAGCTATTAACATACTTCTTGGGTAATTTGAAGGCATTTTTTCATAGTGCATTGGAAATCACAAAAGACTCGTTGAACTCAATGGGATCCTTACTCCCAGTTAACTTGCCTTACAATCTGATGGCTGTGGCTGTTCAGTTTAACTTCAGCACTTTTTTCAGTGGCATCAATACATTTACTGGAGAAACTCTACAAATACTGTAAGGTGACGAGGGCTTTTTTTAGAGACACCTAATTTTTAGCACAACAGTCACTCTGAGTGTCTCTCTCTCTCTTTTTTGCTGCTACTATTCTGCATGGTTTGATGGTTTGTAACAGTAGGATTGTGAGATCTAGAGGCAGAGAAGATGGAAAAAAAGGAGTGGAGGAGAGGAGAGGAGAGGAGAGGAGAGGAGAGGAGAGGAGAGGAGAGGAGAGGAGAGGAGAGGAGAGGAGAGGAGAGGAGAGGAGAGGAGAGGAGAGGAGAGGAGAGGAGAGGAGAGGAGAGGAGAGGAGAGGAGAGGAGAGGAGAGGAGAGGAGAGGAGAGGAGAGGAGAGGAGAGGAGAGGAGAGGAGGGGAGAGGAGAGGAGGGGAGAGGAGGGGAGGGGAGGGGAGAGGAGAGGAGGGGAGGGGAGGGGAGGGGAGGGGAGAGGAGAGGAGGGGAGAGGAGAGGAGAGGAGAGGAGAGGAGAGGAGAGGAGAGGAGAGGAGAGGAGAGGAGAGGAGAGGAGAGGAGAGGAGAGGAGAGGAGAGGAGAGGAGAGGAGAGGAGAGGAGAGGAGAGGAGAGGAGAGGAGAGGAGAGGAGAGGAGAGGAGAGGAGAGGAGAGGAGAGGAGGGGAGAGGAGGGGAGAGGAGAGGAGAGGAGAGGAGAGGAGAGGAGAGGAGAGGAGAGGAGAGGAGAGGAGAGGAGAGGAGAGGAGAGGAGAGGAGAGGAGAGGAGAGGAGAGGAGAGGAGAGGAGAGGAGAGGAGAGGAGAGGAGAGGAGAGGAGAGGAGAGGAGAGGAGAGGAGAGGAGAGGAGAGGAGAGGAGAGGAGAGGAGAGGAGAGGAGAGGAGAGGAGAGGAGAGGAGAGGAGAGGAGAGGAGAGGAGAGGAGAGGAGAGGAGAGGAGAGGAGAGGAGAGGAGAGGAGAGGAGAGGAGAGGAGAGGAGAGGAGAGGAGAGGAGAGGAGAGGAGAGGAGGGGAGACAGGAGGGGAGGGGAGGGGAGACAGGAGGGGAGGGGAGGGGAGACAGGAGGGGAGGGGGAGAGAATATTTCACTATACAGATAAGAAATGTGCTTTAGATATGTGAGTCTTGAATCATGAGCAGAGTGTTTCTAGCATGCAGAAGATGCAAGTAAGGCACAAGATATTCCCATTGGGAGCGTGTGATGAGCAAAATGTGTTCTGTTGTTACAGTGTCAAAAGGAATCCCCAGATTGGAGAAGCTGCGGTTTCTAGTGAAATCAGGGATGAAGAATAAATGACTAGAAAATACACAGCAAGGCAGCTGTTTTGGCAACAGTGCTTCAGACTTCCCCCCCGGCAGCCTTAATGCAGGAGGCAGGGATGTGAAGTTTTATTAAAGGACCTGGGCCCAGACTTTGTATACCAGACTTGGTTCATAGGTCTGCAGCAGATTCTGCAGGTGACGTAGGTAAAAGCATTTTTTCTCTTCCTAGGTCATAAAACTGGCTAAGCAACTACCCTAGTATTTTCTTCTGCCTTTTTGGCTCACTCCTCTTGAGAGAGTAACCATCTTCTACCAACCATCTCTACTGTGTCAAACAGCATTGGGACCAGATGTGCTGTGCACTCAGCTGTTGTTAATCTCACAGCCTTTCTTTTCAGACTGCACACCTATCAAGCTATATTTCTAAAGCGTCCTGTGTCCTAAGCTGATGTCAGCAGTGCTTAGGACTGTTTTCTTTGTCAGTTTACACAACAAAATCTATTTTTTTTCCTCTTGATTACCACATTCTCTCTTTTTCCTTTTGAAGCAGCTGCTATAACAGGCTGGGATTTATTGTCCTCCAACTCAGACATCAGGCAACACTTACCGGCTTCCAGAAATACATCCCAGGGGAAATGTGCAGCTGCTCAGGGTATCATCTGCTCCTCTCACCTCAGAGTCCCACAAACAGATCCTCAAGCCACCACAGAAAGGTTAAATGGGATTCACCCAATACAACAAGAGGTAATGGCCTCAAGTTGTGCCAGGGGAGGTTTGGGTTGGATTTTAGGAACAATTTCTTCTCAGAAAGAGTGGTAAGACAGTGGCACAGGCTGCCCAGGGAGGTGGTGAAGTCACCTTCTCTAGGGGTGTTCAAGAGCCGTGTGGATGTGGCACTGAGGGATGTGGGCAGTGGGTGTGGTGGGGGCAGGCTGATGGTTGGACTGGGTGATCTTAGTGGTCTTTTCCAGCTGTAATGATTCTCTGATTCTTTGATTCTATGACAGGAGAAATAGCAGGCCTGTTTCCCGCAAGAGAAACCAATGCAGCCCTCTAAGGATGCCTGTCTCTCCTCAGACCCTTCCTGGGGGCATTTCCCATGGTGACCAACCAGACTTCACTACTCTGTGGAGAGACTTCCTTCTCTGTCGAGATGTGCAGAGACCCAGTGCAAGGAGCACTGCTCCCATAACGGTGGGAGCATGTGGTGTGCTGCTGTATGCCTGCACAACAGCTGCTGTGGATCCTTTAATGCACCAAATCCACTGAAGTTTCCAGCGCAGACATCCCTTATTGCTACAGTTCATTCTCCCTTTTTGATACATTCAGAGGATATGCTAACTGAATCCCTCTCCATTTAAAGCTTGGCTACCAGAGCCAGAGGAAAGTGCTCCACATCAGTAGTGCTGTTTTCCCCAAATACACTCTCTCACTCTCTTAGAAAATATTTCAGATCTCCTGCACTTCCTGAGCAGAACTCAGTCCTCCTCCTCACGTTGATCTGTGCAGCCTATGTAGCAAAAGAGTCTTACTAGTTCTTCTACAACTCTTTGAATAGGGATCGTTCAGTGCATTTTGTTTTATGCCATGACCTTGCACCTTGACTCTGCTTGCCACCACAGTGCTGCTGGTGAGCCCCAAACTTAAGCTAGCTTTGGCAAGTTTGGTGAACATAGGCTCATGAGGTAAATCTTTACCTGAGGTGGAAACTGGAACAAAACAAGAAAATGGCCAAATCTCTCTTTTTCAGCTTTTGGTTTCATTTGAACCACAAACTCAAAACTGAGTTTTGAGATCACTGACAAGCCATGCCTGAATCAGTTACTCAAGCACTGGGTCACACTCAGCTCAAGCAATGAGTGAATCCTAATAAATTATTTCTGCTTATTCAGACCTCTAGACATTAGAGGTATGCTGGAAATCTACTCGCCTGTTGAGATTTACTGTCTGGCCTTTCTGGAAATGCCATGAGAACAGTCTCTTGTATTGTATCTGTTTTATCACTCCTGATCTTACTCAAACCTGGAAATCCAAAACTGCCGGGCTGGAATGGCAGATAACATTTTTAAAGCCTGCTAATCTCAGGTTTTTATTGTTTGCCATAAGCGTCTCGGTTCAATCTTATTTTATATGAGCTGGTTTTAGAAAGGAGAGTGGAATGGAAATTGCTCATGAGCATAACTATGTGTTCCACAGACCAAAAGTCCCACCATGGCTTGCATGGCTCAGGGTAAGGTTCTGCAACATAAACACATCTGCTTGTACAGTGACTCTGACAGGAACTGAAAGATGCTGACCAGGGGGTTTTAGTGCCTGCCAGCTTCGTTAAGTATTGTGCTATGCTTGTAAGCAGAAAAAAAGTCATAACTGCTGATCAGCTAAAAAATAGATTGATTTAAAATAGAACGCTGTTTAGTCCACACAATCTACACTCTACATGAGAAGCATATTGCCAGTAAGTGTCTTAAATTCCCTTAAAATATTAATTGTAAAGCAGCATACACAGTGTAGTACAGGATAGAAATATTTTCATTTTCAGATTTTTGCTGTTCTGTAGATGAGGTATCTACAAATAACCATTCACCAAAAACCTGTGCTTATAAACCACCAATAACAAACTTCTATTGGGACATATGATGCTCCAGCCTCTCCCATACCATCTGAGTGCCTTGTGGCCCACAGTAAGATGTTCTCAAAGCAGGAAAAATGGAACTATAATCAAAAAGCATTTTAGAGTGATTGTGGGAAAATTCAGGAAACATGCCCCATGTATACAATAAACACAAAATAAAAACTGATAAAAGCGTGCATTCACAGTATCTCAGATGGGTACATTTCTAAACCTGCAGAGGTGGTTTTCTTCTACTTACACTTTGTGAGAAGCCCTCACGGTTGTTCCATACTGATACCAATCCCAGCTGCAAAAGGTGAGAAATTCTAAATAATTAATGGGGAGGAAAGCAGCCTGAATAATCTGTCGTGCTATTTTCAACACACAGCCCAGTTCCAGTTGTGCACCACGTAGTTCTCCCCATACAAATCTGGGATCTCTGTAGTTGATGTGCTCTTTTCTCAGCGAGAAAGATGAATTACGTGGCTCAGCCCCACTGGCAAGAAAAAATACAGCCCCCACATGTCAGTAGAAGTATCCTCATCACCACTCATGTAAAATCTAATCCCTGCCTGTCATGACAGTCTCCAAAACATGGAGTATTCTCTGAATCGCAGCCAATTTTTTTATCACTCGCTACACCAGAAACAGCAGTTGCTGTTCTGTGTGTGTGTGTGCATGTGTGTGCATTATGCCTTACTGTATAAAAACGCATACTTGTAATGCAGTTACTTTAAAATTGAGTGGGGGTGGAAATCAGGGGAAATCCCTAGTGATTTTGGTCAAGGGTTGATACTTGAAACGTTGAGTTTCATTCATAACAATATGGAAAGACTAGCGGTCTTGACATGCTTCTCTTTGGGGAATTTTTTGCAGATGAACATTTTCCCTGGTCTTATTTCATAATGTGTGAGTGAAATACAGTACACAATAGATTGATAGGGCTGTTTTAAAGAAGTCTTTGTCAAAAATTCCTGCGTGCTTGACCCGATTCTTCAGTAGTAAGTCCTACCAGAAATGCAATCTGAATGTGCAGTGAGTAGGACAAATGTGGCTTGGCATAAGCAGCACCAGGTCTGCAGACGTGTGCCATGATGGGAGGTGAGTGCTAGCTGAATTGCTGCTCAACTGAAAAGGCACCTGTTGAAATAAAATACAGTTAAAGAGCAAAAGAGGCTCTGCTGCAGTGGTGAGCCTGAGTAGCTCTATGGAGGTAAGACCACATGCATGCCTGAGACAGCACATGTGCTTCTCATGTGAAGTCAGGAATTATTTCCTTTCCATGCAAGTGGAGGGGGCAGTTGGGTCCCTACTGAGAGCCTGGGGCTGGAGGGAACAGTGTCCCATGTAATATTCAGATTTTACAAGGTTTGAATAGAAGGCAAACATATAACAAAAACAGTGTTTTGATTCATAGATCTGGTTCCAAATTATTCAAACAGGCATGTAAGCTTTTGCATGAGGTATTCATTACCTTATGGGAACCTTAGCATGGTCATCTCAAAGAAGGGCACCAAATCTATGAAGGGTCTGGAGCACAAGTCTGATGGGGAGCGGCTGAGGGAACTGGGGTAGTTGAGTTTGGAGAAGAGGAGGCTCATGGGAGACCTCATCGTTCTCTACAGCCACCTGAAAGGAGGCGTTGGCCTCTTCTCCCAGGTAACAGTGATAGGATGAGGGAATGGCTCAAGTTCAGATTGGATGCTAGGAAGAATATGTTCTCAGAAAGAGCAGTGAGGCAGTGGCACAGGCACAGGGGAGGTGGTGGAGTCACCGTCCCTGGAGGTGTTCAAGTACTGTGTGGATGTGGCACTGCAGGACATGGTCAGTGGGCACGGTGGGGGTGGGCTGATGGTTGGACTGGGTGATCTTAGAGGTCTTTTCCAAACTTAATGTTATTATGATTCTTTGATTTTGGCATCTACTGGTCTAATCGCAGCCAGAAAATTGGCAGAGCCAGTGAAAGACCTATAAACTTGCGGCACAGTTACACTGTAGAGGGGCATATGATCTTATTCTTATTTGCTTAATAAGTAGAGGGTAGGCTTTGAGCATAATTCATTATTGCTTAAAAATAAGAGCCTTCCATCAGTCACTTGCACTAAACAAGAGTTTCACTGCCCTGTAGCCATTGCAGGTTCAGGTTTAGCACCAGAAACGCCTTTTCTTCCTCTCCCACTAGCTGTATGTTAGTGCAGAGTACTTCAAACTCAACAAAAGATTCAGGAAAAAGGATTATCTGGTACAATTTAGTGACAGAGTGAAACAGAATACTAAAGAAGTGAGAGCTATGGTGTGAGCACGAGTTTTTAACTTCTTAGCATTAATCATGCCTTTGATGAAAGGCTGAAGCCAAAAAAGCAATGTGCAACCCATGGATCTTGTATGTTGGTGCAGGCAGCAGAGCTGTCACGCATCCACCAGACACTACAGTGGAGTTTGGGAGTAGTATTTTTTTGTACAGTACATCAGAACTCAAGATTACCTTGCCGTTTGATTTCTCTTTAATGGTCTTAATGGCTAAAACCAAAGGACAATTAATACAGAAATGCTAAATCTTGCCAGGAGTTTCCCAGGAGTTTTACTGTTTATTTCTAAGAATTGTTAGTGAATTCAGTGTCAGTGTTAACACATAACTCTAAACAATGTATTGTTTAAAGCAATATATTTATATCCATATTTAAAATACACAGAATTTAATGTATTTAGAGTACTATATTTGTTAGCATGGACAAATAAAACGTTGAAGTCACAGTGGTATTATAGATATCTTAAAAATTGCTGATGTCAAAATATGCTCATACCACAAATGGTGCATCAAAAACTCTTCCTTGTGCAGCCTTAAATCAGTTCCAGGCCAAAAAGTTAATACATCACAAGGCTTTAATGCCCTGTTGCCCAGTTAACAAAAATAAATAAAGAAAAATATAAAGCCTTATTCTGCAGGGTAGATCATTTGTAATCCATTTTCTGTCATGCATGTTAATGACATCAGGATGATCTGGGGCTAACATCTTTCTTATTTGCATTAATATAACTACCCACAACCTGCACATAAGCAGAGTAGAGAAGTAAGTTGAGGGAGGGAAGTTGGGAAGAACTGGACATAAAAGTATGCATGTGATTTCTCTTCCCTCTTTCATGCAACGTATTATTTGTCAATGGCAGTGAAAGCATTTTTGGAACACTAGGCAAAAGTGCAGCTAGAAGCTGTGGTGCACCATCCCTAGAGGCACTCAAGGCCAGGTTGGATGGGGCCCTGGGCAGCCTGAGCTGGTGGGGGGCAGCCCTGCCTATGGCAGGGGTTGGGGCGGTGTGGACTTTAAGGCTCCAATCCAAGCCATTCTGTGATTCTGTGGTACTATGCTTCTACAATTCTATGATTCAACGACTCTATTTTTACCTATTAATTCAAGCAGCACACTTACCTAAAAAATGCCCACCAGAAAGTCTATGTTTTGTGAAAACAAAGGAGGTGCAAGAGAAGGATTTTTGCTGATATTAATCAGACTTTTGCTCAAAGTTGCTAAGTTTAAGATTCCAAGAGGGCAGCCTGGTTTCCAGAACCAATTAATGTGGAAATTCTACGTGTAAGCAAGGGCTTGTGAGTGCGATTTCAGCTAGATCAGAGAGGAAAACATTCTGAATACCACTGCATTTTTCTTCAAAGAGAACAAGTAGAAGACAGCCTCAAAAACTGTATGGTAGCTGCTAAAGCAGAGAAGAAGTCAAATTTTGCCAGTTTGGAAATAATTACTTGCACAAGTAATAATTATTTCAGTTTGAATGTCTCTTGGCTATTGGTTACTTTCCAATCAGGAGGTTCTGGTGCTTGCTAGAGGACAAGAGAAATTTTCTATAAGCTTTTGCATTTGTAAATCTACTGCTTTTTTTTTTTTTTTAACTTCTTAATATTGTCACGAGGATGCTTTTATTTTGTGCATTAATACTGTTGTTACATCTCAGCCTATCTCACTGTGTTTTTCCAAAGGCAAAAGACAGTATGAAAAAGACTTGACAATCAATTGATGAAACTGACTTAAAGATTTGTGTGGCATTGTTTTTTTGTTTGTTTTCACAAATAGTCTAATACCATTCATTAAAGTATATTTCTTCATTAATCCATTTTTTCTATGTTATCAAGAAATTTTATTTTACCTACTTTTTAATCCATAATAACAACTGAAGATGTGTTTAACCCCCTGGCACACAGTTGGTGAATATATACCTTTGGTGAATATGCATTATTTTATAACTCCACACTGTTATCACCCACTAACCCGTATATGGATCACAAATTTTGCCTTTCTTTTTCCTTCGCTACAGAGGCCTCGTAAGTGTGATTTTAGTCACTTGGAAGAGAGCTTCTCCAAAGTAAGTTAAAATTTAGAAAAGAAACAGGCCCAACCTAATGCTATGAGTTATCTACCAGCCCCAGATCAAGTCCATTTTCTGTGTGATTTTGGCCAGGTGATCTCCAGGTCCATATCTCAAGGCTTTCACTTAGGAACCTCACAGGCCTTCAGAGAGGCCAAAAAGATGCTAGAGCTTGGGAGGAGTCTGGAGATCAGTCAATTATGTGTGAAGCTCTGCGTTAGAAGAAAAATCTGGAGTTTCACAGAATGATTGGGAATGACAAAGAAATACACTTTTCCTTGAATGAAGTTGGTATTGCCATGACAGAGATTCATACTTGTCTGAAACTGTGGGTCAGGCTTTTACAAGACCAGGCAACTTGTAAGATTAATAGGAGAGTTACAAGCACAAGGAGTGGCTGATTCATAGACATAAAGAGAGCAAAGAAACGCAAGTTTCTGTAAGGACCAGAAGTATATAATGTGACTGTCAACTGCCAGAAGTCTGGTATCATTTCTTAGTCAGTAGGAAGGAACAATTCTGAAGCGGGACACAAATCAATAATATTTACGAAGAACTAATGCACATATTGCCACAAATCATATCTTTTCCAGTGGAAAAAAAAAATAGAAGCCTATTTATGTTTTGTACACATTCAGTTCCCAACATTATTATTATTATTTCTTCAAAAATGATAAAATAAACATGATCTTTAATCCATCACAGAAAATTCCTGTATCTGATCTCACTGTAGCTGTTGCCACACGGGCTGTGCAAACATTAAAAAAAGAAAACAGTAACTCTATGATAAGCAAAACAGGAAATTGGAGGTTGCTGATGATGTAACTGATATCCAACTGGTAATCTGAGTAATGAAGTCACTAAACATTTCCTGTGCTATAAATTTGATTTCCTGGGACATATTTAATGTTTTTGTTAGATTTCTTGGATAGTGTGCACCATGCATTTTTAGCTAGAATCATCGTCATAATTTTATTTAGTTCCCTCAAAATAAGTAGCATGTTAAAAGTATAATGTGGAAGCATAAATCTGAAGCGTGCTTGTTTATAGTGTCAGCATCTACTTACAATTGTGCCTGTTGTGCAGATAACATCTAAGTGATAAAAGGGGGAGGGGGTCTGAGCAGTAAACACTCTTTGCAAATGCTGCTTAGTAACCAGCAGCACATCGTCACACTGAGAGCAGTATGTTTGTTCAGGCTATTCCATTAAAAAACAGCCAAGAGCCCTACTGGAGGGTGGTGAGGAGTGAGGCCCTGGAAGAAGCAGTCAGAGTAGGTGAAATGTAATTGCAGCCCACCAAAGCCTTTTCTCAAAATGAAGGCAGCAAAATATTTGGGTATTTTTGAGCTGTTGTTAATAGTTGAAGTACTGGTAGTCATGTTCAAGTATAAGGTGTTCATACTTGTGGTGGTGGTGTACTAAAATGGGGTGGTTTCTGAGAGACAGATCATATCATATCATTAGTTAATGCAATCATTAAGTTATCTTGATTTTAGTGAATTTATACATGGTATATGGCCTCAAATCTTCATAAACAGTTTTGGAAAATATCCTGGCACCTTTGTAGACATTGTTTTAAAGGACGTGTGCTACTTGGATGGCTCAATAGCAGAATTTTTCTCACAACTCCCAGAACATTGTACAAAAAGAGCCATACTTCATGCTGTTGAGAACAGAGTTGTGATGGTTGCAGCCAGTTTGGTCTCTGAAAGGGAAATATCCCTTCCAACTCTAAATGTGGCAGTGCGGGTGTGAGTAGAGCACATGGGTATCAAAAAGAAGACCACAGAATGGAACGGGAAAGCCATTGAAAGAGGACATTTGGGAAATATAGTTGCTGTACTGAAAGAGTGGGAAATAAAAAACATAGTAGGACCTCTTATGGAGTGCATGAAAAGGTGTTTGGAGTGGTGTACTTGGGCAAGTGATCACTAAAGACATGGGAGGCTGTCCCAAGCATGGCACTATAGCAATCTGTCCACAGACAGGTACTAGTCAGTATTTCCATTACTGGATATTAAAATAAGCAACATGCTTACACATTTGCAGTCACATATGCAGGTTACTATGGTTTGAGCTGACCACAGAATAGTGAAAGAATAATATTAAATTCTTCATGATGGCTATAAAACTGAAAAATAACATGTAAAAATATTTAATTCAGTAAGAATAAGGGTGAGCATTTTGTAGGGGGGAGCATAAACACAGGATGGGAACAGATTGGTAGGTGTTACCTGGAAAAGTCTTCCCAGGGCATTGGCCATGGTACCATACTTGCTGGAATTCAAGAAACACTTGGAAAGCATTCTTAGAAACACAGCTTGAATTCTGTTTGGTCCTGTGTGGAGCCAGGAGTTGTACTTGATGATCCTTTTGGGTCCATTCCGTCTCAGGATATTCAGTGATTCTCTGATTCTGTGAACTCTGTAAAAAATATTTAGTTGTTATAGTTCGTCATTAGATGAGCCATAATGTGCTCTGCTAGGGTGAATGCCATACAGAGTTTAGACAGGAGCAGAGTGTGCATGTTGGAGAAGGTAATCCATCGTCTTCACCAGGGAAGGAGTCAATTAAAGAGAATTTGGAAAATGAAAATGTTAACAGAGATATAAAAAGCAAGATCTGTAACAATAAATAAATAAATACAAATTAATGAGCTGTGTTTGTTCACAAGACAAAAAGAAATAACATATGGAAAAAAATAAACTCAAAATAAACATAGAAATATTTTTAATATTTCAGATCTTAAAGTTCTTTACACAAGTCTTGTTAACATCCATAGGGATTGCTTTGTTTTGTTTCGTTTACTTTTAATGGGAAAAATAAACCTATCTGATTGAGAGAGCTTAGAAAAAATTGAGAGGAAGATTTTCATTGGTTCTTCTTTGGAAGGTGTTTAGAAGAAAATGAGATTTTGAAAAATGTGCCTTTCATAAGGACATATAAACCTTAAATATAGGCTTATAATAGGATCTTATTAATACTTGTACACCTATATAGAAATCACTAGAATCCATTTGCACAAAAGCAGAATCTAACCCTCATATCTAAACCTCTGAGTCAGGCTGTGAGATTAGCCCCACAGAGTGAGGTAGGTGCACATCTCCCCTGCCTCATGGTTCAGGGCTGGCCATGTGCTCTCTGGGAAGCACCAGTCAGCGTGCTGAGCAGGGAGATGCATAAATCAGCTAAAATCAGCTAGCAAGGAATGCTTTAAAAAGTAGCATGTCATGCATTCTGCTTCTTTTGGAGTTTAGGCTCTTAACCCAGGCTGTTGTTCTTTTCAACAACATAGCAAGAGGTCACTTTTCTCTTTTATAATACAGGCTGAAAAAGAGCAAAAGGTTGCAGTTGTCACAATATCCTTTTGTCCTCTAATTCAGCAGTTAAATTACTTCTCAGGACACAGGTTGTTCAAGTCTCCTGCAAGACAGTGCCCTGGTGACTGAGCTACTGGTGAGTCTGGGTGCTCCTCTGTTTGCTGGGTCACACACACAAAAAGCTTTCAAGAGTCGTTGTGTTAAGGACCTTAATGCTCTAATCAGGTGCATGGGCTCTTCATGTGGGAAGACAGAGACAGGGACTTAGCCCAGCTCTTAGGTTTGCTTATACATTATACATGATGTCTGCCCTGGATAAAACTATTCAGTAGCTCCAAGGAAGAGCCTGAACCCCATCTGTCTTCCTCCCAAGGAAGCACTGTGACAACATAGAGATAGGACATGAAGTGGTAAATAGATATGGATTTTCACATCTCAGGCTGGAGGTGTTGCATCTGAGATTCTTACTCACAGACACCATTTGTCTGATGAGCTGTTCCCTGTGGCAAGGTCAGAAACAGCTCACCACATCCCTGAGCTAAGCTGCCTCTCCTTTTATGTTCAGCCTAGTGCTCACCCAGGAGCAGAGTGGAGGAAGGCAGCCAGCCAGCCACCCATTGGATCAGGCCTCTCAGGCAAACACAAGGGTCCATAAGAGGCTTAAGGGCCAACCTGCATAATTCTACTGGGATGGCAGCAGTTCTGGCCATTTGTAGGAGAGGGGATTTAGGTATCTCAAAGACTTTCTGCACCTACGACACTATTATTACACAGTCTCTACCTTACCCGATGTCCTTGGCTTTGGGTGATATGTTCCCATCCAGCGGAGAACTTCAACAGAAAGAAGAATAAGTGATCTTCTCAAAATATGTCCTGCTTCACCAAGAAAATATTCAGCATTATCCATGCACAGACTTCAACACAATCTTTTCAGTCAAAATAGTACTTTAAAAATTCAGCTGCGTACCAGATTATTCCTGACTGTTGTTATTCATATGCAACAAATGCCTGATCAAAGGTTCAGAAAATAAAGAAAAAATATGAGTGTACCAATGGGTTCAGGTGACATCCATCCCTTTGTCACCTGTCCAATGTATGAAGTAGTGTTCACAACTTTCCTAGGGCTTTTGTTTTCAAGGCTGAGTCCTGAAAATGCTGTTGTATATCGTGAGGCACTGAGGCTGTCAGAGAGGTAAATAAATGTCATGTCTATCAGTGAGTGCCAACAGCAACTTGATTGCAACAAAGCCTCAGTTGTTGAATGCTTTTATGAATACCAACATTATTCATTTTGCTCCTGGAATCTCTTCTGTTTTGTTTACACACACACATGCTCTCTATATATTATATAGAGCAAAGCATGAAGAGGAGAAATCTGGAATATTTCCCTCTGCAGTGTGATGGAGTTCAGTTTACTCAACTGTTGGATTACCTGTTTTTTTGTGAAACTGTAGTGTTTCCACCTCTGAGCAGTACGTCAGCAAGAATTTATCAAGGGATGAATGAATAGAACATTTTGAAATAGTAGCATTTAAACCCCGAGGTATGGGCTATTATGAAAGACATGTTTGTGCAGAATTTGAAGTCTACTTACATTTTTCTTCCTTTTTACTTGTTCTTTTTTACAGGAAAGGTATTATTAGCTGCTATTCAGCATTCTCCTTCTTCAGAGTGTTCCACACTGATGAGATCCTTCTGAGTCTTTGTCTAAATATATGTTTCTAGAAACTGTAAGTATTCTGGACACCAAACATCAGAGCTTCAACTCCATGTTTTCAGCAGCCACTGCTGCTGCAGCAGCAGCATCTTGATCTTATGTCTTTCTTGAAGAGAAATGTATATTTCTTATATCACAAATGGGAAACTTGGGTGCTAAGATGTCGTGAACAGTTGTCAAGGGTGTTATCAAAAGTGAAAAAAATATTTGAGAGCCTCATCTGTATTTACAGCCTTTTTCTTTTGAATTTTGATATGATTTTCACCTAATCTTCAGAGAAATACCTCCTACTCGTATATTTATGGAAATCATTGAACACTTTCATTGTGAATAAGGTAGGTCCATGCAGTATCTTATCTAATAACACGAGTTTCTTTTTAGCTAGCTCCATGATTCATATTTCATGTGTTCATTCCCACAGGGAAGTATTGCTAATGCCATTTTACATTCTCTACAGTTTTCTCCTACATCTTGATCGTCCAGGCTGAGAAACCCTATAGTCCTTTGCTGTCCCTAGCTTTACTGCAGTACTTCTGATTCTGTTGGACTGTCTCTTTTAGAAAAGTCACATCTGTGACTTGTGTTAGAAGACTCATATTTGTTCAATGAAATGTTGCACTGAAGTCAATATTCTGTAAGCATGGCATCTTAGCAAGGATTTTCCTGTAACCTATTGGCATTATGTTCAATAGCATTGTTCTGTCAACAGATTTATTGCAATGTTTAACACTATGTCAGGTAACATCTCCCCTTTAGGTCAAATGTGGATTCATTTTAGTGCAATTGAATTGCCTAGTTTTAAAGGCAAAATACACCCTTAGACAAGTATATCTCACCTCAATAACCCTTTGTCTTTTTCTTGAGGCTCAACAGAGTTCTGACAGATACTTTCTTTCCTATTCAGCTGGCTCGTTGCTCTTATTTGCCATTCCATTCAACCATGTATAGACGTGTCCAACTGCTCCCAACATCATTGGATTTCTATACACCGCAAGAGGAAGTCATGGACACTTCTTCAATCATATGACAACCAAATACACAACCCAAGGACTAATATTTGGCCATCTTTGTTTAAGATGAATGGCATCTTAAAAATTTACGTCATGTACAGTAATCATCATAATCATATGGACAGCTCCTGCCATAGTGTCTTTATTCATGACTTTTGCCCTTTATTCTTGATTGATAAGTGACAGCTTTGCATTCTGGACCTTGAAATATATATTTACAGTAGTCTAAGAAATTTGTCCTTAATCAAAGGAGGCTTGACTTGCCAGCACATCTTTAGAATATTATTGAGTAACTCATTAAAATGTTAATAGCTTCTGTCAGGATTTATTGATCCTGATGTCAGCTTTTCTCAGAATAAGAAATAAAGCTGATTTTTATCTTATCTTCAGACCATGCTGAGTGATCAGCACTTAAATAGAATAATGAGAAGTGCTTGAGTAGAATAATCAACCTCTAGGACACGTCTTAGTTTTGAATACAGACAGAGACCTTCAGATGTATGTATTTTCTGTGGCCTGTGAAATAATATGCAATATAAGGGCAATGAAGAAAACACTTTAACTGGATGATTTTAGCAAACGCAATTTGTTCTACTTAGGCAAATAGAGGGAATAAAATGGTATCACATATTTTCTATTGGATGAAAACAGCTGTTTGAAACACCAGTTCTTGGTAAAATACTACTAGGACTGCCTTTGTTGTTCAATGCATCCTAAATTACATAAGTTAAATCATGACCAAATTCTGTTCCACTGAATTTCAATAAAACAAACATTTGATGCAGAATATTTTCTGCTATCTTCACGTTGTTTCAGTTATACACAGAACTGAACAAAAGACTGACTGACATAAGAAAAGAGAGAGGGGGAAGGCTATTTGTTTTTCAGAGAAGGCTGCTAATCTTAGAATCTTTCCCACTGTGAGCAAGGTTGTCCAACAACAGCAGAACAGCAAATCTCTTGCTGACCTAGCAGAACCAGGATCATCAAGTGTCAAAATGAATGAAAGAAATAAGAGAGAAGAATCTGTCTCTTATATCTTACTTTGAAATGATTAAGTCAACTTTCATCGCAACACTTCTTCTGAATACCCAAGCTAGTATTTTACAGCATGTCCAGAACTTCAAAGAAATAATTCTGTGATATTTTGCTGATTCAATCATTTAAGGAAAAGGAATCCTTAAGAAACCTGTTCCTTGAAGTTTTACTTAAGTAGCAGCCTACAGGGCATCTGTCTCTGAGCCTGGAGTGTAAGCAGCACTGTGTTCTTTGTAACAATGCTGTCACCTTGTACCTGAAAGGTGGCAGGTATTTACTGGCAAAGGACAGGGGGACAGTAAAATGGCTAAAAAGTTACCTGACTGCATTTAAGCTGCAGCTTGATCAGCCTGTGGAAAGGCTGTGTGGTGAAAGCACCTGCAATAAAAAAGACTCAACCTTCTGATTCAGGAAATGCTTTTAAATGTGTTCTTGTTACTTAAAATTTTAAAAAAATAATTAAAATGGTGGTCTGTTTAGTAGTTTGTTTCTATAAGGACAAGGGTGATTGCTGAGAGAGTGATGAAAGCAGTGAAATGTAAAATAATAATAATAATTTGGGGCATCCTAAGAAGCTTATTCCTAAATTAGAATGCCTTGTCTAGTTATTAAGTAGTATCTGCAGTCAAGGAGAATTTATAGGAGTTATAATTATGAGTGATATTGTTATAGGCTTGGTCAACTTACCTTTTCATTGGATTAGTCAATGTAATAGCACTATGAAATCTGGCAAAACAGCCAGATGTCATCACATGCTTAGTGAATTTTAATCTGGTATTTTCAGTATTCAAGAATATAACGTGAAAAATGCTAAGTGATGTTTAGTTTATGTTACGTGCAGTACCAGTTTTCATTAACACTTTTCCTCTGACAGTTGCCAATAAATCCTGGAATTATTTGCATTCCTTTAAAAAGATGAAGGCAACAGCTGTGAGAATGCAGAGAAGAAATGTTGCTTGGCATATGGTAAATGCTGTGCATTTATGAAACCTGACATAATCCTTATTAACCCCGTTAAAGGTTTGGGCATAAACTATAGTCTTAATGACATTTGTCCAGAGTGACACTTGTACACTAAGGTCTTCAACATGCAAACACATCAGCCTATGAGTAGTTCTACATTTATGCGTAATCCTGTTTAATATGCAATATAAAGTTGCTCACGTATGTAGGTGACTTTAGGATCGAGGTCAGGGTTTATAGAGTGATTTGAGATTCCTCAGGACAGAAATGCCATCTAAATGTAAAGATACTGTTTGTTAGGCATTAGTGTTTTACAGACAGTAAATTTAATGGGCCTGATTTTCATTTACCCTTACAGTCAGATGAGGGATCTATTTTGGAAAAGTCACCACAGTGGGGGAAGAAAAACAATAGCCAGGAAATTGCTAATGGTAATGCGATGTGAAGTCAAGCAACCATTTCAGATCTCATTTAAACTTTGATTCAGGAAGGGACTGAAACTTGTGCTTAATTTTAATCATGTCTGCAGTCCCAGCAGTCAGTGAGACCTCTTAAAATTAAGCATATTCTGCCTTCACCGAAGCCTCAGTCAACAGAGTACAAAATGCATTACCATTTCTTGTTCAAACTGCCTCTACCCAATTTGTAATGGATG
This sequence comes from Gallus gallus, assembly GCF_016699485.2. Classification (NCBI taxonomy): domain Eukaryota; kingdom Metazoa; phylum Chordata; class Aves; order Galliformes; family Phasianidae; genus Gallus; species Gallus gallus. The sequence goes on from NC_052532.1 coordinate 106,880,324, forward strand.
GATGGTCTTCTCCCAAAACACAGTGATAGAACTGATATTCAATGGAGCAGAAGAACTCTGCTAAACTTGAGTGAAATGAGGTGGCAGAATTTCACAAAGGGGAGAGAGTATCATCCTTGGAGAGATGTGTGCTTTCACTCAGAGGGTAGTGACGCACTGGAACAGGTTGCCCAAGGAGGCTGTGGATGCCCCATCCCTGGAGGCATTCAAGGCCAGGCTGGATGTGGCTCTGGGCAGCCTGGTCTGGTGGTTGGCGACCCTGCACATAGCAGGGGGGTTGAAACTCGATGATCACTGTGGTCCTTTTCAACCCAGGCCATTCTATGATTGATTCTATGATTCTATGATTCTATGATTGTGGGGCCTAAGGCAGAAACTTCAGCAAAATCCCTTACATAGATGATCTGCGGAATCAAGCAGAGCTCTCTTGACCTATCACACTGAGTATCCATACACCAAATTTCCCTGTCTAAGTTGAATACCAAAAGTAGGAGTGCACTGATATATTTCAGAGAGGGTTATCTGCCTCCTGTTACCTTCCAGGGCAAAGTGGAATGTCATATCATCCATTTGTACCAGTAATAAACAATTTCATCTAAGAATTCACCACAACTCTGCAAAGACAAAGGCTGCTTCAGAACTGTCTCCCTTTCAATGACGCTACTCAAGTTATATGCATTATTCTTCATTTCAGTAGTTAATCCTTGAAGGGAGTTACTTCAAATGTTTACTTAAAACAGTATCCCCTTGTGTTCTGAATTTAAAAATAAAGCGTATGTTCTGTTTTTTTATATAGCACATATTTATAAATAAGACATGGTCACAGTTCATAGCTTGCACATTCATTTTTAAATGCTGTCTGTCCGGAACTTGATGGGATTTTTTTTTTCATAAATGCAGAGATCAGAAAGAGCCATTTATACTATTTTTAAAGTAATGACATGCAAAAAATAAATGCACATTTCTTCAGGCATCTGCATTCTTTTGAAGAATTCATTAAAATGAATTTGCTTCTGACATGAGCAAAGTATTTTTTATTCCATCTCCTGTAGCTAATGTTATTTTGAGTCTTTTTTAATTTTTCTGGCTTAGAACTGACAGAATGTATTTATTTCACTCATACGCACTTTATCTCAATAGGCAACAGGTTACAGTATGTGATTATGGCTGAAAGAGAGGACTAGTAATTGAGAGTGTTTTGTGGACTTTGCAGTCACCATACTGGGACAATTTTGTAGATTTCAAGATCAAAAATGATCATTAAATGATTCTTTTTCACCTCTGGCAGAATCCAGACTACAGGTTGCCACCCAAGTGACTTGTGTGTGCTCTTCAGTGGGAATGGAACAGACTTTGAAGATCTGGAGATAAGACTGGAGGGTTTGGAATCAAGATGATATGTCTCGATATCCCAAAGTTAATTTTAACAGCATCGAGTTATGGGATATTTGTCCTGTAGTGGCCTCAAGTTGTGGGATATTCCTAGGTCTATTCCTAGGCTTAACTCTACATCATGCAGTTGGACACCACATGCATTCAATACGGCAAACAAGGAATCTCCTTGGCATAATACTTTCTCACAGTGCATTTCCAGTGAAGAAATGGGGAAACTAAGGCATTTGGATGTAATCTTCCTAGCCTTGGGTCTACTGTATGTTTGTGATGCCAGTTGGATGCTTTTTCTTCTCAATAATGATTTTCAAACCCACAACTAATGGCTCCTGTAGTTGTAGGAAACATACTCAATTGAAATTTAATGGTGTACAAACCGTATCATGCGCAACTATTTTAAACCATATTATTTTCCACTGTTCCCAAGCTTCCATATAAGAGGTTTGTTCTTTCATAGATTGCAATAGCTGTTAGAAGATTAAGAACAGTTAAAATGTTTCTCCAGCATGTTGTTGATGCAGGACATTGGTCCAGCATCTTTACCACCACTGCAGAATTTTCTACTTCTGCCTGTTTCAAGGACAGAAAGACCTACAGACATGGACTAAAAAGATCCAGAGCCTAAATTATAAAATAAATCTCTACCATTGTTTTTTAATTCATTTGGCTTAGTCCTTGTGGTACAAATCTGAGTAATATAAGGCTTAAGCATCAACTCGCTGCACAAACAGCAATACAAGAAAAAGCTGCTGATGAATATTCAGCTGACCATGGCACAGCCCTTACAACTTGGTAATCATTCAGTCCTTAAACTCAACTTCCCAAACAACAAGTAATTTTTCAAAGGGATCTTGAATGTATTTTACTAGAAAAGACTACATGTGTTGAAATTTCATGTAATATAGCTAAACTTGGGGAGATAGGAGAATATTCCCCAGGAAAAATACTGCAAGAATATTTTCATTCCATCTCCTGGAGCTAAAATTTCTTTCGAAAGATTCCTTCTTTCATCCGGTCAGAAAGACAGAGTGTTATATAGTTTCCCCAAAAATGTCATATTTAAAGGCATAGCGGGAAAGAAACCCTTCTTTGCTGAAAGAAGATGTTTTTCTTTAGAGGGAGACATTGCCTTGGATATCTGTGGGGTGAAGATTTACACTGCAAAAATTCTGGGAAATGCCTTTGAAGCTCAACCATATCTACTCTAGCAAAGATGCTATCACACACTCAGAGAGAAGAGCGTCAAATGTTTTGTGTCCCTGAAAACACATGAGAATTTGTGCCCATGACCTCGAGTGCTTCAGAACAAACCATTGAAGCGAACCGTTACTGATTTGCTCATAACAGGATGTGCCACTAATAACAGCACTGCATGACCCAACCATTTATACACAAGCAATCTAACAATTTCTAACAGTGAGTGGTAATTTCCAAACACATTTCTTTTTCTGTCCTGGTCACAAAGGTGATCTGGGGAGTAAAGCTAAGTGAGATGCCTACAGCAGCCAAGCAGACAAAACCGATGCTAAGAGAACTGATTGGTTTATTTTACCCACTATCCCATAAAAACTGGTAATTGACATTTTAATGTATGACATGTTGCATTCCTTCATAACGCTACAGTAATTGAATACACATGAAACTGTAGTGCACTGGGTGACCCCGGAGTGTGCCACACACCTGGAAGCAGTGAAGTTCAATTAATGTGTCATTGCTACTAATAACAGCTACTAGTGAGAACCTCCAGCCAGTTGCTGCAGAGGAGGAAACAGTAATCCTTGTATCTAGACAGATAGTATACAGTAAATACCAAAGATCCATTGTTTACATGCAGAGCTGGTTTAGATCAGCAGTTAAAATCTTGTTCACCCAGCAACTTGACTTTGCATTAAATTCCACGATTTAATTTGCCCCTGCATTGCATTTGTCTAGCTTTGTGTGCAAAAATTTACAGATACTAAAATAAAATCAGCTGACAGCTGTTGGTAGACTGAATCAAATAGCAGAGACAAAGGTTCACGCAATAAAAAGAGGACATAAATCACATGCTTGCACAGAAAAACCTATGATAAAATGGCCTTAAGGATTTGATTTAATCTGTAAAACTCCAGGAAATTCAGAGTTAAGAGTTGAAACTCCTTCTTTGACTTGCTTTGTTGTTAAAATCAAGTTATCAGATATCCCTGCTTTAGGCGTATGCATACATAGATGTGAATGCACAAACAATCTGAGTGCTTTCTTTATTTCATTTACAAATAATAAGTAGCATATCAAAACTGAAAGTGCACATCAGTGGTAGACCAGAACAGAGGTGGGCATGGCTGAAGTTCTCCTCTTTAATAATTAAGCAGCAGGTCTGATTTAACTAAATAGTAAACATCAAACTCCTGGGACAAGTTATGTGTCCTAGGCTCTGAATTTAAGAAATCATTAAACTGTTTAACCAGAAGCTCATAGGGAAGCAAAGATCACTCTGGCACGGCTCAGTTCCATGGCATTTCTGTCCTCATTAGCATTGTGGAGTGGGATATCGGATTACAAACATTACATCATCTGATAAAGCCCCCACCGACCGAAAGCCATGTTAATGCCGAAGGCCACAATGTTGATTCATGAGGAGTTTAGCCCCTTCATGGGAACCCTGTTTGCAGTATCAGACCTATGCATTTTTAGTGGTGTTGAGGCAAATCTCCGAGGAGTTGTAGTTTCTGTTGGAGTAATCCCCAAAGATAAAACATCTTACTGAAAATGAGCTTGAACTTCTGCAGAGCTTCACTCTTCTTCCAGCAGCTATCATCACCACATCTATTTTATTTCTCCAATCACACTCTTCTCTCATCCTAGATTTGTCTAAGATTTATCTGTCAGCTTTATCTGCCCCTAAATTCATTTCAGGTCTCCAGCCAATTCTCTCAGGCATTTATGATAAATAATATTCTCTGTGTTCTCCCATTTCCTCCCACTTGGCTTTATCTGTCTCAGCTTAAAGCCTGTTCTACTGACCTGCCTGAAATCTCATATGGTTGTGGAATTGAAGCACAAACCTCCTCAGCAGTGGGCCTCTAATGGTCATTAAAGCACTGCATAGGCAGCTGGGAGAATGTTTATCTTGAATTAATTGCACAAACACTCAGCTTGGTCTGAGAGCCTCTTCAGTTTTTTGAACTATCCAGTCCATACTGTACATGTTCAGAGGGTTAGGGATATTGGTGTTACCAGTGCCACTGTGAATATTTGCACTGTCTAATGCTTGCAATCCGTTCAGGGTAAACAGTTGTCTGCAAATCCCCACTTCAGTAAGGTTTCCCAAGGTATGCTAATAGCACATCCCCAGTGCTGGAGAAATCCTGAAGAAGAGAAAGCTGGGGGGGAAAAAAAAGAAAAAGAAAAAGAAAAAAAAAAGAAAAAACAAAGTAAAGAAAGAAGAAAGGAAAGAAAAGAAAAGGAAGGAAAGAGAAGAAAAACATATTCAGAATTTGATTACTATACTGTATAGCAGGAGAAGAACAGATAAATGGTTTTCTGAAACCATTCAGGTGATAGAAGAAATGTTTGGAGACAACAGTATGTACAGTTTTCAACAGATAGAGGGACTCATTTGTTTTCTTCTCGCAGAGACAAAATACATTGCACTTCTGGAAGTACATGAAAATTCTATATAAGGACTGAGGGTAAGGAGGAGTGAGGATGTTTCTTTCTTTCCATTGCAGTATGCTGACCACCATCTGGGAGATGTAAGCCACTGCCCAAGGATCTTGCTAAGTTGTGGTTTGTTGTAAGGAGTTGCTCATATGAGAACAAATGATCTCGGAAATGGTCTGAAACTCCTCATACATACCACCAGAAAACAGTGGAACATTTACATATATTGCATATATAAGAATATAACCTGAGGACAGATTTCTCTTGGGTTTTTTTGTGGGTCGTTTGTTGTTGTTTGGTTTGTTTGTTTGTTTTTGGTTGGTTGGTTGGTTTGGGTTTTTTTAGATAGGAAAATATTCCCCAGAATTACTTTGAAGACATCAAAATAAATGTTGTAGCTTCTCTTAAATAATACAGACCTAGTGCTAATTTCCAGACCCACTCTTAGCTGCCTAAATTGCTGTTGATTTGGGCTCTTCCAAATAGAGTGCATAACAGAGATGAGCACTGAAACACCTGAGCTACTTACTGAGAAAATGCTAAGGAAGTGGGTTGGTTCTTATTCATCTTCTTCCAACCTCCGACTCATCATGAGTTTCCCTGATATGACTATTCTAAATTTTTCAATTTTTGTTTTCTTGCTTTGATTTTGATTTTTCAGTGAAAAAAAGAAAAAGCAAACATTTTTTAGGTGGGAATACTAGAGGCAGAACAACAGCTTTTCTCATCTCTTCACCATACTACACTGTGGCCCTGCACTTGGTAATTGATAGGAAATATCAATGGCCTTTGAAGAAGTTCAAGGTTTTATCTCCATCTTTTCAACACTGAGCCCACAGTAGCATATTATAAACCAGGCTGACTCTTGGTCCCTCCTGTTCACATCAGGCTACCCTGCCTAGAAAAACTAAAGGACAGAGAAAGTCATCATCTTCATCATAGAATCACTAAGGGTAGAAAGACCACTAAGATCACCTAGTCCAACCATTGAATAGTATCACCCAATCTTCCTTGGTAAGGCTGGGAGAAGGGAACCGCGCTCCTCATCTTGCTCCAAAGGTTTTCGATGCATTTGTGTACACTGGAAGTAACATATTTGTAATAAACAAACAAACAAAAACTTGGAAAATACACCGAACTCCAGATATGTCCCTTAGCAGCAAAGTGCTTAACTGTTGGAACAGAGAATTGCCTTTTCCCCTGTTTCTATACACAAGAAAGTAAATTCAGTATGAGGGTACATCGCACGCAGTCCAGTGGACAATGCCTCAAACACACTTTTCAAAGACAAGGGGTCTGCATTTGCATCCCTGTCGAGAATGGAGAGAATTGAGTCTGGATCCTCACCATCAAATGTGACTGGTATGCGTATATAAATCAAAGACAACTTCTGTTGATTGTGGAGCGGAATGTATTCACTGATTGTGTTGGGACCAAATCAAGGAGAAAACTCATGTCTTAGGTCTGCATTAGGTACCTGCATTAAGGAACAAACTTATGACAGATGAACTCTGGATACATCCAGAATTAGTCAGCAACTGTGTGGAAGTGTTCAGCATTCCCATTTTAGCCTTCAGTATCTGCATTCTCCCTGAGTCCCTTTCTGGACGGGGCCTTGAACTCCGAAACTGAGAGCACATCCAAATGGCATCCAGAGACTGAAGTGTCTAATTCTTTGGTATCGGTGGGTCTCAGAGATCAAATTTCAGGATCAATGTCTAAAGGTCAGACAGATCATTTTAGAGGGCAGTATCTTCTGAGTATCTTTCTGATGTTAGCAGAGATTGAACTTAGTTTGCCTTTGTTCAATTAAGGATGAATTAATCCCCTATTCCCACAATATAAGCATGGAAACCTTGTTGATACAAATTCTGACAAAGTGAAAAAGACAAGCGACGTTATATCCAGAGCTGGAAATGCTATCAAGAAGTAGCAGTAAGACCCACACTGAGAACAGCTATACTTTCAGATGTGTGTGCTGACCCGGTCCTTGCTGTTCAGACACAAAACATGCTGATGGGACTTTCCTGGGGAGCAAGTTACCAAGGCAAGCAGACGTTTTGTGTGCCTATATGGGATAGTTTTGAAATGCTTCAGTGTCAAATGTAGCTGTGGTAATTGCTGCCCATACAACATGACTTTTTAGTCTCACTGCTGTTGGAAAAGCTCATGGTGACCTGAATTAAGCAGCTACCTGCTTTTAAACTGGGATGACATGAACATCAGTCAGGATAAGAACAGAAAACTTGCATTCTGCCTTTGATGATGCCAGCTCACGTAGGTTTGTTACACACTCACAAATCCGCTGTGGAATGATGAAAGTTGGGGGATTTGCAATCCACTTCTAGCACAGCATCAGGGCATGAGCCTGTTCTCTGCTCTGCCTTTTGATCCAAACATGATCACGACCATGAGATCACCACACCAGGCCCCAAAGAGCTGAGGTGTGAATCCTCCCTCTTCCCATCCCCATGCCAGATCTTCCCAATCAGCTCGACCATGTTAACAAGGAGACAGATCCGCTCTAGCGACAAGCCAGTGCCTTGACATGGCTTGCTGGGGCTGCACTGCTGCGTTTTAAGCCGTGTTAAGCCAGTGGCTTACAGAGTTCACTGATACATGCTCATTTACAGGGCTGAGGTCTTCATTTCGCAAAAACAGCCTTCACAAGAACCTTTGCTTCCCCTCTCCATACCCTCTCCCTTGCAGTAACCTCCCAGTCCCACGTGTATAGATCAATCCTGACTTCAATTTCTTTGTCCATACATGGTAAAATACCTATTTAGAGATAAGCTGGTAGCTGTGTTGCAAAGTGTACCGTAGACAAATGCAAAAGTACTGAATCAGTGTGCTACAACAAACAAAGCACGGCAATTAACACGGGCACATACAGATGTGTATGAATGTGTTTACAACATAGTAAAACATCACATAACTATCTATAAATAGCATTTTCCATTCATCATTTCTAAATCATGACTAAAGTATTTATAAACGTTACCATAAAGCATTACCAAAGTTCTTCTGACAGCCATTATATAATATATTGAATGTCAAGCAGCATAAAACACCGACAGAAAAGAGAGATGTTTTTGCATCAGAATTCCTCTATTCCTCACAGATCCATTACTCATCTCCACTAGATTAGTCACACTATTCATAAAAGCCAAGGGCCATCGAGAAAACTACTTGAAGTCGCTGAGCACAACTTAAAAAAAAATTACATTAAAATACTTACACTGACTTTCATCATGTTCAAAGGTCTGCAGACAAACAGAGCAAAAACACTCCTCTTTGTGTGTGCTTTTCATACAAGGTTTTTCCTAATTCTTCAACCATGAAGCTTCCTCTGTGTGACTGATACTTTCCCTCTCCTGTTCCCAAGGACAGCTTTCACCTTCAGAACTATCTGAAAGAAATATAGTTCGCAGTTTACATTAGGAGAAACAAACCTTCGGTCGTGGATGTTTAGGCTTCATAATTAATATCAGTTATCTGACTTTAGGAAACTACTTTCAGAAAATTCATCAAATCTTCCAGTTGGAAGGAAGGAAGGAAGGAAGGAAGGAAGGAAGGAAGGAAGGAAGGAAGGAAGGAAGGAAGGAAGGAAGGAAGGAAGGAAGGAAGGAAGGAAGGAAGGAAGGAAGGAAGGAAGGAAGGAAGGAAGGAAGGAAGGAAGGAAGGTTGGTTGGTTGGTTGGTTGGTTGGTTCTCCTTAGAATACTGGAATGGAGAACCTGACCCAAACATGAGCATTCTGTGCTTTTAACGTGGACGTATTTTTTCCAAATGTCATCCACTTGAATCAGTCCATCAGCTCCTGCAGCTCCGTGTGCCCGTATTGTCACTGTGTGTTATGCACAGGCACCATCCATTGCGGGCACCATGTACCCTTTTCTATATTCTGTACAGAACAAATAAACAACAAATTTAATAATTCAAGGGGGAGGGGAGAAATCCCATTCTTTTTTCACTTGTGAGCAGCAGATATTTTCTGGCTAATAGCTCGAGTCACTTTGGACAACCTCTAACAACCCTATCTGTGTGAGGAGAAGGAGCACCGGGCTTCCTTCTCCGCTCACTGCCTGGAAATGGATCCCCGCCCCAGCTGGATATTTCCAGTTCATGCCCAGTAGAAATAATTTTCTGTCCGATTGCCAAGCGGGGTCCCATGTGGCCAGCAAAGGTTGGACAATAGCAGTAACACAGCTCCGAGTAAAGAGCTGAAAACGATCCCCTGCAACCAGAGGCCTCAGTTCTGCGTAGCTTAATAACTCAAGCACCGTGGTTTAACTTCCTCCTTCCTTTCAAGTCTTCGGTGCAAATTAATCGTATTGTCAGTGCTTACGTCTCCCACCTTACTCATTTGTAGGGACATGTTCGAGTGGCATTCTAGAAGGTTGATCCCGAGTCCTCGCTTAACCAGTAATCCTCATGCACACGGGTAACCCCATTGAATATCAATATAGGGCCGCGGTGCCAGGGAAAGTTAAACAAAGCCGGAGGAATCTGTTTTATTAGCATTTATGGGATTTGTGTGGGCGAGCGGCAGCGTGCGTACACCCACACTGGGGAGCGGCGGTTACAGAACGGCACAACCCCGCGCACTCCTGGGGGTGTTGGGGCTCACAGCGGTGCTGGAGTTCAGTGCGAAAATGTGACAAACGGGCGCTCAGCACCCCGCGTCCGGAGCTTCTCCTCCGTGTGCATCACCCCCACCCCCACCTCCTGGGCTCCCACCCGGCCGCAGCCCGCGGGGAGCTCCAGGCTCGGCCCGCAGCCGCTCGGCGCACTGGGGCTCTGCGTCGCCGCTCGGGGCCAACGGGTTCGGCGTCGGAGATTTTCCCCTTTTAACACTTTTTTGTTTGTTTGTTTGTTTGTTAAAGTCTTGGGCGGAAGGGGGGGGAAGGGGGGGGGGGAGAGAGAAAAAAAAAAAAAGAAAAAGAAATCGGAGTTTCTCCGCAATATAAATTCACCTGAGGCAGAAATGTCCTCAGGCGCGGAAGGGCTTCTCCTCAAATCACGGCAACACTATATAACGGTACTTACCGTGTGCTCCCGACCCGTTTTGAAACACCGCAGCCTGTTTGAAAACGGGATCGGAACAGTTCGATCAGGAACCGTTTTCGTTATCGTCACTCCTTTATTTTCGTGTCCCGCGTTGAGTTTCAAACGGGCACCCCCTCCCCGAAGGACCCCGCAGCCACCGCGCGCTTCAGCGGCGCTCCCGGAGCTGCGTATCTCAAGCCGGGCCAGCAATAAAGGTGTCCTTTTTATCTTACATCTTTCCTTCTGTTTTTCTTGGGTTCTTTTTTTTTTTTTTCTTGCTTCTTTTCTTGCCTTTTTCCCTCTTTCCGCACTACGATCCCAGCCCCATAAACCACCGCACTCTGTCAGAAACACACCGCGCTCCCGCATCGCTCTCCTGCGCTCCCCGACTCCGCACTCAGCAGCGTTATCCCCATAGTTTCCCCTCTCGGCCCCAGCGGAGCATTCCGTCCCACACTGTCCCGTTCGGAGGTGCTTCAGGCTACCGAGATATATAGAGAGAGAGAGAGTGTGATTCATTTTCATTTTTGTTGTGGTTTGTGTGTTTGTTTGCTTGCTTTTGTTTGGTATTTTCTTCCCGGCTAAATGGTTTACCTCTTCTAACGGGTCCGGTTTCGGCGGCGGGCGGAGGTAGGGCTGTATTTTGAGAGCTCCTCCGAAACGCTGGAGTTTTTGCTCGACTGACGGTGTGCTGCTCTCAGCGCTTTTGGGTTTCTCGGCGAAAGTCGCGGCCGAAAGCAGACTAACGGGGCGGCGGAGTTCGGAGAGGATCGTTTCCCTCCGTTGCCATCCGCGGGGTGCGGGAGTGTCCCGCTTCCACGGGAGGGACAGAAAGACGACAGCAAAAGGGGAAAGCGGGGATCGCGTCTCCCAAAGAGGCCGCTTTCCTCGGGTTTCCCTGACCCCAAAGCCGGCCCAGGGCTGACCCCCCCGGTCGGCGGTCAAAAGCATTCCCCAGCGCCGCAGTTCTCCCTTTAAACTCTGTTCCTCGACGTGGGGAGACGGCGGCTCGTGGTGACTCTGTGGAGATGGGCCGGGGCTGCTCCGTGCCGTCGGGGTGTCCCGGTCTTCGGGGAAGCAAACGCGAAGCGGGCCCGGGTCTCGGCCGCGCTGGGACAGCCGCGAGTGGGTGGCCCGGGGGGGGGGCGACAGCCTGTGGCCCTCCTGGGGCCACACTAAGGCCGGGACGTGCCCGGGACCGGGCTGATCCCGTTGGAAGCCCCTCCCGTGGCCCCTCTGCCCCTCGCACCCGTCTCTTCATGGGGGTCTCGGACCTTGGGAGAAGAATCGCCGGGGGGGTAGCGCTGGGGGCCGGAGGACAGCGGCGGGGGGGAGGTGGGGGGCTGCAGTGCAGCGGGACAAGAAGCACTGAGCCCCTGGCACCGTAAAGAGCAATGCAAGGGGTGTATTTATACAATATATATATCTCGCACACTATATATATATATATATGTGTGTGTATATATATATATATGTATGTATTATAAAACACACAATAAATATATAATGCAATATACGTAATATGTGTTATATAATATGTAGGTAATAAATAGACACGTGCGCGCATGTGTCATTTGGAAATACGTGTTTATAAATACACGCATGTACGCAGATGGGTCCTACATACGATGTATCTACAGTGTATATGTGACGCTCCGTGCATGGTACACACATACATCTCTATGGCTGCACCTACACGCCTGTACCTCTCTCCCCTTTTTACCCGGTGCCTGAAGAGGCCCGAATGCGGGGTCCTGCATGGAGCAGAAGAGGGGCCCCCCGGCACCGTGAGTTCGGGGTCACGGCAGCCGCCGCCCCCGCCCCCTCTCCCCCCCCCCCCCCCCTCCATCCCCGACCCGGCCTCCGTCCCGCGGCGGGCTCTGATTGCGGGTCCTTTCTGCCCCTCTCTATTTGGGTGCCTGGGAGGGAGGACACGTCACGGGGACGTTGTCCCCTCCCCTCTGGAGGCTCTCCTGGCTCGTCTCAGCCTTTGCCGAAGAATTAAGCGAGGGGTCCGCTGCGGAGCTGCTTCTGCCCCGGAACAAAAAAAAAAAAAAAAAAAAAAAAAAAGAAAGGGGGGGAGGGGAGGAAAAAAAAAAAAAGAAGGGAAAAAAAGTCATAAGCGAAAGGGGAAAAACAAACAAACAAATAAACAACGGAGATATCCGAGTGTGGGGCGAGGAGCGCGGCGGATGGCGTATCTGAGGGAGGGGAACTGCCTCCGACCGCGCCAACGGTGAGGCCGCGGCTCCTCGCGGGAGGGGACGGCATCAGCCCTCCTACTGCCCCGGGAAGAGGTCTGGAGTGGGGGCACTGCTGCTGCGTTGCGGCTGCTTAAATACGTGAGAAACTAAATACAAAAGGAAAAGGAAGAAAGGAAGGAAGAAAAAAGAAGAAAAGGGGAGGGGGAGGAAGGAAAAAGAAAGAAGGAAGGAAAGAAAGAAGAAAAAGGAAGAAGGAAGGAAGGAAAGGAAGAAAGGAAGAAGAAAGAAAGAAAGAAAGGAAGAAAGAAAGGAAGAAAGAAAGAAAGAAAGAAAGAAAGAAAGAAAGAAAGAAAGAAAGAAAGAAGGAGAGAAAGAAAGAAAAGAAAGAGAAAGAAAGAGAGAAAGAGAGAGAGAAAGAGAGAGAGAAAGAGAGAGAAAAAATATAGAAAGAAAGAAAGAGGAAAGAAAGAAAGAAAGAAACTATTTCTGATCCTGCAAATTGTTTTTCTTTAAGAGGAGAAAAGAAAGAAACAGACCCAACCAAACCCACCCCGCGCCTCTGCCAGCGCTCGGACTTGTTTGGAAAGAGGCATCGCTCCGGTGGCACCGCTCCCGAGGAGAAAGGACCCTTCTCTCCGACTCCACATGAGCACCGCGTTCGGGATCGGGCGCAGCTCCGCGTCCCGCGCAGCCCCACGCCGCTGAGGCGGCCGCCGGGAGGGAGCGCCCGGGGCGATGCGAGCCGTGGGCTGCGTGGCTCCGCGGCGGCCTTCTCCCTCCGCAGCCGCTCGGACCGCCGCTTAGGGGGGCCCGGACCTCGGGGCCGGAGCGTTCTGCGCTCCCTGAGGCGAGCGGAGCGGTCTCCTTTTCTCTCTCTCTCTTTCTCTCTCTCTTATTCATTTTTTATTTTTTATTTTTTTTTTTATTTTTTAGCCGAAAATGGTGCCGCCTGCCTAGCTCCGTGGTTTCAAGAGTGGACTTGTAATATTTCCTTCTGATGATTTTTGGACGGGGAAGGACTGAGCGGAGGAAATCTCCCTGAGAGCGGGGCGCGGCGCTCGGCGCCCCATAGCGGAGCGGCCCCGGCCCCGTGCGGCTCCGCCGGGCTCGGTCCGAGGCGCGGGGCCGGAGCGGGGCCGCCTACCCTGCTCGGGGATCGCCTTCCCCTCCCGGTTTTTGTTTGTTTGATTTGGGTGTTTCGCTTTTTTTTTTTTTTTTCCTCTCGTTTCTCCTCTTTTTTTTTTTTTCCCTTTTTCTCCCCCCCCCCCCCCCCCCCCCTTTTTTTTTAATTATTATTTTTTGATTTGGTTTAATCTGAGGGAGTTCCCTCCCTCTCTTCCTCAAGCCCTAACTCCGAGGCCGCAGCCCATGCCCCCCGTCGTTCGGAAGGACCGGGCCTAATATGCCAGTGTCACCTTCGCCTTGCAGTCGTCGCGATGAAGGAAAAATCCAAGAACGCGGCGAAGACAAGGCGGGAAAAGGAAAATGGAGAATTCTACGAACTGGCCAAGCTCCTGCCGCTGCCCTCGGCCATCACCTCGCAGCTGGACAAGGCGTCCATCATCCGCCTCACCACCAGCTATCTGAAGATGCGAGCCGTCTTCCCCGAAGGTAAAGCTCGACAGCGGTCCGCGTCGCCCTCGGGAGCCGAGCAGGGGACGCGGGGGTCCCGGCGCCGGGTGTTGGGCTAGGGCTGCGGGGGCTTTGAGGGGTATAAAGGCCGAGCAGCGAGGAGGGAGAGGGCCCGGAGCCCTGCGCGGGGTGCGCCCGGATGGGCAGCCCCGATCCCGGGAGCGGCGGGGACAAAAACGCGCGCTTTGCTCCGCGTTCCTTCTCCTTCGCTCCGTCCCCTCGATGGCGGCGAGGGCCTGGGGAGGGCTGAGGGCACTCGGCTCGGCTCGGCTCTTCTCCGAGAGCCGTAGAACCAGCAGGGACCTGGGCAAAAATATATATACATATATTTGATTTATATATATATATATATATATATACACACACAACCAAAAAACCAAACGCACAGCCATACACTATATGGTGAGTGTTCCGTTCGGGTTGGAAGCTGGGTGGGAATAAGGCAACAGAGCCGCCGTCTCCTCCTGGGACCGGCGACAGCGCGCAGGGCCAAGCCGTGCCCCCGCTGCCCGCGGCCGGAGCCGTGTTGGAGCCTCGGGGCTTTGCTGGAGACCTTGCGTCCGGGGCTGCTTTCGGCCGTCCGCTGTGCGGAGCCGAGCTGAGGGGACCTTGAGATGAAGTACTGAGTGATGTCGGGGGGTGGCTGAGTAAAGGTCTGCTGCTCGCTTTGTCCTTTGGTCGTGGAATTGGCAGATTCCGGAGCGAAGGGTTTAAGCTGCTTTCCGTCCCGTTTTCTATGGAGCTTTATGAAAACGCTTGTGATTTATATTAAAAAAAAAAAAAAAAGAAAAAAGAAAAGAAAATAGAAAAAAAAAAAAGAGAGAGAAAGAGAGATAGATAAGGGAGAAATCGGGGAAAAAAAAATGTATACTCCCAACCCGTCGAACGCTTACCGTTCTGCCCACCGAACTGAGTAATTTCGAGAGCACGCACGGGCAGCGCTGCCGGGAGCCGCACACCGGGCGCGCTGCTGCCGTTTGGAGCCTTTGTCCCGCGCGGGGACGGTTCCCCGTAAGAGAGCACCGCCGTCATTTCGGGGCCGGGAGCGCGTCCGGAACGCTGCGGGTTAGGCAGGCAGTGAGCAGCACAGGAGCTGCTGCTCCTCGAGAGCAGCGGGCAGAAGCCGGGAGCAGGTTTATACCCGCAGCTCGGCCGTGTTTGGTGTGTCTGTCCGCCTTAAACAGGCCGGGCGTGCGCTTGTGCACACTCTGCTTATTAAGAGCAACGTTGAAATGCATAGGGTGAATTCCTGATCTTTCATCGTCTTAAGTACGGGTGGAAATAGTTTTAAAACCAAAGCCTTGCATCCGGGGATGACAGGGCCGGGGGGAAGCAGCTCCGCCGGGCCCCGAGCCGGGTGCTGAGCGCCGAAAGCCCGGGGACTGCGGGGCAGAGTGGGGGCCGGGGCGGGGGGAAGGGTGTTGTGCAGCTGCGGTGCGGCTCTCGGCGCGGGCTGTGGCCGCCGGACGGGACACGGAGAGGCTCTGTCCCGGCTGCCCTTCCGGAGGCTCCGTTCCCTCCTCCAGAACGGTTTCCAGTGAGTTTTACCCGAAGGGGCTGCCCAGCAGCGCACCTTAAATTCCGGCTGAGCAAAACGCGAGGAAAGAGCCCCTTCGAGCACTCGGGGAGGGCGGGGGAGGCGTATATCCGGGGGAATGGGGCTTGCAATAAAGCGGCTCCCCTCCTTGGCCTTTGCTCTCCCAGGGGTCGCTCCCGAAGGGGCACGGCCGTAGGCTTCCCCCCACTCCCCCCGCAAAAGGCCGCCGCCGGCAGCCTACAGCAGCCCTACGGCATCGCCCCCGAAGGTCTGAGCGGGTTTTGTTTCTTCCAGACGGCCTCGCGTGTGTGTGTGGGGGGGGGGGGGGGGGGGGGTCGAGACACCCCCAGCACGCGTGCTAGGCCCGGGGCAGCCAGAGGGATCCGAAGTGTTGTCCGGCTATAAAGCTGGCTTCCAGTTCTGTCTAGACTGGATGAGAAAGGGTGGAGGGGGAGAGCTGTGCTTTTAAAAACCTCCACAGATGGCTTTACCTGCCCCCTTCCATTTATTTCCAAGGCGCGCTGACACGAAGTTTAAGCGAAATTTGGGACCCTCACCGAGGTGTCCCGGCCAGGATGGCCCCATTGTTTCTACAGGTCTGTAATGGGGCCAACCAGGTCCCCCTGCTGCCCCCGGCCGGAGTTGTCCCGAAGATGCGCGGTTATCACCGAGATCCCCGAGGAGCCGCCCTCTCGGGCTCAGGGAAGTGAGAGCGAAAGGAGTTTGATCTCACGGCTCCTTTCACGCCGACAATGAGAGCTCTAGAAGGCTCGGAGCTTCGTGCGCCCACATCATACAATCTGCAGTGTGGTTTTACTCTGACCTTCACGTTCCTACGTTCCTGAATGATAGTCCGGGAGACAGCAACCCACGGCCTCCCCCGCGCTCTGGCTTCTGCTGAGCTCTGATTTTTTTGCCAAGGCGTTTCTGATTATAGGAGAAAAATATACCACGGGACTTCTGTCTTGGCTGCCTGCGTATATGTATACATGTGTTCCTAAAAATGAGCAAATGAAAGAAAGGGATGCGAGGATCCGCTGTGCTTACAGGCAGCGCCGTTCTCCCCCCTGCCCGGCTCTGTCTTCAGTTGTGACCCCGTCCCTCCCCCAGCCCCGAGGCACTTTCCAAAACTGACGGTAAAACCGCTCTTCGACGGGTATCCCGACCGGATGGAGATGCGCCGCTTAAGAAGTGACCCGCAATATGCTGTGCTCTGTACAGCGCAATCGCAAGGAAGCGACTCCATAGTGGAGCTGAGACCTGTTCCTCATTCTAAGGCAGTAGAAATTATAAGGAGCAAACGGAGCTTTCGGTCTCTAAATAGCTGGAGTATGGTTCTGTGAACGTATAATTTAAGGCTCGTTGCCGCTATTTCTCCGAATCTTCGCGTGCCCTCGGGAGAGGCTTATTAACGAATTAATTAATCGAATTAATTAATCCCAAGGCCGAGAACGTGCGCCTATAGCGGCACAGCTGCCGGCGACGCGGCGGCTCTTCTTCGCACCCGGTGCTCTCAGGGCTTCCCGCAGCCGCTCCTGCGCAGGGAGGGGGTCCTTGGGGCATCCGCTGCTGCTGGGGAAGAGCTGGAGTTGGAGACCGGGTGTGCCAGCGGGCATTTTGTTGGGCTTTCTCTCGGCACCGTCCTTTTTTCCCCTCTTCTTTTTTTTTAGAACTTTTAAACTTTTTCAAGGCTCTGCCGGTCGCGCTGAAGCCCGCAGACAGGAGGCTAAAACTCTCTGGATAAAAGCGAGGTAGCCCCGTTTCTCCTGCCTGCGCTCCCCGTCTCGAGAGCCGCTCGCCCCGAGCACCTCACACCCCCGCCGGGGTTTCCCGTCCGCTCCGGCCCTCGGGACCCGTCCTCCTCCCAAGAGGGGCAGCCGTCGGGTTTGGGACGCGTCTCTGCGGACGTGTTTTGGGGCAAGGGTCAGCTCTGCCCCCTCCCAAGCCGGAGCAGACCCCTGGGGTGAGGTGCGAGCTGGCAGCTCTCCGCTCCCCGCTCCTTCCCTTTTGCTCTCCCCACCGACTGAAGTACGTGGTGACGGAGAGAAGTCCACCAAGGAGAGGCAGCGCTGCAAATCCCGGCGGCTGTGGCCGCTCCAGGTTGAAGGATGGCTATTGAATAACAGGAGGGCACCACGCGCTCCGGGGAGCCGGGAAACAGTACGGTAGACACAAAGGAAATGCTCTGAGTTAGAGGGCAATCCGATACTCGCGTAATACATCGCTAAGTAATTCTTGTAGCAGAATCCCAAGCAGAAAAGCTACCGGGCTTTCACTTCTGGGTGTACGAATTTATATACGTTTGGAGAGCAAAGGTGGGGATTGATCCCGAAGGTTTCCAGATCTTATTACGGTTTCATTCACCCTCCTACCCAGGAACTGGGGAACGGCACCGATCGAGCGCCCTAAGAGACGGCGAGAGGTGTCAAAAAGCAGTGTGAGTGTCGGGGGAAGTCAGCCCAGGGCTGCCGGAGGACAGGGACGAGAAGCCCTGCGTATTCCTGCGCTGGGAGCTGCTCCTACATCGGGGTTCCCGTGCCAGACCTCCCCGCTGCGGGTTGCCGCTGTGGGAGCCGGCCCCGCGGCCCCGAGCACCGCATCCCGCTGTGACCGTCCCGCCCCTCAGTGCGGCCCCTCTCCCAACGGGACGGGATGCGCGACCGAGACGGGCGCCGCTGTCCCAGCTGTTGCGTGCCAAAATGGGGGCGTTTTAAGGGTTTTCTTCGCGGCCGCAGGAGAGCTTTCCCCGCCGCAGCCGTCCCGGCGAGCTCCCGTCGCGTAAAGGAGTTTCGCAGACCGCTCGCTTTGTATCGGCAGCCCCTTTGGCCTCGATCCAGCGCAGTGAGTGAAAATGTGCGCTGTTTGCTGGCGGGGCAGCGGGAGCGCCGCGGAGTATTGCATCCATATGTATCGCATCCGTATGCGCACGGGACGGAGGCTGCACAGAGGCAAACGTGTAGGAAGAGGAGTCAATGCGCGGCGCTCCTTCAGCTGAACGTCGGATTTATTCGTTTCGTTTCCACCTCCAAGCCGATCTGCTGCTGGATTAAATGACAAAATCACTGGCTTTAAAATAAGCTTAGCCGAATGTCAGCCTGATCCCCCAAACGCGCTTCCGTTTGATGCGAGCTCGCAATTGTAACCCCAATTTAAAATCTCAAAGGGGGAAAGAAAGAAAGACCTGCGGAAGCGGAGGTTTTAGCCCGGTTTAGAAAAATAACCTCAGAACACGGTGGGGTTTGGCGGTGAGGTGCAGCCCAACCCGCACGGCGGTGAGGGTCACGGCAACACCTCCCGACCCTCACTGATGGACATCGAAATGAGGGCACTCCGCTCAGCGCCGGCACTGAGCGCGTCGTCCGCGCACTGCCGTCTGGAGAAGAAGACCGCGGGGTGAACCCGCGGTCCTTTGGAAGAGGAAGGTTCGTTTCAGTAGGAAGAAAAATAGGGAAAAGGGAAAAAGAAAAAAAGAAAAGAAAAGAAAGAAACGTGGTGTCGAGTGCTTGGACGTTTGGGAACGTACTTCGAACTGCAAATTGGGTAAAGGCGGTAGAAAAGCGCGAGTTTTCGTTTGCCTCTTCGAAGTACCTTTCCCACGCGTGGTCAAACATCGCTCTTAGCGAAGGGAAGGGAAAGGAAGGTATCCCTTTCCTACAGCCCAAACAGCATCGCCACTCGCAGCGCGGGTCGGAGGGAGCTTTTGGGGCAGTGGGGCAGGAGGAGAGCTGCTCCTCAGGGGCTGACCTTGGCCTCGGGCACTGTCGTGAGCCAGCCGGCGTTGGGCAGAGGGCAGCGGGCTTCCGAGCACCCCGGGGTCCCTTATCCTTCCCTGCTGCAAACTCCTCGGTGCTCGCCCCGCGGATGGCGAAGCTCTGCGTCCTCCCCGTCTCCTCCCGGGTGGGAGATACCTCCGTCCCTGAGGGAGGGAGCGCGGAGAGAGCTGCCATCGCCTCCACACCGGTGCCGAGGGGGATGCGGCTCCAGGAGGGCTTCACAAACGCGCCCCAGATTGGAGGGCAGGGCAGCGCCTTCCACCCGAGTGCAGCGTTCTCTCCCTTCCCTGACGGAGTGCGAGTGTTCTTTCAAAGCACCTGGGCGGTGTGAGGCAGCACGAGGAAAACGCTTAGCCCGGTTTCGAGGCGTACAGCGGTTTGCCCCGTTAGCAACGGGGAAGGTTGGCTGGGATGAAGGGCTGCACCTCCACCGCACGCATTTCTCCTGTGTAGAAGGGCTCTGAGGGCTTAAGACTTCTTTACTCCTTTCGCTCCAAAAAGGAGGCATGACATGGATGCGCCTTCACCTCCGTCTGAGCACTGCTGCGGGCAGAGCTGCTACCAGGTGCCGGCGGGAGCCTGCAGCCCTTCCCCTGGTTCTCGTGTAGAAAACGAAAACAAACAAACAAACAGGCCGAGACGCCCAGAGCTCCGCTCCGCTCCCTGTCCGGGTCAGCGGGGATGCAGCTCTGCGCCGATCCGCGCTCCGTGAGGGGACGGGAGGAAACCGGCGGGGCTGCGGCGCTCCGCAGGCTCTCTCCCTGAGGTTCTCTCGCTGTGTGGCCGCCTTGCCCCGGCCAAGAGGGCCGCGATGTGGCGGGCGGGGGGCGGCGGGAGTCCCCTTGGCGGCATTTCCACACACAGAGCGCCATTTCCTTCCCTGCTTGGGGAGCGCGGGCGGGCTGAGGGGGAGCTCGGGGCCGGCAGCGGGCGGGAGGGCGGTCGGGCTCCTCACCCCGCTCTGACCATCTCCTCGTTCCCTTCGCAGGTCTGGGCGACGCCTGGGGACAGCCGAGCAGGATAGGGCCCTTGGATAACGTGGCCAAGGAGCTCGGATCCCACTTGCTTCAGGTAGCGGACGCGTTCCTCTGGGGCGGGAGGCACATCTGGGTTCGATCTGCCGGCGGTAGCACCTGGAAGCAAAGCACAGCGCTCGAGTCCCGCCGATTCGCGCTGCAATTCTTCTCAACCCTCTCTATGTGGGAGAACTTAGGAAGTCGCAGTGCGTGCCAGCCGGAGGAAAAAATAATAATAATTGCGTTTAGCCCTCCTTTTTTTTTCTTTTTTTTCTTTTTTTTTCTTTTCTTCTTCTTCTTTTTTTTTTTTTTTTTTTTTCTAATATGTGAACTTTAATACTGCTAGGATTTTTTTTTTTCCTCCTCCTGCTTTTAAAGGCGTAGTAAACTGTAATCGTTTAACGGCCGGTTTTACGGCGGGAGGTTAATTTCTGGTCATAGAGCCGGCGTTGTTTTCACCGTGCGCTCGGGGGGGATATAAAAAGTCAACAGGCGCTCTGTGAGGGGCTCGAAGCCCTCTCCGAGGGGCGGCCCGCTCAGCCTCGGCCCCTCAGGCTCAGGGGGCGGCTGTGCTGTGCGAGGCCGTCTGGAAGCGCAGCTCCCACGTACTTCTGACGCGCTGCAGGCAGCAGGTTCACAACCGTCGGTGTGCCTTTAAAACCCCCGTCGAGGAGAAGGATCGAGGACAAAAATCATCGAGGACAAAAATCACGGCTGGTGCACTTGCTCCTCCGTCAGCCTGGCGTTAGATAATATATGTTAATCGCCTGTAATACTCATTTTACCGTTCACTCGTTCGTGAACGACGACTGCTTTAATAGCAGCAGCAAATTTGCTGTAGGCTTTTTGAAGGGTTCTTAGGCTGAAGCTTAAGAAGTGTGCTTTTCTGTAGGGGAAGGTGGACCTGCTGCACTGTGTGGTGAAGTGAGGGGAGATAGCCACAGGTCTAGCCGAGTCGGTCAATTGCAGGATGGCAGTGCTTAGTTGAAAAGTGATGGTCAAAGATGTAATGATTTATCTCCCACTGTAATATTGCTACGGAATTTGTGGTCTAAAAAAGAAAAAAAAAATGCATAAGCAGAGAGTAATCTGGCTTCACTTACATACTGTGGAGTCAGTAGGCCAGAGAATAATTTGGAATATATATATATATATATATTGGGGCAGCAGTGTAGAAGCATGAGTTCAGGATTTTATTGCTTCTCTCCCAGTTCAGTAACTTAAAATACGAATTAAAATTGGTGTCTGATTTATCTATGTGCTGCAAAAAAATTTCTAATTCAAATATCTTTTCCAATAATGTTCACATGTGTGTATATTGATCGAGGCTTCCAAAATTGATCGGAGATAGCTTTTGACTGAGGGAATCAGATACTCTTGAGAGAATGTCTAACTTTGGGCACAGAAGAATCAAGGACAAGAATCAAGGCACCCTGCATCAATAGGTCACATGTCCTAATCCTGGCCAGTTACTTTTCCTTGCATGAACGACACACAGCACAGTTAAACTTCAGTTTTTCCTCACATAAGCAATATTTACCATCCAGTTAATACTCCCATCAATATGAATCTGCATGACATAGTACCATTAGCTGAAGTGCTCAAACTCTGTGCATATAAATTAATGAGCATAAGCGTCTTTCTTCAGGTGCAAGATATTTGAATGCTGTTTTGATTACCTTTTTTTCCTACGTTAATCTAGTTACTTAGTAAACAGTCCCACGTTCAGAAATACATTAATAAAAATATAGTCAAAGAAATTTAAAGGGCTGCTTATAGTATCACTAAATATATTGCAAATAGTGGTAAGCTGCATCTGCCAATTATACCATAAAAAATGGCTTGTGTAGTACTAGATTTTCCCCTAAGCACCACATAGCTCAGGATTTGTGCTAAGTACTAAAATAACCAGAATCAACAGGAGAACGTTAACTTAAAGTGAGCAGTAAAGCTCGCATCTGTAGGGGGAATGAATTGGATTTCACAATATGTGTGCACATGTCATAGAGTTTGTAGGAACAGCTTCAGATAAAGGTTTTTGTTTCTGAACTGTGATGTTTTCTGCTTTGTAAGTTGGATAGCAATCTTAATCCAAAAGACTTCAAGTACTTCTTCTCCATAAATGTTTTAAACAGAATGCTTTCTTTTTAACCTACGCATTTCTCTTCTACAGACTTTGGATGGCTTTGTTTTTGTGGTAGCATCAGATGGCAAAATAATGTACATCTCAGAAACAGCGTCTGTACATCTTGGCTTATCTCAGGTAGGACTGATTTATTTTGCCCATCTGTTAAATGTGGGTGCTGTGTTTGGAACCTAATGCGAGTATCTGGCCATATATATAGAAAGTCATCATTTTTTAGGGGTATTCGAAGCTTCAACTTTGTTTTCTGATAAATGGCCCTACTTAAATATTCAATTTTCCTATACTTACAACCACATCATGACTGTCTTTATATCTTTTCTTGTTCATTGTATTTTACTCCTCATTACCTTTAAGAAGGGTAATAAATAATACGATATTGCAAATTGCAGATATATGCAGAGCTTGAAACCCAAACCTCTTGCCTGTGTGGTAACGCTATACGTCTGAAATGAAGTTTAGAATTCAAGGCTATATGTTTTAGATTGTGTGAGATATTGAGACTTGCTATGAAATAGAGAGGAAATCTGATGTGGAACATGAGTTTTATGGTAAAGGTTCTTTTGGAAAAAAAAAAGAAAAGGGGGCAGATTTATGAGTGTTCACATGGAATTCAAGGTAGTTTTTCCTGAGTTTTTCCAGCTCAGTGGTCTTTTCAGTAAAGCGTTTTATATGGTTGTGATAGAACTCATAAAACTCGGTTTACTACTGTTCTGCACGAGAAGTATAAGGGTTTTTTATTGTTGATTTTTTTTTTCTTAGAAGGACATTTCTAATATTTTGCCTTCTTGGGATAGACACAAGGGCAAACAGCCTGAATTTATTGCAGAGTGCAAGTTTCCATATGTTTGTGTATAAATGTGTTACACAATTTCATTGGTAGCACCTGACCTAAAGCTTGCTGAAGTCCAATAGAAAAACTCCTAATTAATTTCACTGGGCCCTGATGAGACTTGCAAGAAACAGAACTGTTTCTTCAGAACCGGTTGCAGCTGGAACACCTCTTAGTTTAAAATAAAATTAAGTGAAAAATTAACAGTAGAGAGAAGAAGAAGGAGATGAAGATGAGAGAGAGAAAGACATTCTGCTACAGGCAAGGTATCCGGGGAACAGAGAAGGGGATGAGTATGAGTACTTTATCTTCATAGTAATAAATATTTTTGTTTGAAAAATGCTAAAGCTCTTTGGATGTGTGTTTACAATAGTGGAATTAGAATTAGCAGTTATGAGAAAAAAAACAGAACTCAAAAGATAGCAAAATATTTCATCTCACGAACCCCATTTCTAAATACAAAAGGCAACTGTGATCGCTGTTTTTCTAATCTCCTTTACCAAAAGTAATTTTGAAGATCAGTGTTCTGCATGGATACATTTTTTCTTCTGCCAACTTTTAAAAACGTGTCCAGGGAAAGTTCCTATTTCAAGCAGTTTGTTCAACTGAGTCTGTTACAACATAGTATTTGTTGTTTCATAACATTTAATACACGTTCAAATTACATCAAATAGTACTTTGTTTTAGAATAGACTTTCTTGCAAATGGCCACATTTTCTTCTCTGAATCAGCAGCCTTATTAAAAGCTTTTCTCCCCCTAATATACTGAAAAGGTCCACAACGTTGCTGACTGCTTAAATAGAATCATCGAGTCAGTACAATTGTTCCAAAGGACTGAATGTTACCATCTGTCCTTGCTGGAGTATAGTCTGTTTGATAAGTGCTAACTCACCTAGGTTCTGTCCAGATTTTGTTTGTTTGTTTATTTATTTAGTGGAATATCAGTTCATCAAATCTGGGAGGTCTCATTATTATCCAGTCTGATGAAATTAAAGACCTACACGTTCAGTAGAACAGTGGATCAACTTTGCCACACTCAAGGAGAATGGAACGAAAGCATCAGGAAGGCTTTGATTATCTCTAGCCCTTATGATCTTATGGCCCTCTGCACATACTGTGTTCCCCCCGTGTTCCACACATCTCTCTTTAAGCCCATCCTGCAAGAGCTGCCAAGGAAAGCTAGAGGATTCAGTCACACTGTTTTCTGAATTCAGTTTAATACTCAAAATCTCAAATATCTCACGATAGCCAAGTAAATTAATGGGCTCTATCCTTGAACTCCCCAGAAAACTATAGATCAGAGCAGACAGAGAGTTATGATACTTAAGGACATGTTTTAGAATCAAACCACTGAGTGCTCCAGCAGTTTAACAGCACACAGCTTTTTATTTATAAATCCAAAGAACAATTAAGTAGATGGTGATTTTTTCCCACTTTTCTGATATTGTTTTATCCTCTAATCTAATATATTGCTCTATGCTCTGTTTTTCAAGACACAATTATAAGCAATACTAGGACTAATTCTAGGCTGTTCCTAAATACTAGGATATTAATGCACTAATACTGGGATATTTCTGTACTCTTCCCTGGGCTCTAAATGAGTTCTTGTTCCTACTTCACTGGAAATCATTGGGAGTTTTGCCACCGACATCAGCAAGAATGAGATTGGTCTGCAGAGGCAAATTCTGCAGGTCTCCCTCACCAAGTCATAATCCCACTCTATATTTTCAACAAGTGCTCTCATAGAGCTCCAGCCAATACAAGCTGAGACTAGAGTGATGATGATTGTAGAAAATCTCCTCGAGTGTGCATAGAAAGACCTTTTTATTAAATAATTTGACAATTAACTAGTCCACACATCAATTTCCAGTTAAAGTGCAATTTGTTTTAAAAATATATATTTAAACTAAGCAAAAAGTCAATTTAAAAACATTATGCAGGATATTCTTGGATACCTACTACAGCAGCCTTTATCTTCTAGTAGATCTTGAGTTCAACTTAAGCAGAAGGAACTTGGAGCTTTTGAGTAACCCTTCACTGGCCAATGTAATTAAGAGAATTTAAAAATGTGAAAGCCACATGAAGCTTCACTCATTCTGCTTGCACTGTCAGGGAATCAGAAACAGTACTTCTGAAAAGGCTACATTTTCATTTGCAGACCTGTTGGTTAAATTTGTGGGTTTGGATTTTGATCAGCTTTTCCACTCAATTCTAACAGTAAAGACTGTAAATACGAATCGTTAGGATCTCTAATTTCATCTAATTTCAATTGGTCTCAGATCATGGTTGAACTGACTTGTACTAGCTGAGATAGAGCCAATTTCTTGCCTCTTTTTTTTCACATGGATAACAACTAGATTCCAATTCCCCAAATACATCCTCCCTTTGCAGTCCAAGGACACAGAATGGAGAATAAAATCCTCTTAGGAACTCATTTTGAAAGTCTGGCCCTTGTTCCAGCCATTTTCAGGGCCCATGAGGGAGCTGAGCTTATCTTTGACTTTTGATAAATCTCGAAACCACAAATATCTGAACTTTTCTAGGAGTTTATTTTACTTTCATCAAATCAGTATATGAAAGGCAAAATATGTAATTATTTGCTCTAGAATCCATCTACTTAGTCCTCTGTGTTTATTATATATCGTTTCTTGGCAGGAAAAAAAAATGCGCAGCTGAGTTACACATAAAAAAGCTCTTAGTAGGAAACAGCAATATTTGGTAGTAAGCAGGTATTTACAGATATTAAAAAGCTGCGTCAAGGAAGTTGGTTCAATAAGCCCGAGGCATGGGATTTTAGAAGGTTTATGAATTGAACCATATACTTTTTTCCCCAGTTCTCAGTGTTTCATTGTAGGCTTTAAAATAGTATGCATATACTATGTGTAGCAGGAGACTGTGGTCAGTTTCAAGATTATGTATACATATTTCAGTTATTTGACTCTTACTTAGACCCTGTCTCTCTGCTGACGGCTTTATGTTTCCACCAGTATTTGTACAATGAATATTGGTTTCAGCATTCTGTGTTCACCCCCTGCTGATTTTGCTGGGCTAGCAAATGAATATATCAGAGAAGAAAATATTCCTACGTACATAATGAGAAAAACTAGCCATTAGTTTAACAAAGTGCTTTAGTTTTTGCTTTTTAAGCATAAGCCCTGTGATGCAAATTACACTGTTGAGAAAAATGTGACTTTAGGCCCAGTCCTGTGGATTCTGTGAACAAGTGTGTGCTTCCGAGATTGGTCTTTTTGGAATAGGGAGTTACTTTCAGAAAATCAAGAGATATCCGTGTGTTATACCTCTAAGAGAGTAGATACATTCCAGTGTGGTTATGATTATGCTTATAGTAACAGCAGAAATGGCACAAGATCTTCTGGATTACTGCAGTTGATTTTGTCAGTCAGGTTGTGTGGTGTTGTATTTGTAAGAAAGTCTTCATATCAAAAGGTACGAAGACCTCCTTCTTCCTCTGCTTTCTTTATCCCCTCCTCTCTTCATCCTGCCCCTTCTTTCTTTTTTTTTCCCTCCTGTCTCTTTTTCCATCTCTTCTCTCCTTTTTTTCTTTTTTTTCCCTCTTTCTTTCTCTCTCTCTTTTTCCTCTTAATCAGTGCAATATTACTCTGGTTAGAATATCAGGTCAGTGTTGGTGATTTTTGCTTTTGCAGGGAGGGGTTGTCGGAGAGAAGTGGGGAATAGATGGCTAGAAAAAAAGGTTAGTTTGCATAGTCTTGGGAAGAGACATTCCATGAATAATGCAGAAAATGGAACTATGAGAAACATTTTCGGAAAAAGATTGCTTTGTGGGGTAGACAACTTCATTTATTCCAAAGAAAAAGCAACTCACACATCTTAGGATTGGCTCAGAAGAATAGGTTAAATTACTTCACTTCTCAGCTGTCTCTGATCTTGGGGGCCCAAGGCACATCAGGCCACAGTGAACAATTGGGCAGCCTGACACTAATTTAAAACACAGGCTCAAAGTATTGGTTCACTCCTTAAATCAATTACTGCATCTATCTGGAGACTTTTGTTGGTGAGTTTTTATACGTGGCAAACAGAGTTAGCAAAAAGGACATACAGTGCATGCCGCTCATTTTTTTTGTGCAAGAGTTATTATGGGTACAACAGTGCAAAAGAGAAATACATTCCTGTTCAAGCAAAGTACAAGAGAGAAGAGGGAATACAAACATTTAAGACAGAACTCCTAGTCTATTTTCTGTGCATGTTTACTTAAGGCAGCAAAGGCTCAAGCCAGTGCCCGTGAAAATCTATGGAAGTCCAGTCTGTCTTTTGAATTCAGTGGTTACTGTTCTGAGCTGTATGTACTACTGTGCGTGGAATATGGTGGATGATGGTTGGAAAAAAAAGAACACAAAAGAAGTATGTAAGTCTAACAGTTTGGCTCTGAAGGCTCTGCTGCCCTCTGAATGCTGGTGATAGCTTCTGGGAACCTGTGAAATTTTTTCGTTTCATTTTGTTTTATTTTTTGGATATCTATCCTTCTGAGAGACATTAATACAGTTTAGAGATTCTATCCCATTTTGTAGCCATCTAACATTTCTACAGCTGCTCTAGTTTATCACCTCATTCATCACGAGCAGCTCTTATGTGTTTGGATCATCACCAGAAATTCCCACAAAAGCCCCTGTACTATTAGTCACTGCTAAAGAAAGAATTAATTCAATTTAAGTGGTATAATTCAGAACGCGGTTTTGATACATTCTATTTATGCTTAAAAAAATGGTGTGCAGTTACCTAGATGCATTATTCACAGCTCACTTAAGAATGTTTTGGGGATAGGAAAGAAAAGATGGGCGGTAGCACTGCTTCACGTATTACATGTCTCTTCACAGGTGGAGCTTACTGGTAATAGCATTTATGAGTATATACACCCTTCCGACCACGATGAGATGACGGCTGTTCTTACTGCTCACCAGCCTCTTCATCCTCACCTCTTACAAGGTACTTGTGTGATCTGTGGTCAAACTACCATCGGAAAACTAAAAAAGAAAAGTAAAAATTTTAGGCTGAGTTGTGGCAAATTCATATTTATCCAATGTGAGGCTATGTATGCAAATGGCGGATGAGTACAAACTTGAAATTGTGACCCAGGATTTTGGTTTGTGACAGTAAAGAGAGCAAGGTGTTTTACATTAAGTAATGCTTTCCATGCTGTAGAGTTCATGCAGTTTTAAACTGTTATGTAGTTTTTGTCCAGTGGCAATTTCATCTCTTTTGTTTTGTCATCAGCGCTGAGGTTGCAGGAATGTTGCAATTGTTTTGCTGTGCAGAGCTGCAGCTATGTGGTTTCAGAGAGAAGAAGAAAAAAGATTTATGTTAGGCAATTTGGAAATAGGTGGACATTCTTACTATTAAAAAAGCAACTTTTGTATTTGGAATTTGGATGAAACCCCAGAGCTAATAATCTCCACGATAGGAAGAGCAAAATTTGATTTTCTAAATTACTTACATTTAGAAGTTCTCATTTACAAAGTGATCTCTTCAGGGAAATAATATTCTTTTGCCTTGACACGGGGTCACTGATTCACCAACCCTGTCCACACATCCTGTTCAGGTGCCGCAGATGATTTACCCATGTATACCCATACAGCATGGTGCTAAGTTGAATGGAGTGTCAAGGAAGACAGCAGAACTTTTATTATGTGAACGCCAGCATCAGACTGTCCACTCTGGCTGTGCTCAGACACCACACATAAAAATTAACATAATCCTTTGTGTATCAAGTTGTTACTTCAGTATTGTTACTACTACAAAATTAACAAACATATTATCATCTTCACACCCTCTTCTTCAGTAACTTTAATGTCCCATTGGGCAATTCTTTGAACTATAAAATACCAGAATGATTTGGCTCCATCACATGCAAAGTGCTTTCATGTATATTTCATAATTATTTAATCAACTGAAGCTCACATCTTGCTAGTTCATTTTTTTTCTGGGCTTCTGATAGCACTCCTAAAGCATGAGGAGCTTTGGCTTTGCACCACAATTCTGTTCAAGACCAGGAGGTTTTTTTCACTTTTGGTGCACGTGCAGTTTCTGTACTTGGTGATCTCACCACAGTTCTGACAGCCGTGATTCCCTCAGTGCAGAGCTGTATGCATTCTGATTGCAGGAAAGTTAAATGTACCTGGGAGCATGTGTAGTGCTCAGAGTGTTGTAAATGACATAATTATCATCGCTATCTTCTCTCTTCTTCCTCCCTAAGCACATTCTGTAGAGGACCTCTCAGAGTCTTCAAAAACAAACTCTTGGGCTCTTCTGATTCTACTTGTTGCTTCACCATGTCATAGTTTTCTCATTCCTCTGTCAGGGATTGTTTTATTATTACATCTGATGTTAAAAAAAAATGCAATTTTTTTCCCTCTTTTCCTACTTTACTGGTGAGCAGGGGGGATGCCTCTAGAACAAATCCACAACTTTTAATGCAACTCTGCTGGCGTGTAGAATTTGTAGTAAGTTACTTTTATACCCACTTTCTTACCAACTGCAATAGCTTCATGGTTTTGTTATCTATCTATATATATTTAAAGAATTTTATAAGGTCATGCATAACCGATCTGAGTTAATTTCTATGCCTCTTGCAAGTAAGCTTTCAGCTCTTCCTGTTCTCTGTTTAGTATTATGACTCTGGCTTACCAGAAGTGAGACAGCGCATTCATACTGCAGTTCCAGAAGCTTTTTGTTCATTCAGAACCAGTTACTGCCTGTTTATTGCTCACATTTGGTGAATGTCTTGAGATGTTTGGTTTTGTCTGTTAGCATTTCTTCACTAAAACAATCAGGTCCCTCTTATTTTAGCCACTTATGGTCAAGTTACATCTTTAACAAATTCTTCTCACTGTGAAGTGTAATTCAGTTCTGTTGTGGTTTTGTTTGAAAAAGATTTTACTCACAATTGAAACTGTTAATTTCAGTTTATTCACAACTGTTTCAGTCTGAAGTTCCACTGATGATTAGCTTCAGATATGTGCCTCATTCTCCGTAGCTTGCTCTACCTCATTCTACATAAATGCTGTCTGTTATTAGCATCAAGATCTCAGTTCTCAGTAGTGCTAAGGTAAATGAAAATTCAGTTTGCAATGTGATCCATTTGCATGTGTTCTGTTTGCCTAGCAAAAACATCAGAACGATGGCATCTTATTTGGAATTCTAGACCTGAAAGACAAATAAAGAAGTTAACCTGTGTTTTGGTTTCTATAGGGATTGTTTTATGCAAATCTTACTTCTCTGTGTCTCTTCCCCATGCAAGGCATAGGGTTGGTATACTAAAATGTGCAGAATCCATAGCTAAACCTTTTTAAAATGAACAGTTAGCCAATAATTATTGATAAATGCCTTCCTTCTGACTGTTGTTCTTTTTCTGCAGTGCGTAAGTTTAATTTTTAGGCGTAGCTTAAAAATTGCCTTGGCCCACTGAAATCGCAGCAGGTTTTGTGTGTATCTTCAGTAAATTCCCTAAACCTATTTAGTAACTGGTAGGAAAGAAACACCTTCTCTTTGTATCTCAGTAGATATTCTGATTAATATAACTAGAATAGAGTTCTATAAATAACTTAGTATATAGGAAACTTGAGTGAAAGTGGCTTTTTCTAATAAAGGGGAAACTGACTTTTTAAAGAGCTTTTTCTTTTTGTCTTTCAGTTTATCTCTTTTGATCTCTTAAAGCATGTCTGAATCATCCAGTCATGAACTTAGTTATGTTATAGATATATCCACTCTGTGAATTATTGCTGTCCCTGGCAGTGTTCAAGAGGTGTCTAGATGAGGAGCTATGAGATGTGGTTTAGTGGCTTGTAGTAGCAAGGGTAATGGGAGGATGGTTGGACTAGATGATCTTGTAGGTCCTTTCCAACCTTGTGATTCTATGATTCTATGATATTACTCAGGAGTAAAAGCAATGTGGAACTGCAGTCAGAGCTATTCATAATACAGATTTCTATGTAACTTTACTTGCTCAAGATGTATTCTTCTGCTAATTTTCAAATACATATGCATATTTTTAGTTCAGTTGCTATTTCTACAGTTGTGTCAGGATATGGTCTGTTATGATAGAAATAAAATCACAGATGTGAACATACAATGATATTAAGTAACCCAGAGTAATTGTTTTTTTCCCTCCAATCTTATACTCTTTACACATTTTGATGCTTTCCCTTTATTTCTTCATTTGCTTTTAGTCTTCTTCATTGTCCTTTGTCAAACTCTTCAAACAATTCCCTCCACCTTGTAATTGGAAAAAAAAGATACATTAGTTTTAGAAGTATGAAGCTTCACAAATTTCTTTTCAGTTTCTTAAAACTTAACTTATGGTTCCTAATGTTTTGTGTCCAACAAGGAATCTATTACAGCAAAAAAGTGTAGCTACTTCACTTTATTAAAACAAAGGGAAAGTTCTTGAAGAATCACATTCTTTCAGGAGCTGGACTTCATAGCAGTCTAAATGCAATAATGGAAATTGGTAAACTGATTGTTGTGTCAGCTTTATTCAGATAAGTCCAGTGTGCTATGGACATAAGGCAAGTTATGGTAAGGAAAGCTTTTGGGCCAAGAAACTGTAAGGAAGCAGCTCAGAAGCAAAGGACAAACAGCTCAGTGTGAGCTCCTGTGGTGATGCTGTGGCAAAAAGGGTGCTGGAAAATCCACATGCATGTAAGCAGGGGAGTACTGAACAGGAGTAGAGGGAGTGAAAGGGTGACTGACTGCATTCTTTGTACGGTGTTGTGAACTGGACACTGGATTCTTGTGTATAATTCTGTTGTCCACTTAAAAAAAAAAAAAAAGACAAATGGGAGAAAGTACAGAAAGGAACCACAAAAATGATTGAAGGACTGGAAAGGCTTATAATGAGGGATGAAAGAACACCGTCCATTTGGTTTACCAAAGGGGAGACTGGGAGGTGACTTGATTACTGTGAATGCATACTTCCAAGAGAAGAAAATACTGGGAACTAAATAACTGTCCTAAAAGAAAAAGAAAAAAAAAAGAAACATATCAAGGACCAATGACTGTGAACCAAAACCACAAAAGCTCAAGTAAGAATAATGCATATATTTATATCTAGGGGTTTGATTAACCACAGCAATAAAATAGTGAAGGAAGCAGTGTTTTCTTCCTCTTTTGATGTCTCCAAATCAAGGGCATATTCATTTTATAGAAGATACAAATTTTAGGCAAGCAGAAGTTACTGAGCTCAGCATAGGAGTAAGTGACTGAAGTGTAATTAACTGCAACGTACAGGTTAGACCTATGATCTAATGTTCCTTTCTGGCCTTTAAAGTCTCAAAGCTATGACTCAATGAAAACCATAAGCCCTATGATCTGTGGAGGCTTTGGAGAATCTCAGCTTTAACTTACAAAGTCTTTAAGCTTTAACCTTCTTACTTGCATGACCAGCACTGAAAATGTAAAGCAATATGTACTGATCCCTTGCTGTGAAAGAAGCCAACAGCTGGACTGTCTTTCTGAGGGTGGCTGGGGTGGGGAAAAATGTTCTCTCCCACATACAGATTAAATGTAGGGCAAGTGAATAATCTCACATGAGTCTTTAGGCTAGCTTTGCACTTGTAACTTGCACCATTATATTCAACTGGTTAGAAAAAAAAAAGCAAAGGAAAGGGAAGAGGAAAGGGAGGAGAAAGGCAGGGAAGACAAAGGGAAAGGAAAAAAAGGAAAGGGAAAAGGGATGGGAAAGGGAAGAGGAAGATGGAGAGGAAAGTAAAGGGAAAAGGGAAAAAGGAAGGGAGAGGAGAGGAGAGGAGAGGGAATAATTTGATATCTTTTCCAAATGATCTGTACTGGCAGTGCTTAGATTTCAGATGACTTCATTGGTCCTTAACTTCTTTCCAAATACTGCTTAGTATATTTTCAGTCTGCAGCATGTTTTTGTGTCCTGGTTTAGTTCTGTACCTGTGAATCCATACACCTCAGTTCGGCACTCTCTATACCTCTCACTCATATTTGTTGCATAGGTTGATATCAAGACTCCTGGACCTCTATCTAAGATATGCAGTATTTAACAGGAATCTGATAGTTGTTCAATGGTGTAGTGCTAGGATACTGATTTCTTAGCTGATGGAGAAATTGTTTTGATGTATGCCCTCTTTCCTGGAGCACATACAGTTCTGGAAGCTTCTCTTTCCTGTTTCTTCCAGTAGTGGAACTGACAGACTGTGTCCACTGGATGAGATTTTCCTGCTGGAGTAGAAAGTAGTAATTGAGCAGTGCTGCTGTGCTCCAAATTGTGGGGATGATAGGTTATCAGTAGTTATTCTGTCTTGGAAGTTTGCAAGGTTGTTACGTTTGTGACTGACTGTCAAGACTCAGTGCATGCTGCCTGTTTTCCCCTGCTTGGTGCAGGAGATGTAATAGGCTGTGGTACTCATCAATTTATGCCTGACCAAGAGTAGCTCTAGAACATCTTGGAGGCATGTGGGAAGTTTGCCACTTTCCTCACCTCACATCTATGTGGAACTAAATTCTGTCAGGCTAGTAAGTCTGGTCTGCTACAGCTCAGCAGCAAACCATTCTGGTACCAGCACGGTGGGCTGTACAATGCTGGAAATGCTGTGAAGCGATTGTTAATAGGTACATTGTTCTGAGGTGATAAGCACGGTCGTATCTGAAATAGTGTCTGACTTTCAGGGGCTGAATGTGGAGGATTGTACCAGAACTGTTTTCTACAGTTACAAAACCATAGGATTTTACTGAGAAGTGATTTACCTCCTGAATCATATCTGTAAGAATTCAGCAGGAAATTTTCGAATGAAATATCAGGGCAATGAAATCTGAATATGACTGGTAATTGATCATGTCTGAAGCTGAATACAAGCAAGAGAAATAAGAGATATTTGCCCTGCTGTTTGTGTAAGACAAGCAAGCAATACTGAGAGGGACTCAGAATCAGGTGCTGCTTGTCCTTGTGTGTGTTTGGAGCTAAACAATTTGGATTAGCGTGTCTCTTATTGGTTTCATGCGTTTGTTTTTTTTTCAAGGATTTCAAACCTTTTAAACACCTACAGCTTCCCAACCATTGCTGACTTGCACATCAAGTCATGGTGTACTAAAAGCAATTTATTAACATACCCAAAAGTAGACAAAAAGAAAGAGGGATATTGTATTTATCAGACATATTATTTGTCTGCTAGCAACTAGGTAATTCTTATATGATTTGTTATAATCATACAGTAAGTAATACAAGGAGTATGGAATGCACTGTGTCAGGCTCTCCACCTGTTCCACTCCAGCTAAGAAGTAAACACCAGTCCACACTTTTCCTCTCAAGGAACACCATCTTCCCTACTCACACTTTACTTGATATCAAAATAAGGGAATAAATGGAAAACTATATATGGAAAGATAGTTTGTCACACTGTTCTAAAGATTTTTTTTTTCTAGTAGCACCTATGCAAAAAGACAAAACTTGGTAGGATTTTTTCTGTTTGTTTTGATCCATTTGGAAGTATTTTATAGGAAAACTGTTCCTGAAGGCTAATGGTTTAACATAATGATCCTGATGCTAACGTTTGTATTATTCTAAACTAGGGAAATCTAGAAAAAAATATTATTTTGGATGTACAAAAGTGGAAGAGGGCAGACTGCTGGCACCCCACTAAAAACCTCTTTATTTTCAGTGATAGTGATCAAAAAAGTATAGCAAGAATAGAGTGCTTCAGACTACAAGTTAGAATTTGCCTTTCTACCTACTGCCCTGCTGAATTTCTTCTCTTAAAAAAAAAAATTGGAAGCATCACTTGTAGGAGCAAAGGAGGATTTGGGCAAATGCTAACAAATGCTGCATTTGGATCACAGGAATGATCATTGAGACAATTTATTCTCTGCAGCACTGGTGGGATTCTGGATGCTGTTAGAGCGCAGAACAAACTGTCTGATCAGGGAGGAAATTTGGGCAGCTTTTGCAAGCTTGGAAATCAAAGACATGGTTAACAACAGAACAGATTTCTTTCTGCCACAGCAAGATTATCAGAACACACCAAGTCAGCACACAAACTTGTCAACTTAGTATTTGCATATGAACTTGCTATGTACGCATATAAAATCTATGTTTTCACAATACAAGACATTTATATTTTATCATTCAACTGGTGTCACTTAGTTACTAAAAAGAGGACAGAGTATTCTCAAGGATATACGCTTCAGCCTGTAACCTGCATGTGTATATATGATGTTTCAGTGTAACAGGGAGAAGGGAAAGTAAATAATCTGGTTTTTCTCTTTTACTTGGAATCCAGTTTTTGACCACACATACCAAGTAAGAAAAAGGAAATGTGGTTTTCATATGTCCCTTCGCATGCAGCATTTTACTTCACAGAATAGTTGTATTCACAGACTCACTCAGGCACTGTTCTTTCTAGCACAGTGATAATAAAGCTGGTGGTCAATGTGTTGGTCTCACTCCTGGCTTTCCACAAGCTCACTTGAAGGTCTGCTCTAAATTTGTCTGAGGGAAATCCACCAAATGCATTTGCAGGCCCCTTCTTACCCTGACCTGTTGTGTTTGCCAGTCCTGGATTCCCAGCTTCAAGGACATCATTACAAGAACTGTCTAAACTATCCTACAAGCATCTCCTTTGCATAGTTCCTAGAATGCTTTTACATCTTTCATGTGCTAGAAGTTGGGGTCACCTGCATTCAGAATTAAGGTCTGGATGTTCTGGCATTTGTCTCTCTTGCATCTCACAAAAGTTGTAGCCTTGCTATGCTCAAAAAAGAATAAGCTAGCCAAGAAGCTTGCATGCTCTTTTAGTCAGCATTGCACTGTGTGGGACCCAGATGCTTTGCAGAGTAAGAACAGAACATGTGCAACTTTATAGTATAGAGGAGGTAAAATGAAAATAACCAACCGAAAGGGTAAAAATATGCAGAGTGTTTGGGGGATTGGCAGGAAAGTATCATCCAGACATGAACTTGTGCTATCTATGTTTCCACCCTATAAAACAATTCAGCAGGGACATGGAGCACAGCTTATCATATGTTCATGCTTTGACACCAAAGGAACGCACGTGCCTCTGAACAAGCTGTGGGAAGGAAAGCAGAAGCAGGTAATGGTGTGCTTCAGTTTAGGTGTGCCATTTCAAAATAGTTTTTTTTTTTCCCACACTGCAACAGATCTTTGACATTACACACAAGCTGCCCTACAGAGCAAACAGAAATCAAGACTTACATTGATGTGGCACATCATTAGCTGTGTCAAAAGTTCTCATTTTTAATGCTGTATTGTAATCTTCTAGAGCGATGGACAAGGCATACATTTTTAAAACAGTCCATGGTGAAGCATGATGCAGTTTACATGCACATGTATGTCAATTTACACTATGGTTCTATAGCAAAGTGATGCCATATTTTGCTGATGTCTAAATCCAGGAATTTTGGGAAAGATATGTAAAACAGAAGCCTTTACCTTACAGAAAATAAAGACACGAGAGATGAAGCTATGGAAAAAATTGTGACTCTCTTTTCTCAGTCCATAGTACAAGCAGCATGCAGACCACAGAACTTTGAGAATGCTTCCTTTCAAAAGAGAAGAGAGATGGAGTAGAAAGCAAAGAGGATTTCCATAGTTTCACCCTCAGGTCCAGATAATTCTGACTTCCATAAAACTAACTGTAATTTCACAAAATAGCTTGGAGAATCTTATTTGACAGTCTTGTGCAAGACACACATGCACACAAATTCTGTATTCAATATAGCAAAACTAATTTTGTGTACCATGACATTTATGCTGTTTACAACAGTAAAAAGTACACATCTGTAAAATATAAACAGGCTATTTTATTCTTGACCTATGCTCACCATCAAAATGTCTTGAGTGATTTGGTAGGTAAGGAAAAGGCATAACTGAGACAGCATCCTTTGTAGAAATGATGTTAAGAGCTGTGAGAATGAAATACATCTTTGGTATGGCCAGAGATGACAATGTCTGTCTGCATTCTCATTCACAAGTTGCTGTGCTTCAGCTCTGTGGAGATGTTAGCATACAGATGAGTTGGGGTAGGACTTGAATTAGGCCACTTACTCTCTGCGTCATTTATAGCTTTTACGGAATTTACTCAGCTAAGTTGTAGCAGCACACCAAAAAGGAAGCCTCCGTAAGATGACTAGGTCATAGAGTCATCTATTAGTAGAACAGAAACATTTCTCTGAATCGGATAAGGCAGATGGAATTTGAAAAATAAAGAATGATAAATTTGATTTATTATCTTGGATATGGACTTGCAGTGCCTCCCCTGTAAAACCCATGAATGATACCTCAAACTTAGTGCCTATTAAACTATCTGATAGTAGACAGATCAGAGAAGTCAGGATCTCATGAACCTCAGTTATACTCTTCCAAAGAAGAGAATAGAAAAAAAAAAAAAACAGAGAAATCTGCTAGAAGTATATAATCATGCTGATAAAAAACAGTGTTTTAGTTTTTATTTCCAAGTATTACCAACCACTCACATTTCTGTAAAAATGTGGGGAGTAATGGGGAGAGGACGATCACTTTCAAACAACAACAAAAAAACCAACAAACAAAACAGAAATTTGCTATCATGAGAAAATCCAATCCATAACAAGTATTGGAAATGGCTAGAATAGAAAATAGACTTGAGATCACATTTCACATGACTGGATCAAGAGAAGGACTATGCCAAAAATGGGAGAGTAAACTTTTAGAAAGAATCCTAAAGCTCTGCTTTTCATCTCTAATTCCTGTAGTAGATAAACACAATTTCAGTAAGTTCTGGGAAATGTTAACAGCTGTATGAAGACACTTGGCCTTCTTTCCAAGAAGCTATCATGAGAACATTTCAAGATACTTAGCAATTTAAAAGCAGGGGAAGAGGTTTCTTTTTTAGCTATACAAGATGCTGAGATACTTTTTAACTTGTTTTCAGAAAAAGCTTGAACAAAAGAATGCACAAACTTTGAATAACTCTGTTATGAAAAGAAGGATTGATCTTCGAGCTGTTTTTAGATTGTTTAGGAGAGGAAAACAAGTTGCATTCAGATAAAGAGACAAAAATAGATACTGACATGGAAAGTAAGGGTAAGGATGGGAGGAGCAGTGCCAAGCTGCAATACTTATATCCACATAGGAAAGTTGCATTAGAAACTTTCGCAAAGAAACACAGCTGTCTCTCAGAACTGTAGACAGGCAAGGGCTGGAGAAGGTGCAATTAAACAGATAAGCTTCAATGTATGTGGTGAACATTCTGGAATAGTAGGTATTTGAAAGAAATGGCACTAAGAGATTCAACAGCAGAGAAATTCATCATGTACTGCAGCAAAATTTGCTCTCCCCATGCAGTGGCTGTCACACCTTTGAAAACCCAGCTGGTCGATTCCAAAACAGATGCATAAACTGCTTGGATAGGAATAGCAGAACATTGTTCTGTTGTATTTTGAAGAAAACAACCCAAATACCTCCCACTCCCTTCTCCATACACACAGTCGCACACATTCACACTCATTCACGTTCTTAACCTGGAAGCTCTGTGGACTTCTCCTCTGCCATTAGCTGTGTAAGAATCATCTACAGTTCCCCACAGTCATTGCTATACTAAGGCACTTAACATCTCCATAAGGTACTGTGTTTGCCTCTTTACTCTACTGGGCAAAGTGTATATACAAGTACACAGCAGCACCGCTTGTGGCATTACTAACATAGCTTTATTATCTTTCATCAAGTATAGCACTGTGGTTGGGTTTTGAGACTATTCTGTGAATGTCTCATATCAGTCAGGTACAGTGAATTTCACTGTCAGTCCCCAGGTTTGAAAGATTCCTGTACTTCAGGGTGAAGGTTGGTTGCAGCTTGCTGTCAGTTTTCCAGGTTTCTAGCTTCCTTATGGAAGCTGTAGCCAACAGGGCAATGTAATACACAATACCTCCTGCAGTGACAAATCTGAGTTTACATATGAGGTTGTTTTACTTCAGTTGAAAATATCCCCATTATCACATTATGTGAACGTACACTTGACTCAGTTCCAGGCGTTGCAAAGGTGCAGTGGTAAAGTACAGCTTTGCTGAAAGCATCTTTATGCTGAATGCAGTTTTACCTCTTACTTACTTACCTCTTTTGATTGTTTCTTTTGTGTGAACTCAGTGGGAAGATCTACTTCAGAATTTTTTTGTCTACTCAGTAGTATTTTATTTCCCATCCTTCATTAGCTGACGTGTTGGTTTAGCCTTTTCACTGTAACAAAAAACAAACAAACAAACAAACAAAAAAAACGAAAACAAAACAAAAGCTAAATATTTCAGTTTAAACAAGTGGTTTCTACATTTATATGTTGATCTTTACATTGTTTTTAACACTTAACACAAAGGTGTTATCATCACTTATAGCTATGCTTTTATGGAGATAACATTTGGAATATTAAATACAGAGGTTAAGCTTTAATTATTAAACAAGCATACGTATTCTCTAATACTCAAGAAGGTTACTTTTCTTCACTGTTACTTGTTTCCTGGTTCAATAGTAACATTTCACTATTCATTATTCTCTCTCAAAGTTTCATGAATACACACTTAACCCACAGTTCTCTCAATATGTATCACCATAAGAACTGGCAGTACTTGATTGATTTCTTCTTTATTTCAGCCCTTTTATCTTCTTGAAAGCCTAAGACTGTTTCTATTTCTATATGTGCATTCTTTACATAATTACATGAAAAAAAACAGCATTGATATCAATATATTACTAAGTCTGGTTGCATTATTCTCTTACATTTTAGCAGTACTTCAGAACTTAATTGACATTGATAAAACCATTTAAGTGACAAAATTCTTCAGTTATGTTCACCTCTTTTTGAGTCTGAAGCATTATGTTTACGTTTATTGTTTTTCTTGCTTTATTAATTTGAGACTTGTGCTGCATCCTCCAACATCTCCAGCCATACTTTTACAGCAGGCGCTGGCCATTTATGCTACAGGCATTTTTCCTGCTTTGCAAACACCTTTTTGTGTCTACTATCTCTTCACATTTTTGTTATTAACCTCTGTAGCAGGACAGCATGTCTTAGTAATCATTCTTCTTGTAGCTTCTCTGATTTCTTCTATTTGAACATTCAGCTTCTCTCTTTTCTTTCTAAACCTTGGAGTGCCCCGTTTGTCTACATTCCTTCCATCAGAGTAGGCCTTCTTAATTGCACCAGGTACAGCCTGGATGTGATTAACTCAAGTTGTGCATTACACTGACGGATGTGTTAGTATCCAGTGGGATATCAAGAGTCTTTATTTCACAGTCACCTTTACATTGACAAATTTATTTCAATTCTTTTTCACTTTGCCACCTGCCTTTGTCTGCGCTTAAGGATACTGAAGATTCACACCAACAAATGTATCAGTTTATACGACCCCTAATTCACACTGCTCACACTCTTGTATCAAGTTCCTTATGCAAGGGCTTCGGTTTTACTGCTCTTTTTTATTTTACAATCTCTTGATCAGATCTGGACATGGTTTTATTCCCAGTAGGTGCACGCAAACACACATACACAGAGCTGACCAACAACAGATTCACATGGATAGAACAGTGCTTTTACAAGCATCCACGCACACAGACTGTGCTAAGGTAAGCATAAGGAATATGAATGGCCTGGTTCCACTTCTTCCTTCCCAGTTAATGAGCCACAAAGCTTGGCAGTGGATTTTACACACTCTCACAAAGAATCTCTCTCTGATAGCTTTTGCACTTCTCAGTTCCAATTCTGAAATCAAGATGAAAGATGCCATGTAGTACCTGTACATAATCCATTAGGCACTGTGAAACAACCATTATCCTTAACTTGTCACATAA
Source organism: Gallus gallus (assembly GCF_016699485.2). NCBI lineage: Eukaryota > Metazoa > Chordata > Aves > Galliformes > Phasianidae > Gallus > Gallus gallus. The sequence goes on from NC_052532.1 coordinate 106,921,370, forward strand.
CAAGCCCAGCTTGCTGGTTAAAAATGCTCTGCATCCATCTACATTAGGGGCCATGTTGCATTATTAAGCAATTCTGTTATGGTTGTTATGGTCCAGGAGGTTTGCTTATCATCATCATGTATGAATTCCTTCAGTTTCTTCAGGCTAAAGAGCAGTACGTTGAGGAGGGTCCAGGTTCTGCTTGGTCATATGAGCATCATCTCTCCTTTTGCTTTGCTACCTTCATACCAACTAGCTCAGTTCTCCAAACCAGGAGCTCCTGTATGAGTCCCTGGTTACCTCATGGGTAACTCTTTCCTCTTCAGATTGCAGACATGAGATGTAACTGATTTAAGAGACTTGTTTGTTGGTTCAGCAACACACAACTAAAACCTAATAATTCAGTGATCCAAAAATAATAAATAAATAATTATTAAATGATAGTTGTTTAAATTTGCACCTGATAACAGACAAGAAGAAAGTTACAAATCATTACTCTTCAGTCTCACAAATCACATACAGCTACCATTAAATTACAGCTCCATCAGTCTTCCCTCCCCATATTACTTACTACGGTGGCACAACTCTATCCTTCTTCACACTGCTGTCTTATACTACACAACATCCTTGACCTTGAATTCTTTTAATTGCTCTCTTGGTTTTCTGAATAGCCTGTAGCTAGTAAAGAGAGCTAGTGTCCCAGTAGGATTTATTGTTTACTATCTGTGATACTGAAATCAGGCAGATAACCACCAATTTTAAACAACAAAGGAAAGAAATGTTATCTTACAGTCTGGGTGTTAGTATAGTTTTATAGAGAAGCAAAGATCACATTATAAACATAACCACATTTCTGTTGAAACGGTAAAGTTGGAACTGAGCATTTCTATAGCACTGTCTGTAGTAGTCTGCAGTAATATTTGAAAAAGAAGGAAGCAGCTAAAGAAGGAGCTTTTTATGGAAAGAGGTCCTTTGGGTCTCGTAGCAGGGCATTTGAAAAGGTTCCAGTTTCACTAATCATCTCTTCTAATAAAAGAATATAAGAATATTAGCAACTCAGTCCATGCCTGAAGATGTTTGGTTTTCCAGTACTCATTGCTGAACATTAACATTTTTCTCCCTTGATACCCTCAAAGAAAGTTGTCTTTATTTTGTGTGAGGTGGACTGTGGCAGTAAGAGAGCAAGCACCAGTAAAATTTGTAGAAATGTGGATTAAAAAAAAAAAAAAAAAAAAAAGAATTGCACCTAAATTTCAGATTCATTCTTTATTCATGAGATCATACTTCAGCAATAGTTATTTGTACTGTACGGTTTCCTCCCTACAAAATATATACATTTATATTTAAAAGTCTATCGTAGATGTGCCACCTCATTTAGAATGCCTGTTTTTCCCATATGGATCTAATTTGCTTTGGGAAGACAAATGGAAAATTCAAATACTCAGGAAGGCTGGTACTTGTTGAGATGCACTGTGTATTGCATTTCTTTTCCCTTCTTGCCAAGTCCATTTTCCTGCGGTTGTATCTTCAGACCTTTAAACTCAGAACTTAATGTGAAGAGTTTATTGGTTTCCAGGTAGTGGTCTGAGGCTCAACCACTGCAGGTGTGTGGCTCAGAGGTGTTAATTGGATGATGGATGCACAAAAATCGGAAACACAGCTCAACAGTAAAATCAAATTAAAGCAGACTCCTGCTGATCTCAGTGGGCTTTGTATCAAACCCTGTGGAAATTTAGAAAATACTACATATTGCAACAAACCTGCAAACCCCTCAGGTTCCCCGATTCTTCTGTTCGCATAAGTACCAAACGAGTTTTCTTTTCCTGATATAGTTCTGTTCTGCTGAACTGCAACTTCCAATAATACAAAGTCAGAACAACCAGGGATGTCTAAACTCTTTAAAAGAATAGCTAAGTGTTAAAGAAAATAAGAGCTTCTTTTTTTACAAGGGTACCTGAGCAATATTTAACTTCAAAAGCTTCCTTGATTTTACCCTTAAACACGTTTGTTTAAGAAACTTCTACCAAGAACAGCTTAGAAGTCACTGAAAAAGGAAACATTATTGTATACGGAGGCCAGTATTCCACCAGCCTGGGTGTGACTACCTACATACACTCAAATTATAACAAAAGCAGTAAATATTCTTTTTTTTTTTTTTCTTTTCATTCTGCTATTTCCTTGAAGAGGATCCTGGTTTGCTTACAGTCCAAAGGAGACATTTCCTTCTGTTTAGCAATGCAGGCAGGTACCCGGTTGTTCAGAAACAAGGTGATGGCCTTATGAAGAGTAGTTAAAACAGAAATTTTGAGACTTCTACAATTTTCACAGAGAATCTTAACATCAAAGTAAAATAAATCCTAAGGGTGGAGACTGAGTGGAAAAGCAGAATGGTTGACTTCTATTGCTGTCTAAGGCTGAGGCAGGGGCACTTCTGTAAAATCACCAAAGACAATGTTATGGGCGGTTTTGAAATCTGCAGTAATAAATAAGCAGTGTGGTTTATGCTTTCAGAATATGAAATTGAGAGATCATTTTTCCTGAGAATGAAGTGTGTCCTAGCCAAGAGGAATGCAGGATTGACATGCAGTGGCTACAAGGTAACGTATATAAGCTTTTATTTTCACATATACAAGAGAGAAGTTCATTTAGTGAGCTTGGTTTTAACTATGTGTACCTGAAAGCAAAGTCTTTGATGGAAAGAATCAGAACAAATGCAAAAGTACTGATGTGGATTCCCTCAGTACTGTAGCTCCAGACCCTCACTGAGTGAGCTGGGATTTGCTTTGTGGCACATTCCCATATTCCAAAACTCTGATGTTGCAGACTGCTATCTGGAGAACACCCATGGGGTGCAAAGAGAATATACATTCAGGTCTTGTTCCCTTATGGAAGCGGAGGAATGTGGGGCAGGATGTTGAAAGTCTTCTCACATCCCTCTGCCTTGATCTTACTGTGTTTTTTCTGAGCCAGCCACCCAGTTGCACAGGACACTCACTGGCATGGCTAGAATTTGCCTCAACATTAATGAGACCATAATGTTGCCGAATATAATCATTGATATCAACTCAGGGTTTGAGCTGTACTAACCTAAGATGATTGTTTTCAAATCCTGCTGCTTGTATTAATCTTATCTTTACTACATGAAACCAGAAAGACATAGCATATACTGAAATTCTACAATAGCATCTGCCATTCAAGTAGTTCTTATTTTCAGCTTTGCAGTACACATGTGCTGCTCTTTGAGCTGTACAGTAAAATTCTATCACCTAAATATTGAAAGAGTAGGATATTTCACATATACCCTGGTGAGGATCTGTTTTGCTTGAGTCATTCAAAAACAAAGAGAAAAGCATGCAAGAAAAGTAGACCTCATTTAAGGAAGGCATTCAAGGTCCAGACATTTATCTGCTTATTTACATTGTTACCTACCTGCCTACACTGACAATTCTTCATTATATGAGCCCTTGTTTGCTCAGCTGCTTCCTAACAAAAATCATTCTGTCTCAAAGCGGAATCAGAAATCAGGTGAAAACACAAAGCTTTTAGCTGTGGTATCTCTGTATGGTTTTCTTTTTTTCCCATGTATGGCTGGTAATTAGAGGAATCACAGTCTTTCTATTTTTCATTATCACAAGTTTACACAATGAAGAATTTAAGGATGTATTCATTTAGTGGGATGTCGGCTTAAATTTATTCTCTCTGACTGTACTTAGAGTCAAAAATTAATACTATTGAACGTATTATACGAATAGCTCAAGTGCAGGAGAAGCTCAGTAATGAAATAGAGTGAGAATTAGTAGGATCTGCAGGAAGATCTTAAATAACTTTTGATATTGCTTATCGGAGGTGAGGAAGGAGGTTATACTGGAGGAGTCTATTTATATGTAGGTGACAGTTCATAAGTTGTTCAGAGTTCTAAATACACTGGAAATGAATTCCTTTACACTGGATGCATTTAAAAATGAATCAGATAAGGAAATTAAGCTGAAGGATGCGTATAGAGTATTTCTGATTCCCCACAAAGCCCAGACAAGTGTCCTGCCTGATGTTTGAAGCAGAAAAGTGGCTGGAGCACAGATAATTTCTAGACACTAACAATACATTAAATAAATCTTGCAGAAGAGTCCCCTGTTTTTTTAGTATTTCTCCTTAGCTGGCCTTGTGTAGTTTTACAGGCTAACACTGAAATTATCACTCCTATGATTAGGAATTGCATATAGTAATTCAGGAATCTGGTCTCAAGACCCTGGGTTTGGTCATATACCAAAAGAATATCATCTGAACTTGACTGAAAAGTTCATTTAAAGGGTCATTTAAAACTCATTTCCAGTGCATTTGCGCATATAACCTGTAGTCTTTACAGATGTGATACATTAATTTCCATCGGCTATCTCAAGAGTGTGTTTTTCATCAGAACAAGAAGCTATTTAAAAATATGTTGATGTTTGTATACCTATATACATGTATGTGAGAGAATCTGAGCACCTTCCATATTTTTGATTAACAAACAAGAGATTAACACCTAAGAAATTTTAAAATTAAAACTAGAAAGCAGTGTAGATAATTTTTAAGAGCACATGTTCTAATACTGGCTGTAAATACAAAAAATCACATCTACCGTGTTTTAATCTCCCTTTATAAATTATCCACAATTCTGAAGCATTATCAGACTGTGCAGTAATAGTGCTATAAGGGTGTACTGCCTTACAACTTCATTGAAACTGGGTGGACAGTTGACTCGCGGCCTCTTCCTTTGTCATCAGATATTGTGTTTTCTTCTCATGCTAGGTGATCCACTGCAGTGGCTATTTGAAGATACGGCAGTATATGCTCGATATGTCTTTGTATGATTCCTGTTACCAAATTGTTGGACTGGTGGCTGTAGGTCAATCTTTACCCCCTAGTGCAATCACTGAGATCAAACTTCATAGTAACATGTTTATGTTCAGAGCAAGTTTGGACTTGAAGTTAATATTCCTAGATTCCAGGTAAGCAGCTATTTCATTTCTAGCATAAAATGTTTTCAAAGTCAAAAGTTCTAAGTTACAGTGGTTTCTTTTTGGGGGGCTGGACTTGTTGATTTCTAGAGGTCCCTTCCAACAATTCTGTGATTGTGTTATTCTGAACAGATCAAAATTGCCACTAGAAAGTAAAGCACTACAAAATTACCTGGAAGACAAAGACCATACGGGTCTTCAAAGCCCTTCAGGTAACTGGACAGGCCATATTTTGTCTTGCATGTCAACATAAAAGAGCCTGTACACTTTAACTGATAGCTACATACATTTTCAGAGTCAACTAAAGACTTGCTGTGATTAATATGTATATGAGCAGTAAAAATTTTTACCTTAAAGGACATAAATATTAATAAACAAACCTAGTTAAAGTAATATGTATGCACCATCACCTGTAATTTAAATGGCAGCAACAAAAATGTTGAGATCAAACGATTTGCCAGGGTCATCAACACGAGCTTTTGACAAAGTAGTAAGAAAATGGAGTATTCTGCATTTTAGTTTAATGCCTTAATAATGAAGCCAACTGTACTAACTGGGGTTATTGGAGTGAAAATGAATTCCATTGGATACTACATGAAAACACAGCCTTTCTGAAGAAAACTTGGGAAATTGGCAATTACCATCATAGGAAAGAGAATCCACTCTCAGTAGATGTAGCTCACTTACCGGCTAAAAAGGGGAGAGCACAAAACCAGAACTGAAGTAATTGTAAAATGACTCACTCATCTTTTTTGGAAAATATGGCATCTTTAACTACACAATGATCCTTTGTACTGTATAGTTTAAGATACCTTGAGGAAAAAAGTCCAATTCCCAGACAATGTAACAGATTTGACCATTGACAAGACAATCATTCTTTACAAATCCCTACATGTAGAGAGCATTATGTCACATACTTTCTCATTTCCCTGACACGCTGGATTTGTAAGAAGCAGAAATGATATTTATGTGTAAGAGTGAAAAAGACGCTGTATCCAAGACTGGGGAAGTTTTTCATGGCAGGCCAACCATGGAAGAACATGCTCTTTTTCCATGTTAAGTCAATGAGATAGTGGGACATCAGCTGATAAAATACAAAGAACTGGTTGTTTCTGCATTTTTTTCTTGGCATGCTTTACTTAATATAACAGCTATAAAGAAGCACAAGGAGTTCAGCAGCATGTCTTTGCATGTGGAAAAAGGAAAATGATGTGTCTAAGAGGAACTGCCTGAAGATAGTAATGTCTTCAAAGAAGACAGTATAGCCAGAGGTGTTGACAGGAGCACAGAAATAACCAGTACTGTTGCATAGCTGTTGTTACCAAAGAGCAGATGGGTGTCATCCATACACAGGATGGTTAGGAGTATTAAACACTACTAGAGCCCTTTGCTTTCACAGCTGAGCAAACCAAATTATTTTTTCTCAGGCTAGGGGTGTACTAGGAATAAGACAAAACTGTTTTCAGATTTGCTTCTGGTATCTGTGCAAGGAAAAGTATTGCTAGATCTTTAGCTGTAAGTCATAGAGCAGACAGGCCAGGGTCATAGCCACAAAAAGAAACAGATAAGTCTTTCTGGATACTCAGTGCAACATAAAACATGCAAGATAATTTGTCAAGGTAACTGGAAAAAGACAGTTGTTTCTCCTTTAGAGAGATCTGTAGCTTCTGATTTTGGTGATGCACCCTTTTATTTTTTTAATTGCTACATCGTTTGCAAGGCTTTAAGGTACTCTAGAGGGAAGAACTGATCATTAGCCCAAGCTCTGTTTCCTTCTGTTTGTGCTTTGTCACACACAGCAACCCTCAGAGCCCAAGCTCCCTACAGTGACTATCTGAGGCGTTGTTTTTGTGTTAAGGAAGTCAAGCAGTTCATTTATAGATTCAAAGATTTCAAAAGTTTGGGTGTTCCTATAAATCTTAAAACTTTTTGGCTCATATGAAGACCAAATTCAAAGTAAGACTGCACTTCCAGAAAAATTCACACCTGGTTTGAGTTTGTGGCTTTTTGTTTGTTTGTATTTGGATTAACTGTCTCTGTACTCACCAACTAAGTAAGCAGGATGAACTGCCACCCTTGTTTTAAGTGCAGAAAATTCAGAAGGGACATGGAAATCTGAACAGGACATTACACCAACTATTTCACTATTGTGATAGGCTTAAGTGAGAATTTGGGCCCCTAGAATTGTAAGCTAGGAAGGACAGGGCACATTGGAGAGGAGAAGCACATGCTCATATGCTCACATGAGCATATGAACATGCTCATATAGCGTCATAGGGAAACAGATCGCCTGTGCTCATTCTGTGTTGGCAATTCCTGATGCAATGGTGTGCAAGACATTGCTGGATGAAGGTATAGCTAGGGGAGATACGAATGTTTTGTTCATAAATTAGACCATGAAGGCATGGGGCTTTTTTTGTTTGTTTATTTGGTTGGTTGGTTGCTATTTTTTTTGTTTTCTGATTTCCTTCAGAAGAATCCTCCTTGTGCTGTATCTCAAGTAGAATGTAAATCTCTGTGCAGTTCATGTGATTACTTAGTGTTAGAGCAAGAGTAAATAAGATGCATAATAGTTATAAATAAATAAATAAGAAAGTTTGCATTATCTGCAACCCTCGGTGACACACGTTGCTTGAGATCTCTGCCTTCCTTTCTGTAGATGCTACTGTGTCAGTCCCTGATGTAGAATGTATCCATGCTAGTATTTTAGTTCAAACCAAAAGCATCCTTTTGAAGCAAAGGTCCCGACCATCTCCGCCAACTGCACAGCAGTTCATGTCATGAAGATGCATTAGGCATGTGAACTGGGTGAATTCCAGATGAGACTAAACTAGAAGACAGGAACATGTCTAGGGCACCCCAACTACTACAAAGCCTTCAGTTCACAGACTCAGTCTACAGTTAGTCTCAAGAAAATGTCCCAGAATTAAGATATTCAGGCTCCAGAACCTCAGCTTTAACTGCTTTACTCTACAGATCACTTGCCAATGGAGTGTGTTGTTTGTTCATGTATAACACCTTTGCATAGCACCTCATCTGCTGTTTTAGATGAAGAAAGCCCATAACAGAATAAAACACCCCCAGCAACACTTGGTAAACAAGCTAAATTATGGCCAGGTTGTACAATGTACTTTTTTTTTTTGTTCTCAAGCAACAGTGCTAAATAAATAAAAAAGACCCTTTTGAATCATAAAGTTTGGCTTCCCAGGTGACTTACAGGTGTGGCCTCATATAGGTCTGAACAGGGTAGCCTCGTTCTTTAACATCTGCAGAAATGCTGCTGTCTCACATCCTTTCATTTTTCTTCCACTGCTTGTCATGTGAGGAAATTTTTCTGAAATCTAGCTTCAGCTTTCCTTTTCTTAGCTTGTGATCTTCATAGCTCCTGTCTTTCTACATTTTTAGCTGGAATAAGCTGCTTCCTTCTTCTGTTAGTCATTAACTGGAATTTATTTATAGACCATGATCACAGTCTCTATGGACAGACATACATGCTACACTTGTATGTTTGCAAAAGCAAATGAAAATTTGTCAGCGGTGTACAAGAGTAGTTTTATTGTTTCGTGACTAGCTCCTCAACTGGATCTTTGTATAAAGGATCATGCAGGGCAGTGGCAAAAGCCCAAAGCTGAAATAAGAACTCTTTTTCCTGTCTATGTGTAAGGCTGGCCAGGGAATAGCTGCACCTTGCTTTGGCTGGGTTGAGAGGGTTTATTTTCTTATAAAGATGAGGATTCTTGAGTTTCCAAAACTAATATTTTGTCCTACGGTTTTTAGGTACCTGACTTGCTGGCACAATTAAATGCTAGGTTTATAAGACTGAATATTCCTGGAGATTTTGCTTATTATGGAATCTTCCTTTTCTAGAGTGACTGAATTAACTGGATATGAACCCCAAGATCTGATAGAAAAAACGCTCTATCACCATGTTCATGGCTGTGATGTGTTCCATTTACGATATGCTCATCATCTGTGTAAGTAAAAAGAATGCTAGACTGAAATTTATTAAGTAGAGTGAGAAGTTTTGCAGGCAAAAGGCACCACGTTGGAAAGAAAAGAAAGCTTTCGAAACCTTGACTGGAGATAGATTTTCAAAAGTGCTTGGCTATCACTTAAGGAAACCATTACTTCTGCAAATAAGCTAAATACTCAATCTGCCGTGCTTCTGGAAAAAAAAAAAAACATATCTGGCTACTTTTATCTTTGACTTAAAGGATCTGAGTTCTTTTGAAAATGTGGACTTGATTCTGGGTGATGAACTCCTGAAGGGGCAAAAAAATACGAAAGAGCAAGTGAGTGAGCAAAAGGGGAAAATCTGGACTTTACTAGTCCCTGTTAAAAGAAAAATTATGCAACAGCTCCCCATTCCTCTGAAACATGTTTGTAATAATCAGCCCATGTTTGAAGTGAATGCAAACTCCAAAAATACTGAAATGAATGCTCATTAATAGCATGTGGGTGAGGTTTGGAGAATGGAGTGTCAGGAAAAAAAATACACGTTTAATAATCCCCCATCCGCCAACTGAGACGCTAATCATATCTTCAAACATCTGGACTTGGGAAGTAGTTCATTCAGTAGCGCATTAATTTGAGAAGCAAATTGAGGGAATAGCTGAAATCTGGACTTGGCTCACTCTGCTGCAGCCCATACAATGCAAAGATGAAGTCCAAAAAACAATTATTAGTGAATTTTTTTTCCAGATTGTTCCTGTGGACTGAAAACAGTTGGAGTCAAATCTTTCCTTTAGGCTTCCGGAGGTTGGTTCTTCACCTTACTTTGAGACATTCATGAGGATTTGGAAAATGAAGGAGGATGTAATTGTATTTGGCACAAACCAGTGCTGAAATTCCAAGTACTGGATTCTATTGATGGCAGCGTATGCTACACCAGGGAAAGCAGAAGTTGACCTTTATAGGAAGTTAATATTTGCCATAATGTTGCTGAAGATTTTGCTTTATGACCTAAAAACTAGAATGACCAGGACATGCTTGATTTAGTGGAGGGTTGTTAGAGTTAGGGTAGTATGGTTAGGCTGAGGTTGGACTTGATGATCTTTAAGGTCTTTTCCAACCTGAACAATTCTACAATTCTGTGCTGCAGTGTGTGCAATAACCTCCCCCATATCCAGTGGGGGCATCCTGTCTGTAGTGCTAACTTCTGCATCTGGTTGTGAATGTTTACCTATACAAAAACCATACTTTATTGTCACAACCGTTAAAAAATACCTATGTCAACAATTATGTAGATACTTCCAATATAGCTACAATCATCTTTGGACGACAATTTGTCCATTTGAGAGCAGAGTCATGGATAGCTCTGTGTGCACTGTAGAAGACTTGTAGCTCGATTACTAGTTTGACCTGTGTATGACTGGTGTTCTGAATAGAGACACATTATGTTTATTGAATTACTCAAGAACCACAACCAAACCACACACAAAGAAAAAAAAAAAAACAGTAACCAAACTGAATAACTAAAAGCAGTTCTCTAGCTACTCTTCCAGAATTACAAAGATAAACTATTGAAAAGTTTAAAATCAGAAGAAAAATATGAGGTAAGTACATAGAAATTTATGAAAGTTTCAAAGAAGCTACATGCCAAGAAGCAAAAAAAAAAAAAAAACAAACAAAAAAACAAAAAAACCCCAAAAAAACAAAACACCTTGGTCAACAGTGGGAACACTGCAGAATCATTGTCAAAATACTAAGTAATAGGAATTATTAAAACAGATGTAAAGTGTACAAACTTTCTCTGGGGAACACTGTTATAACTCCCCCACCATCTATCAGCAAACGTCTGAGGAGCACGAACAGTAAAACACTGGCAGGTTTGACGTATCATTCAATAAAACAATCTGATGATTAAGTGTCATCTGATGAAGAAATCTGCAGAGAAACATCTTACACCTAATAAGGATATTAAGAAAAAAAGGGAAAAAAGAAAAGAAACAGTAAAGCAGAGTAACGCATTGCTCTTTCTAAGAGGAAAAAAAACCAACAATCCTGAACTGAAGACCTGAAGCCTGAAGCTTGTGAACTTTAAGTTAGGCAGCATGGAGAACAAAACAGAGGAAACTGAGGGGAACAAGTTAGAAGGAGTGTAACAAGAACAACAGACTATGAGGAAAATGTACATGTGAATATTTGCCTAAGGTGTGCTGGCAGCAAACAGCGTTTCCTGTTTTAAACATTTGATTTTCTTCCAGCTCTATGAAAAAGATTCTAATGTTTGAAATAGTGTTATTTATTTCTATAGCACCATCAATATGCACAGTGTTTTCTCTTCAACTGGGGAAATGTGGCCACACAAATAATGAGTCCCTGCCTTTTAGAATCTTGCGTTCTATGAGACAGGATAGAGAAGCTGTTCTAGTACAGGCAAAATATTCCTCTATTCCAGTATAGAAACTACTTTTCTGGCTTTGGAGAAATCCCTTCATTTCTATCATCATCTCTTTGTAAAGAAGGCTTTGAGCATCCCACATGTTTTAGCATCACTGCTCTTTCCATCTTATAATCTTGTACAAGAGTCACATCTTTGCCTTGGCAAAGCTGTAGCCCCAGCTGATGTCATCCCCAAACTGATTTGCTGCTTCCTGGAAGTTATGTATTTATAGAACCTATCTGATGGAAGAGCACAATTTACTGTCCACGCCATTGCCTTTGCTATTGCTCCCACAGCAATCAGGCCTTTTGGCAGAACTGCGCTAGTTTTTAAGAGAGCAAAAGAACTGTAGAGTCTGTTAGGGCACCATCCGCTGACCACACTGCTCAAGAACTGGACTGATGACATACAAGGTTATGCATGCCAGGGACACTAAAACAATAACTGCTCTCAGCATGGAACCAAGAATTTCATTTCTCTTAGTGATATCTTGAAGTGTAGGGTGGCAACTCCCAGCCATATGCCTGTGAGCCTGATGGAGCCTTTTAAAATAGACATCTGTGACAGACCAGAAGGATGAGCCCAGCCAGCCCAATGCCTTTTTCAGCTTGCCTTGTAAATGAGGAGAGAACCACAACAGAGGAACACCCAGTTACAGATTGCACATCTCAGAGCCAAGGGTAAAGCCACTGAATCCTTCCCATCCCATTGCAGTGGAGGCCACCAAGAAGTCTGAAGATACACAGATCTTACTGGTAGTGGATTTATCTCACTCCCATTTCTGAGGTTTCCCAATCAGCATCAAATAAGGATAATTTAACAAAGAGTCAAATGGAAATTTACCTTATTTTCTGTATTGGAAGCACGGCTACTGTCTTTTAGTCAAGGTCAGACTTTCCCCAGATTGCTAAAAATGCAGGAGACACGGAGTCCTCCCCCTGTCCCAGGAGAAATACTGGTTTATCCATGTAATTAGGAAGAAAAGCGGAACACTGCAGTCCTCAGTGGTTTTTACATCTTTTAAAGTCCTGTCTTAACTGGAGAGCTAAAACAGGGATTTAAAAAAAAAATAAAAAAGGAATTAGAGAGAAAGAAAAGTCAAAACTGGTCCCAAAGCATCTGGATGAACTTTGTGATAGCTAGCAAAACATCAGACCATTAGATTCCGTTTTGGAGGACGGAGGCCACATTAGAAAAAATACGTTAGATGATCTGGGCCAAAATACAAACACCGTTTTCTAGAACTGTAAAATTTGGAATACAGAACCACAAGAAACATTGTGATTTCATGGCATATTATTGGTTATTAACAAATATTTTCAGAACAGGCTTCTATGGCATTGTTACACTGACTCTGCTGAGTAGCAGACACAACATATTTATGTTTGCAAGATACACTGCACTTAAGGAGGATATACGTCTATATATTTTGTGGGTTTACAAACTTATATGTATTTTCCTCGTTATTTTTTCAATATCTGTATATATGCACCCTCTATCACCCTCCACTTAAGTATTCTGTGTAAAATGCAGGTCTGAGAAAGAACATCTGCAAGGATGAGGCAAAATCTGATATACAGAAACTTCAAACTCTCAACAGTGATAGTTTGGTGTTAGCAAAGATTGGCTTTTGATTGTCCTGCAAGATGTTGTTAATTATTTTCTTGCTCTCTGAACAAATGGGTGCCATATCCTATAATTTAACCCGGTGGAGAAGAACTTCGGGATTCTGATGAACAAAAAGTTGGACGTGAGCCAGCAGTTGTGCCCTTACAGCCTGGAAGGTCAACAGTATCCTGGGCTGCCTCAACAAGAAGGGTGGCTAGCAGTGAAGTGGAAGGGATTGTTCCCCTCTGCTCTGCCCTCGTGAGGCCCCATCTGGAGTACTGTGTCCAGGCCTGAGGCCCCCAGCACATGAAACACGTGGAGCTGCTGGAGTGGGTCGAGAGGAGGGCCACAAAGAGGGCTGGAGCACCTCTGCTATGAAGACAGGCTGAAGGAGCTGGGCTTGTTTATTTTGGTGAAGTGGAGGCTCTGGGGACAGCTCATTTCAGCCTTCCAGTACTTGGAGGGATCTTACAAGCAGGAGGGGGATGGACTTTTTATTCAGTCAGATAGTGATAGGACAAAGGGGAATGGCTTTAAACTAAAAGAGGGGAGATTTAGGTTAGATTTTAGGAGGAAATTTTTGACTCAGAGGATGGTGAGGCAGTGGCACAGCTGCCCAGAGAATCTGTGGTGTCCGATCCCTGGAGATGCTCAGGGCCAGGCTGGATGGGGCCCTGGGCAGAGACAGCACCTAGATTAGGAATACCTAATCTAGGCATTATAGGTATTTTATATATATATATTGATCTTTTGAGGTCCTTTCCAATCCCTGACATTCTGTGATTCTGTGATATCATAGAATAAGAGTGGTTTAGGTTGGAAAGGAGTTTAAGGATCCAACCCCCCTGCTGTGAGCAGGGCTGCCACCCACTAGCACCTAGATTAGGTCACACAGGAACATGTCCAGGTGGGTTTTGAATGTCTCCAGAGAAGGAGACCCCACAACCTCTCTGGGCAGCCCATTCCAGTATTCTGTTACCCTTACTGTGAAGCAGTTTTTTATCATATTTATGTGGAACCTCCTGAGTTCCAGCTTGCACCCATTGTCCCCTGCCCTATCATTGGATGTCACAGAGAAGAGCCTGGCTCCATCCTCCTGACACTCACTCTTTACATATTTATAAACATTAATGAGGTCACCTCTCAGTCTTCTCCAAGCTAAAGAGATCCAGCTCCCTCAGCCTTTCCTCATAAGGGAGATGTTCCTCTCCCTTAATCATCACCGTGGCCCAGCGCTGGACTCTCTCAAACAGTTATCTGTCCTTCTTGAACTGAGGGGCTCAGAACTGGACACAATATCCCAGATGCTGTCTCACCAGGGCAGAGTAGATGGGGAGCAGATCCTTCCTCAACCAACTAACCACACACCTTCTAATACACCCCAGGATGCCACTGGCGTTCTTGGCCACAAGGGCACAGTGCTGGTTCATGGTCATCCTGCTGTCCACCAGGACCCCCAGGTCTCCTTCCTCTATGCCGCCCTCCAACAGGTCAGTCTCCAACCTATACTGGCACCTAGGGTTGTTTTTGCCCAGATGCAAGTCTCTACACTTGCCCTTGCTATAGTTCACTAAATTTCTCCCCACCCAACTCCCCAGTCTGTCTCGGTCTCACTGGGTGGCAGCACAGCCTTCTGGTATGTCAGGCACTCCTCCCAGTTTTGTGTTGTCATCAAACTTGCTGACAATGCACTATATTCCCTCATTCAAGTCATTAACGAACATATTGAATAGGACTGGTCCAAGTACTGGCCCTTGAGGGACTCCACTAGATATAAGCCCCCATCTAGACTCTGTCCCATTGACCGCAACTCTCTGACTTCTTTCCTTCAGCCAGTTCACAGTCCACCTCACTACCCAATTGTTCAGATCACATTTCCTCAGTTTAGCTGTAAGGATGCTGTGGGAGACGGTGTCAAATGCTTTTCTAAAATCAAGATAGAATGCATCCACTGCTTTACCATCATCTATCCACCTGTTTATGTCTTCATAAAGGGCTATCAGGTTGGTTAAGCATGACTTCCCCTTGGTGAAGCCATGCTGACTGCCCCTAATGACCCTTTTATCCTTGATATGCCTATGATTCTATGAGAATGGAAGAAGAATCAGTACTTCCAGAAAGACCTGTCTATAATCATTTAGTAAGAGCTTGATTTTCTTAGGGAGATCTTCTGGATTTGAAGAAAAGTCTGAATATATTCTGACTTGTGCAGAGAGTATACTGTCCAGAGAGAGGGCCCATATGCAATGGGCTTAAAGGGCTTTTTACCAAGAAGAAGAAACCTTGCTTCTGTTTGTCAGTCTTCCATTGGGCTATTTACATTATTTACATTATTGCAATCCCTAATTGCTATTGAAATTATAGACTCATACTCTCTCAAGTAACAAGTGAACAACAACAACAACAACAACAAAAAGCCAACCCCCAGTGATGACTGATAGCCATATAATTCATTAACAAATAAAACAAATTAAAAAAATATATATACACTTCTTACTTCTTTGTTCTTGGTTTAATACTGGATGTCAGAAGAATCTCATATGAATTATAAGTCTGTATATTTTAACTTCAAGTGATCATTTGTTCTATTAGAGTTGGCTGAAAGAGGAAGCTACTAGTTTTTAGGTTTATTATATATCTGCTTCTGCACCAAGCTCATGTACCAAGAGAATAAAATTAGATTCAGCTTTAGTAATGAGTTCAGTGTAGTACATACTCTACATTTGAAAGCAGTAATTTCATTCCTTTATCATGTATTATACAAAGCTACAAGGAATTTCTGCTATTTATCTTTTTTAAAAAATATATATATATATTTTTGCAGTAGTTTGAGTATCAAGATTGTTTTCTAATTTAAAGTAAAAGACTGCATAGGAGAGTGAGAAGATGGGGTTTCCTAAACAAATACTTTAGGTTTTTACAAGCAAAAAAGAATTGTTGAAGGCTATTAGTTAATTATCTTCTGATGAATCATTAGATAAATGCCTGGCACTGAACCAGAGAGATTTGTGGCTAAATTAAATATTTAAAGATGACACATAACTCCTCTTATAGCATAGCCTTATGTCAAAATGTTCTTGTTCACAGAGCATTCAGGCTGTTTAGAGGATTACATTTTTAGTGAAAGCTATCTGATAACTGATTTATCCCTCTGGCCCTGCCTTCCTTTGTGTGTTTAAGAGCTGAATAGCATTTTAATTCTGCTCTTCTAAGTCAACCTTTGAAATGTAGAGCTTACAGAGGAGAAAGGTTTGTAGTAACACAGCATAAACTTCACAGCAAAATACACAATTATCTTTCAAGCAATGAATATGGAAAATCCTTCCAAATACACTGGAATGTTGTGTCCACTTAAAAATACTTCTGCTGCCTTGAACTTCTCATTTTCAGTTAGAAGATTAGAAACAGAAAGTGCTTTTGCAGAACATAAGCAGAAAAGAGTAGGGTGAACTGGAGAAGAACGGAAGACAAACCTTAGTAGTTCACAACCTGTTATTTGTAAACAACAATGTGACACTGTGAAACTACATAAAGGAGCCTACTCCTAGGATAGATACTTTTGCAAATAAGCTATTTGAAGTTTTGTGGGAGAAGGAAGTCTAAGGGAGGAGGACGAGGGAGAAAAGTCCCTCCCTTGCAAACATATCTCTCCAGGGAATCTCTAGGTCATAACTCCAAGCAATGTGAAATGCCTTTTTTTGTATTTTATTCGCAGTGTTGGTGAAAGGCCAAGTAACAACCAAGTACTATCGACTACTGTCCAAACAAGGAGGCTGGGTTTGGGTACAGAGCTACGCTACCATTGTGCATAACAGCCGTTCATCACGGCCTCACTGCATAGTGAGTGTCAATTATGTCCTTACGTAAGTCAAAATACTTTGTACCATTACATGTTATCAGTAATTGATTCATTACTTAAATCCTTTAAGTTTGTTTACTTGTGTCTTCCATTATCATTTTGTTTGCATGCTACAGTCACTCTGCTGTCCTCATATCCTCCCTGTTTTAGTTATAGAAGATTATTGAGCTAAAAAAAAACCCTTGTATTTATGATGACTATTTCATTTACTGTATGCTTGAGCGTGTAGTACCACTAGTAGCTATTTGTGTTAGGTCTGGATCCCAGTTCTGCAACAGTCATCAGAACTGCAGTGGTGCTATCCTGACACAGTGCTCCTTAGCAGAGATTGCAGTGTCAGTTTATGAGACAGAGAAATGGTAGAAAGTATTACTCCTTTGCGGGATGGGTGGATAACCACGGATTCCCTCACTTGCCTTGGGCTGAACAGATGCACACAATGACAAACAGCTCCCACTGAGCTTGTGAACGTGCAATGGTTTGGGCCTGCTATTTCTGATTTCTGGTTCAAGCCATGAAGGTGCTACAAAATTCTCATAATGTTATAAACCTAAGAGAGACAGAAATCCACATGGGATAAGTGGGATAAGTCATAACGAAATAGACTGTGCCTGAAAAAAACTATCTGTTAGAAAGAAAGAAAGAAAGGAAGAAAGGAAGAAAGGAAGAAAGGAAGAAAGGAAGAAAGAAAGAAAGAAAGAAAGAAAGAAAGAAAGAAAGAAAGAAAGAAAGAAAGAAAGAAAGAGAGAAAGAAAGAAAGAAAGAGAAAGAAAAAGATAGTGGGCACCACTGGGTTGAACAACAGTGGAAGAAGGCAAGGAACTACACACTCTTCTGTCTAGATTTGTTCATTTCTTAACTTGCTTCAGAATAAGTTGTGTTTGCATGACATGTGCAGTGGGGTCACGTGTGTTTGTGTATTATAATGCTGTTTCTATTACTTGGCCTTGAAAAGTTGAAGTATAAGAGCTAGCAAACACAGTGTATTTCCTTAACCTACCTAAAGCAGGTATTCAACTCTAGACACACTGGGCAGTACTATGCTCATTCCTATACTGTTGTGAGATAATAGCACTAACTGACTACTCAGTCCCACAGCCAGCGTGAGTTCCAAGAGCTGGGGCAACGATTGAGGAAACTGTGCCAGGGTCATAACAGCATAATCTTGAATTGAATTTACTTCTAGGTTATTCACCATCAAGAAGTGATAGAAATGAGTTCTAGATAGGAATTGAGAGAAGTTGGTTTTTCTCTAGTTTTCCTTTCAAAAATATGCTCCACTGTTTCTACTGACAAAACCAGAGAAGACAACTTACTCATCAAAAATATGTCAATAAATGTTTCAGTAGATGATTCACAGCCTACTCTTGTTTTGATTTCTATCCCCTTTTGTACAAAAATATGCCTTGTATGTAGAACAAGTGAAACTGAACAGAACAGTGGAGAAATGAAATTCCAGAGACTGTCAGGAAAACAGCCTTGCAGTTCCTCTGGCCTAGTTACAAGGGTACGGTGAGAGAGGAACATTGCTCCTTTGCCTCTCCTCAGAGCAAGATGTGAGAGGCACCGAAGAGACCAGCTCTTGACTGAGGAGACAGATTAATTAATCCATGTCTTCCTATCAGCTGACATGGCTATGATTCCAAAATAGAGAGTGCCACAGATGGCTGAGAAATAAGTTCAGAGAGCAGGGACACTTAGTGCAAAGATGTTAACTCTGTTCCCAGTGGAATGTTTGTGATAGACTCCCATGAAAACAGGGTCAGACCGTAAAATTCACTGCTTGCTAGCATCCCCAGCCGAGCAGACTCAGTGAAAATCTTTGAAGAATGAAAACATTGTGAAAGCTAATATGTATTTTCAAAGGAGCTATTTTGGATTTGTGGTTATGTCTGAATATATAATTTATTGGACTGTTCTTTTGCAGAGATATTGAGTATAAGGAACTTCAGCTGTCACTGGACCAGGTTACCATTTCTAAGTCACAGTTTTCATGCAGAAACTCAGTATCTACCTCGCAGGAAACAAGGAAAATAGTAAAACCCAAAAGTAATAAGATGAAAGCAAAACTCAGAACAACGCCTTACCCACAACAGGTAACTTTTTCAGCAATATTTACCTGCCAGTTACTGTGGTAGAGTCCTTGAGCCAGGATAGAGATCCTCTGTAGCTGAACTTACTGTACAACTGACTATAGTATGCTCTTCTGCAGGAACTCCCTTGTAGGCCAGAATACAATGCGAACCTTTTGTTCTTGGGGTGGACAGCACAAGCAGTACAAAACAACACTGGCAAGTGATGCAAACAGAAAGACTTTTGGATTTGGAGGATATAAAGTACTTAAAAAACCCAACATGTTTTCTTGGTAAAAAAAAAAAAAAGCAATTTATTAAGGACAGTTGTAGGGTAGAATGCATCTCATTCACTCTTGATGTGCACAGTTTTTAATGTCAGATAGATACTGGCAGTTTCCTTACGCTGGAGGAGGCTTCATAAAAAGGAATCCTAGAAAACAGAGCACTGGGATGGGATTTGGGTATCTGTCACTGTCTCAGGGTGAGCTAGAACTAGATGGGAAGGGAAACAATGGAGATCATAAAGCTGGGTTGGTGAAACTGGTACTAAACATGAGACATTCTGAGGCTTCACTGAGAAGGACTACTACTATCTCATAAAAGCACCGAATGCAGGTTGCACATACACTTAAGTCAAAACATATTCATGGTCTGTAGCTCCACTAATCAGTAACTTCCTGTGCTTTGCAACAAACTTATGCTCTCTGGTATTTGCAACTGCCTACATTTACTAGTTAAAATCCAACTGGCAAAATTATCAAATAAAACCTTAGCATTTGGATGTCAAAATTGTTCCTTGTTTCTGTGTTAAGTGAAGGTAAAGCATAGTGAAGATAAAGAATTTTAAATGCATGGCAAGCCAGTCCCTTTAGCCAGCAAGATTTCAGTTCAAGGAGGCCCAGCTTTGGGTGCCTTTATGACATGTTATGCTGTTTCATATTAAAGTTAGTCATTTTAACTCTCTCCCCCTCATTTTTTTTCTTTCCCCCAGCAATACAGCTCATTCCAAACAGACAAACTGGAATGCAGCCAGGTGGGAAACTGGCGATCCAGCCCTGCAGTGAACGCTGCCACCATTCAAGAACAAAACTTTCATTCAGAAAACAGTGAACTTTTATATGCCCCGTCATATAGCTTGCCTTTCTCTTACCATTATGGACACTTCCCTGTAGACTCTCATGTCTTCAGCAGCAAAAAGCAAATGCTTCCTCCTAAGTTTGGGCAGTCTCAAGGAGCACCTTGTGAAGTGGCTCGATTTTTCTTGAGTACGCTGCAGACAAATGGAGAATGCCAGTGGCATTACGCCAACTCCTTGGTACCCAACAGCCAGTCACCATCCAAAAATCTTCCTGAGCAGCCAGTGAACATCATCCGACATAATCTTGGACAGAGTTATGAAGGTGGGTGTCACTTTAAGAAAAAAAAGAAAAGAAAAGCTCTGGAATGTCTGGGAAATATTTGTAAATGTAATTTGAAAATAGGAAATACAAAACGGTTAGGAAATGTAGAAAATCACAAGCATGGAAATGTAAATCTAGTATGCTTATAGTATTTACATGTTTATCCTGTTTACCATGAGAACTTGATTTGAAGTACTAGAAGGGAAGGGATGCCATCCAGAGGGACCTTGACAGGCTTCAGAGGTGTTCTCATGCAAAACTCATGAAGTTCAACTAGGCCAAGTACAAGGTCCTGCACTTGGGCTGGGGAAATCCAAGAAGGCTGAGCATGGAATGGATTGAGAGCAGCCCTGAGGAGGACTTGGAGCTGTTGGGAAGCTCAAGGTGAGCCAACAGTATGCACCTGCAGCCCAGAAAGCCAATCATACCCTGGGCTGTATTAAAAGAAGTGTGGCCAGCAGGTTGAGGAAGGGGATTCTCCTGTTCTGCTCCTCTTTCATGAGACCTCACCTGGAGTATTGTATTCAGCTCTAATAAGAGCTTCTAATAAGAAGGCCATGGTTCTGTTGGAGAGGGTCTGGAGGAGACCAAGAGGATGATCAGAGGGCTGGAGCACCTCTCTTTTAAGAAAATCTGATGCAGCTGGGCTTGTTGAGCTCACAGAAGAGACGGCTCTGGGGAGACCTTACTGGGACTTTTGGTATCTAAAGGGAATCTACAGCAAAGCTGGAGAGGGACTCTGTCAGAGAGTGTAGTGATAGGACAAGGGGTAATTGTTTTAAACTTAAAGAGAATAGAGTTAGAGTAGCATAGTTAGTTTGCAGTTGGAATTGATGATCTTTAAGGTCTTGTCCAATTTGAGCAATTCTATGATTCTATGATTCTGTGATTTAAATTCAGTATTAGGAAGAAATTCTTTACTCAAAGGGCAGTGAGGCAGTGGCACAAGCTGAGAAAAAGAAGCTGTGGATACCCCGTATCTGGAAGTTTGCAAGGCCAGGTTAGATGAGGCCCTGGGCAGCCCGATCTGCTGGCAGGGGGATGGAGCCGTCTCTTCCAACACAAACCATTCAGCAATTCCGTGATTCTATGATCAAAGCATCGAAAAATGCAATCACCAGAATCACTTTTAGAATGTGGTAGTGATACCACCTCCTTTAACACTGGCACAGTTTGTCTTCACATTTTGCTGTCACTGGTGAAGTCAGAAACAAATGCACTTCAGTCCACATACAGAAATTAAAATAAACACGATCTATTTCCACAAAAATTGAAGGTTGTCCTTTCTGAATACGAAGCCATTCTGAATGTCTTTACCTTTCAGTCACTACAGGGAATGAGTGAATGAAATGCACTCTCTTCCTGCTTGATTTAAAATGTCCTCAATGATCCTGCCTGACCACCTGCATCATCTCTTCATACAGACTGTCAGCTTAAATGCTTTGAAGGAAACACTGAAAACACTGACTTCTCTGAGATGGCAATTGATGAGAAATAACCATGCACAGCTATAAATGATTTAAACAGGCTAAAGATACAGTCTAATCGTTAGATCTCATATACATTACACCTATCTGCGTACACTGTTTTGGTTATTTAAAAGTCACCGGACTGGTTGACATGAAATTATAAGTTGGAACTGTTTCCTTCTTCTAACTTCATTATGGATGGGATGGAGGAAGCAATAGATTTATTCACATGAGGATAAATCATTAGATATCCCAGATCTGAAGGGTAGATCCGCAGATGTTAAAATATGAGCTTGTTACATAAGACAGAAGATGGTATCAGATACTGAACGTGTCTCCCACAGAGTAACTTCTGTCCAGGATTTTGTCCTTTGAAGGACCATCTGATGTCACCTAGCTGACAGTAGCATTTCACTGTCCTGCATTTGGGTTGAAAATGAATAATATTTAAGATTTCCTTATAGCATAGTGGAGGTTAAATGTTTGGTTTTTTTCTGAGCCCAGGCTCCTCTACTGTGTTGGCTTCCTTTTGCTGGTGTTGTGGGCTGAGTGCAATAAGGAGTAGCTTTGAACTAGAAAAGATGTTTTAGAAATGTTTTTGCCCTTTCTAAAGATGCCATGTCTTTGTGGACGAGAAAGAAGTTATATCTTCTGAGGATAAGTATAAGGTTTAAAGCAAATTACCCCCAGTGAGTCTGCAGGAACAAAGCTGTCCTAGGTGTCCTGAAGCCCAGCTTTTCATCTCTGCTTCCAGACTAATAGGGGCAGTGAGACTAACTGAGATAGCAGATCCACCCCTTTGCTGATACACTGAGAATGGATATGGAAAGAACAGCCTGTTTAGAGAATAGTCTGTAAAACTGACTGTTTTGTAACTGACTGTCTGCCATAAAATTTGCCAGGAAAGCCCATTGAGCGTAGCAGCAGACAAGCGATTTACCACTGGTTGGTTGATGTGGGCAGACAACTCCTATTCAATACGTGAAGCCAGAAGGATTCCACAGGAATACTGTTAAATCTGTTTAGAGGAAAAAAAAAAAATCCCAACAAATCATGCAAGGAACTGCTGGCATTTTTCAGTTTCATCATGCATGCCTACCTGCACCATCGCTTCGTGACCAGGAAAATGGAGCTCTGATACCTGCAGTTCTTACTTGTGATACTTCTTCTATTTCCGCTTTTGTTGCTTAAGTTGTAATATGTGAGTTTTCTTTTGAGCAGAGATGTACTTTACCTTAATGGATGCTTAGCTATTAGGGAATTGAGGAAAAGTGACTTGATATGATTAATTCTCTGCAAGATCCCTCATACTTTTGCTATTTCTAAGGCTAAAAGAATATATTCAACTCAGGCCTGGTGAGAGATCACTACTGGAGTTCACAGGCAGCACTAGGAAAGGGGAGGAAAAAATAGCCTCCACTGCACACAGAGGATTCATCTCTAGTTGTTCTGGAGTTTGATTCCTCCTAAGAAAGAATTAGTCCTGTTGTACTTTTGCTGAGGCTGCTGGCAAAGGAAAATCTGAACCTTTGGAAGCAACTTTTTGCTCTGAGTTAAAAGAGGCATCTGATCTTCCTTACATTGTCTACTATTTTTTTTTCCAGTGGTTCACTGACAAACTGACAGCTAGTAAGCTTCAAAGCAGAGAGGATCTGCTTAGCATCATTATCTTCAATCCAAAGGCAATGCCAAATATGACATCTGGCAACCGGGTTGGATGCTAGGGCTATTACATATCACATCCACAGAGGCATCTGCCAAAAATGCCGTAGGCGAGAGACATCTTTTACTATGGAAAATAGTGTCTTTTGGAGAGATCAGAGATTTTAAGATGATTATGCCAAGCCATCAAAGCCCTGGAAAAGCACGTAGCAGATAAAACTGCCTGCAAATCAGATGCTGCTGCCTCAGAATCTGGTTTTGAAACTTCTTCCACTTTATTCCAGCTGGCCTACTCATCAGAAAAGAGAATCTCTTCAGAGAAATTAACCATCTTCATCGTCAGGGATGTTTCCTTTGTACACTTCCATGATTACACTGCTACTGAGTGTACCAGGGTATCCAAACTTCACTTAAGTCATGCTGTTGGCTAGTCTGTACCATCCATGTGAAGCTTAGCAGCATGTTGAACTGTCAGTAGTACACTCTTCTGAGGTCAGTGTAGATCAGAAAGTCCAAGAAGAATTATGCAAGACAATTATGCATGAAGACGCCTTCATCTGTGATGTAAAAACTGACAAGGTTTTCTGAAGATTGGATGCAAGGCTGCCTGCAGATAAGGGCCATGTACCAGGTGCATGAAGGTCTATTCTAAGTACTGGTCTTCCTTCATTGACTCTAAGATGTCTTTTTGTCATTTCTTCCTGAAATAGATGGGCTATGAGAAAACAAGGAGCAGCTCTACCTCTTAACTGACTCTGACTCTTCTTGTCCGACAAAGGCATGTTTATGAATGAAATATCTTTTCTGAGAGCATCTTTCCAATAATGAACACCAACTGACCTTTAACGGCACTATGTGAAGGTCAGGAGAGAACACTCCTCACTACAGCACCAGGTTAAACAGGATCAAAACTACTCCAGTATACTGCAACTATGCATTGGTATTATATGTTTTACAGACTAGTTTCTTCTAGAGTAGCCTTCCTTCTTGTCATTTGGGTGGTTGGATGCTAAACTCCGAGCAGACTGCTGGGGAAGGGAAACTCTTATCACCAAATTTTCTTTCTACTTGCCCGCACTGCATCCAGTGCACAAGTGGGAAAGCAGGGCTGCTTGGTGAGAATTAGCAGTGATGTAATGCCTGATGGACTGAGCTCACTGCTGCAGTTGTCAATTGCTACAAATGGAGGCAGTGTAAGTATGTATGAAGGGCCTTCTAGAAGCTACTATCAAGCTCTGGTATGATATATGGCCTTAGATGTGCCATATATAGAAGATGACAGAATAGCTCTGTCACTCAGCACAGCCGAGTTCCCCTGGCAGAAGAATGGGCTGGGAAGCATCCCAGATTAGTGCACTGACTTCCATGACTGTAAGGAGTGTCCAGTGAGCGAGAATGCACAGAATGCACCTGCTGAGGCAGGTACCCTGACAACTGCCCATGTGCTGGATGGCTGGAAGCAACCCAAGGATACCACAGCAGCGTAGAGCAGTGGGTCACCTTTCTATTCACTTGTGTATGAGAAAACTCCCTGCAAGGAGTTTTGCATGTCCTTCCCAGGGCACTTCTGCGTTTTTATCTGCAAAGGAAGATGAGCAGATTTTAGTGCAGCTCTGCCAACTCTTCTGAATGCAAGTAGACAAAAACTACTGTGCTCTGCTGCACTGCCGTCCTGCTTAACTGTCTGCTCTAACTCCACAAATGTGCTGACAACTTTAATGGAAGCCTGCAAACAATTAACCAAATGCCTACCTTCTTCCTCAACAACAGAGATGAAAACCATGCTTGAGGCACAGGACAGGAAAAAAAATGGATAATGCCTTGTGAATCTCTGAGTATGCAAATTACTTCTTGGACCAAGAAAGCAGCCATCAGCTCAGCAGAATTCAAGATTAAAAAAAAGGAAATAAAAAGACTATGTCCAACTGTTTGCTGTGGTGCTTCAGCTTCTTACAAGCTTGGGCTCTAAAAATGGGAAAGGACAACCTTTTGTTCAGAGGGGAGAGCAGAGCCATGAGGCAACAGCACTCCATGAATGCAGAGAACCAACTCATGACTCTTGTGGATGTGTCAAGTTTGGGAAACACACCAAAACTGGTATTCCAGCTTAGTGAAATCATACTGGTTATATATCAGCAACTCTCAGCACAGAGACTTATTTTATAACAAGAATGCCAAAAGAGGAGTTAAAATTATAGTAGTACAATTATACTTGTAAAATTTCGAAGTTATACTCAAGCACGTGGCTGAGTCCTTGTTTTGATCTGTGATCTAGGAGGGCCATTTTCCACAAATGATGTTTCCATTCAGAGAATTCAGTTTACTTAGGCCTGCATGTACCTCTTGGTACAAAAATGGCTGCACAGGAGTTAAAAACAAGAACTGGAAAGTTGTTGCTTCTTGCAGGACTGTAGGTTGATCAAGAAGAAATTGGATCCAGATTTCTGTTTAAATTCTGGTGTTAATTAAGTGGTGCAACTCCCTCTGAAATTAATGAAGCTGTGCATGTAAAAATGGTACAATTGAGCTATTTCTGCTTCCTCTGTTATACACGAAGGTTTTCCCAGTCTACTATAGCATAGGGAATATTTAATTATTAGCGGGTGCAGTTATGTCAGCAACTACTACGGGGAATTCCAAAACTTTTGAAATGTTGAATAAAATTTTTAGGAAAACAGAAAATCCCTTTTACAGAAGGCATTTAGGTTGTTCAGGCCTTTCAATGAGCAGGGCAGAAAATTCAGCTTAAGTTTAACATGAGAAACTTGGTAAGTGCCTCATTTAACATTTAACATCAAACCTTCAAATACGCCTTGTAGGAATAGTATTATTGCCAAACTGTTCATACAGAATATTCAGCACAGGACATTAGCACTCACCTAATTGTAGCCTTACTGTACAGGAGTGAAACAGTTCATTTTCTCCTATCATTTGTTGTTTGATAACACTACTAAAAGGAAACATCACGTAAGCCAAGCAGAAAACGACAAAAACAATTCAAACAATTACATGAGTTTAGCCAGCATACGGAAGCTTCAGAGAAAAGTTTCTCAATATATTGTAGAGAAGAAGCCAGAAGAGAAATCCTAGGTTCACACCCTCCTGAAATTTTATAATCTATCTTCTGATTTTCATTGCACATCCGTTTTAGTACTCCCTGCATTCTAATGTGGATATTTTCAGCGTATAGTGTAGATTACGCTTACGTTTTTCAAATGGTTTCACTATATGAAAGTACCTTGAAAGCAGAGATTCAGCATTACTTATGAAGTATTTCTGTTGCCTTTCAATAGACAGTTTTAATATCCGATACCAGTTTTTCAAAGGAAAAAAGCAAAGGCTTTAACAAGATGAAATATCACCCTTCTTTTGATAAATTATTTGTTGAGTTCTGTCAAGAGCTTATTAAGTCTGAGGTTTTTAAATAGTGAGTCACATTTGTTCTTTGGTTTAATTTCCCAATTCAACCATATTAACAATGACAGAGATTAATAATTATGTAGTTATGTTTATTAGTGAAAACAAACAAATGGGCACTTTGCATAGCATGGAAAACATTTTGAGAATTGCTCAACGCTGACTGTCTTTCCAAATGCTTTCTATCCTTTCAGTAGTGTCTTAGGCTTATTCAAAGCTACTGAGGCAAATAAGAATGTTTCCGATGTCTTCAGTGGGACTCGGATCTGACCCAAACCTAACGGGTATTACAGTTCAGCCATAAAATGTGTCGGAGTCCAACTGTCATATGAGCTTACCTTCAGTAATTAACATGTTTTCTCTTTCCTCCAAGTGCCCGTAATGAACAGGAGATACAACCAAGATGCTCTCTCCGACAACTTTACAAGTTGCACAGCACCCATGCCAGGCAGCAGATACAAAGAAGAGATTTATGATTCCAGCATCATGAAACCCAACAAAATGGAAAACAGGATTCAGCCACCTCACCATCTCATTAAAGAAGAAAACAAGCTAGCTTTTAACAGAGACCTACAAGAAAAAATGAGCATTAATGAGAGTTCTTTTTCAAACTCAGTTGCTAACTCCTTGCTGCCAAAATCAGAATGTTTCCAGTCTAAAGCTTTAGGACAATTAAGCCATCTCCTACCCGTGCCCACAGTGTACGAACAAACAAGACGGATTTGTATGAAGGAACCCAAATATGGGCATATTAGTCACCACGCTACAAGCCTAAATGAACTGGACAGTGATGAGAGGATGACTGTAAAGCTTGATCACGACTCTGAGAGTGAGCGCGTGATGGATGTAAGACCCTCTGGACAAGTTCCATTTGTGCTTCTAAATTATCATCATGTTTTAGCCAAACATGGCACATTTCAAACTTCATCATGTACAGCAACGGGACACGTAGGAGAAAATTATGGATACAATTCTGAGGAAGTAAATACGTTTATGTACAAAAACCAAAGCCCCTCATCAGCCTCTTCTCCAGAAACCCACAAGGAAACGACACTACCCCATTATATTGGAACTTCTGTAATAATAGCCAATGGAAGGTGACAGTAGTAGAAGAGTATTTACATTTAACTAAGAAGCCAAACAGTAGTGATTTCCAAAAAGCATGAGAAAACATGGTTACATTTACTGAGCACAGCTGAAGGTCAATGAGGGACAGACTTGTGTGTTCCTGGCAAGACGTGTGACAGTACCTTCATGGCGAGGAAAAAAAGAATACATCTCGCTTCAGTGCTTTGTTGGCAAAGCTTAAGCTCTGGTGCCAGTGAGAAGATTTGTTGCAGATCTTATTTTTGTTATTTTATAGTGTGCAACAAAATTAAATGATAGGTGTTATATGCAGAGGTTTATATGAAGAACATTTTTTCCCTTAACCCTTCCTTCTCAAAACACATTCAAGATTTTTTTTTTTTTTTTTTTTTTGTTATCATTATCATAAACTATACACTCTAGTTTAGGTATTTTTGACAAAGTGTGAAACCCTACATCAGCTACCCACCCATCTGTTACGTCTCGACAAATGAACTTTGTTTAAAGAGTGGTGATTTTTAGTATCTGTAATACAGCTGTACTAACCAAACAGAACTAAGTTTGGAAAATGCTTATTTATTACTTATTCACTTGTTTTTTTTTTCAGTATTCAGAAATTTTTAGCATCACCATTTAATCTTAACAAGTGATGGTATCATGACAAATTAATACATAAAAAGGTATGTATTAAAAGGTTACAGGTCTCGTCATGGTGAATTGGCACAAATCACACAGCAGTAGCTAAAGATATTCCTCAATAAAAACACTGTAATAAGAAAAAGAAACTTCTAAAAAGCATATTTTGCTCAATATTTTGGGATAAGGCCATGTTGTTACTCAAACCAGGTAGTCAAAATAACATCTTAATCCTAGCACCAGAAATGTTCTCTTTGTTGTCAAGGGAATAATGAACATTTAAGCATGATTTTAAAATTATTTGTACCCTTCTGAATTTGGAAAAGTTCAGCTTTTAACACACTGGACTTCCTTAAGCATAAATCTCATCGTCAACACGAAGGTAAGATTCATTATTTGACTGATTCAGGCACTTCACAAATTAAGTCAATGGACAATCTGAGTAAGAAAAGTCTGAAGTCATCGCACAACCACAAGAAGCGAGATTGCACTGGAAGTAGAGCAGGGCACCTCAGCGTTTTGAAGTGAACACTTTACACACGTCTCAGTTTGTCCAATAAACTAGTAAGTAGAAGGCATATGCCATACATTCAAATTTTGTCCAGCCTCCTAGGAGTAGATTTCCCACTTTTTTCACTTCTCCATAAAGTTTGTGAACGAGGAAATGAGGAGATATATGGATCTGTGAATGTTTTACTGATGAGTCTGTCCAATTTGTCTTTCCATCACTTCCCCAAACAGTCTTCACGCAGTTTTGACAAAACAGTGAATGCTCCCCACGTAGTAGGTGTAAATACCACCACTGAAGGCTGTTGTAGATCTGAGTCAGCCGTATTCTTCCCCCAGTTCTTCACCCCATTTTTTCACCCAATTCAAGTTTACATTTTATAAGCTTTCTCCCTCTTATGAGACGCTCTAGAAAGAGACCTTTGCTAAAGAAAATGCTTACCTGGCTTGTGCAATATGGAAAAATACTTGCTCATGGATTGCACCTTGTCAGAGGAAAATGTAATGAAATACACACTCTTTTAATTATACGCCCTCCATCTTCTATGTGCAGCAAAAATAATCAGTCACCTCTTTGTATGTATGAATATTTATTGCTATGTGTAAACAAAAATACTTCTAACACATCTGAAAATAATTTTCAGTATTTTTATTGCTTTTGATTAAAAGTTGAACAGAGAAAGCTTTGTTATGAAGTTGAATTCATGTTCACTTGGAAATTCAGTCATCTGACTTCATTTACTAAAAAACGTATGAAAGATATCTTTCATGATAAATATGATCAGAAGTACCGGATCTGTCGCTACCAGAACACTGACTTTTTAGCAACAACATAAAATGAGCGAAAACACACCAACCCCTTCAGTTTAATTGCACTCCTTCGTTCTTCTTGAGCTGGAGAAGGTGGCAAAGCTATAGAAATGTTATGTGTGAATGTTATTATCATTCTGATGTTATGAATTGCCGACACATGAGCTTTTCAGTGGCTTTCTTTAACGGCCTCCCCAGTCAGTGTTAGTAATGAACGCACCCAACTTCTTAAAAGGTACAATGATGGTAAGACTTGTATGTTAATTTTCTTAAATTAAAGCCATGCCCTATTAAGAAGAAACTGACATTGGCTGCATCATTAAAAAGAAACCTGATGCACAACTCCTTCATACTGCATGTCTCCCAATACCTCATTAGTGGCATTGCTGCACACAAAGTCAATCTGCTGTATTTTCCTGTTCTTCCAAGTATTTCTCATTACAAAAACATGTTTTCAGGAATATATAAATTAGGCTTCAGTTAAAAAACCTCCACTGATATTTTTCATTAAAATACCACAAAATATTTTTCCAGCCTCTACCTTGTTATTCACACTTTCAGGCTTTATTCAACAATCCCAAGGAAAGGAGGTGTTCCATCACCCTCCCACAGACGTTTTACAGCATATGAGATTCAGATACATGAATTTCCCCGTTAGGAAATAACGACTCAATTACGCATTCACATCTGAAAATGCATTGTAGATTTAAGAAAAGATCTGTGACTAAAAAAGCAAATGTGTGAAACATTTTTTCCTGCCATTCCGAAATAGAAACAGCAATTGCATATTCACAGCTGGAATGTGAGCAAGTTATATTAAGAGAAAACACAACTTCAGATATTGACTTTCAGTCAGTTAAACTATAGATGTTCTTAGTACATTAATGCTGCAGAATGCGATGTGTCACAGAAGTGGAGTGGGAATAGGGATACATTACAAAAAATGCCCAAATTTCTCTCTACTGTACATATGTGAGCCAATATAGATACTTCCATCAGAGATGCTTCTATCGTGCAACTTGATAGGATTGTACATCTCGGAGGAGGGCAGGCATATAGCAAGTACATGTGGAATGGAAGAGAGAAAGAGAGCTGAGAGGGGGAATGTTTTACCAAAACCTAAGGTTGAAAACATGACTCCCATATTGATGTCTCAAAAGTTTTTCTCCTATTAATGGAAACTGTGCAATGTAAATAAGGTGGTAAGGGAACAGACTTCTCTCTGGGTGACAGTAGTCATGTCATTTCTAAAGGGCATTTCAGTAATTTAATGAAATTGAGTACATTGGGTTATACGTATAAAATTTGAGCATATCTCACTGAGATAAAGTGGAAAGGCTGCTTTTCTGAATGGGATACCTCCCAGAATATCAGTACTTGTCTCTAAAAACCAAAAAACAGAACACAAAGAATTTTTTCAACATTTCAGTCATACTTCAAAATTAACACAGAGATACTTTTACTATTTCATTTTTTTTTCCTGAACATTAGGTTTTGCTTTTTTTATACAATGCAGATATGAGCTATTTGGCAAATGTAGGAGAAAAAGCACGCAAACCAAACAATCTATTAATGCTCAGAACTATATATGTATTCCCTAAAAATGTAAAGCATTTTTGCTTATTTATTATGTAAAACAAAACTGTTAAGATGATAATAAAGTCCTGTAGCCAAAGGAAAAGTGAGTTTGGTTTCTCTTTCACCACAAAACACAGGGCTTCACATTGTATATTGGAAAATTTATTTCAATTCAACATTTAATTCGACTTTCAGTGCCTTACAAAATGCAAGGGTTTGACGCATCCCATTTAAGCTGCATTGCATTCTAAAGGAAGAGTCTTGGAGAACTGAAAATAACACAGAATCGCTAACAAAACACTCTAATGCAAGATATTCAAATACAACGTCAGTTCACAATTCTTCCCTGCAGTTCTTTTAATCAATTGATTGCTACATGATGACAGTGTGCTGCATGCCACTATTTTTTGACCTCTGTTCTTACCTCAGTCCAGATTTAATGTCTTTGCTGTCTGATCAGTGCTGTGCATCACTGTCACATCTTATGCATGCAAATGGCTTTATCAGGGCATTTCCCCCCAGGAATCCATCAGCTGTTGGCAGCACAAATCTTTGCCATGGCAGCTATTAAGCTGTACTTCAGAAAACATTTATATAGCAATTGTCTATTCCAAAGCAGTTGCAGAGAGTAATTTTTTAGACTTGTGAAGTCTTGTAGCTGCGTCAGAAAAAGGAGAGAAATAATTAAACAAGTTGAACAATTAAATAGCAGCATAACGAATTAAATACTCCAATATTATTTCTCAATAATAGCCCTTGAAGTATATTATATTTGCTGAACAGATTTTAAAAAAGCTCTGAAATCTTATAAAACCTTTAATAGAAGTGAGATGCATTGCTTGAACTCTTACATGTTAAGTATGTTATTTCTTTTTCAAATCTTTGGAAACAGCATTGGTCCTGCAGGGACACAACCCGCGTATTTGTTCTGAATGCAGACAGGCGCCAATACACCCAGCTCGCCCTGCAAAAGTCTCCCTGCCGACAAACAACCTCTACAGATATTTCCACAATGTGTGATGAGAAATGGGGTAACAGTTTGAGAGTGAAAAAAAGGAAGTCACAGAAATACGGACACCTTAATAAATGTTTTTTGAAGGCACTTCATCAAGATATGACATCAACCTCACAACAGATGAAAGGTTCTACATTTTAATAACATTAAACAGTTTCAGTGCATTACTTCTGAGTCCAGATATGCCTGAGTCTCTCCATACCTGCGTTCTGAGACCACACAACACCACATTTGTCTGTTTTATGTAAAGAACAATACTAAAAATGATTTTCATAGAAAAATACTGTCGTTTTCAGAATGCGACAAGTTTGCCATAAAAAGAGTACGATCAGTGGCTGTGATTCCCAGATGAATCCCATCCCATTCCCATCCCTTGGGATAAGTGTGGTATAGGAAGGTTCATAGGCTTTCCTGACAGTAGCAGCTGCTAGTCAGAATGACCTTATTCCAACGCTTCCTGTATGTAGCATCAATTTTCTTTGTGAAGTTCTTTGATTTTTCTGACAGAAAAGTCAGGTCTGTAACAAACACTTCAACCAACTCAAGGCCATTTCCTCAAGACAGCAGGTAGCTGTAGATGCACATGAAGGAGCCACTAAAAAGTAGAGGCAAAGTAGTATCCCCACATCACCTACCAATGCTCTGACAAATCCACAGCTGATAGTTCTCACTTCCAGAGAGGAAGTTCAATGCTAAGTTTCTTCCCAATCTTGTTTTGGAATAATCTTAAAATGCAAAGCAAGAGTAAAGCACGCTTTTCATTGCACAGAATATGAAGAAAGCCAAATTGGAATGATAGTAATCATGAAACACTGCAGCATTCTACCACTGAAAATACATCTGCTTTCTGCTCAGCATTTGTTCAGCTAATTGAAGTTTTGCAAGTACTCCAATCTGCCTTTCCTACAGCAACGTGCTTTATCTTTTTCCCCATTGTTCTTTCACAGTCCCTGCACCTAGAATAGGGAAGAGCATGATGTAAAGAAGCAATGCTTGGCCTGGTCATTTAAACTAATCTCTACCACCACTCATCAGTCTATCTGAAATAGAAGTGATATCAACCGTGTTTCCTATTGGCAAACTCTACTGTGACAAAACAGACACTGCGAGATACAGATCTAAAGTTTTTTAAAATTCTATGGTCAGAAACCAGTAACAGAACTATGCTTTCCATAGCTAGGAAGGAAAAGGTAGAAAAGAAGTGAAAACACACACAGAAGTTGTGTGTATACACACGCTATACATGCGTATATACGAATGGGCTCTTTTAAAAACTTTATTAATTCAAATTTACATATCATTTTATTATAATATGCATCAATGCTTGATTCTGAAATAAAGGTAGATGCCAAACATTAACAGCCCAAAGCACTTTTGAAAGCATCTGGGGGGAAAAGGTAAAAATTGGTGATCTTATGCATCATTTTAGCTAAGCCAATTAACAGCTGTCTACGCTCCCCTGTACAATTCTAAGAAATACTGGTGTGCAGTCTTGTTTGACACAGATCACAAGGGGAAACAAAACAGCAGGGGACAGACAACCAGGCACACACACTGATATATTGCGATATGGAGCGTAAAATCCCAAGTGTGAGAGGGACAACTTAATTTCTAGCACTTGCTGCCAAACCACCTAAAACCTAATATGTGAGGATTACTGTAAATTACCATTACAGACTAGCTTCTTTGCTTTAAGACTTCTTGGCTTTGTAACTGAAACAATCTACTAACAAGTTCAGATTGTTTATGAGGTGAACTTTAACCTAAAAAACCCATTTCTGGCTGGTAGACAGAAGTGCTTTGTGGAAACCAATCTGGCTGATCCAACTTTAGTAGGAACAAGGTACATAATAAGCAGTGCTGCCTACTTGAGGAAATGAAGCTGGCCACATCACACCTATGATAAACTTCTTATTTGAGAGAACCATTTGAAGTGCTCTGTGGCCAGACAAAATGCAAAGTCATCTGGCACAGGAGAGAAACCCGATAAGCTGCCTATCACACAGGAGCTCCCACATGCCTGCCTCTCAATGCCTTCCAATCAGACCAAGCTGTTACACCTAACCTAGAACCATGCGGCGAGCCCCAAAAGCAAGCTACCAGCTACCTCCTAGTCAGCAGATGTCAAACTTCTTGTTTTCAGTGGTTAGCAAAAAAACAAACAAACAAACAAACAAAAAAAAAACCAGATGCCTGGTTTGGGAAAGGGACTGGAGAAAACAGAAGCAATGGAAGATAATTTGGACACAAGTAACTAAATGTTTTATCATTTCCAGCAGAGTGGTTGAAGCAGGGATCTTAAGACTGGGACATCTTCTCTTATCTGCTTAACTTCATTACTATTACAGTGGAATTACTGTTACACCTTGAACCTGTATAAGGATATTGAAATCAGAAGCTATACTAGTCATGACCCCCAGAGGGCTATTCTTGCAGGGCTAAACCCTTTCAGAACACTAATTTAAAGGAGACATGAGATGATTCGCTCAGATCCAATTGGCTAAGAAGAACAGGCTAAAATAAATAGGCTTAACCAATCATAGATCTTAAGAGTTGATGGAAGACTCTCCAAAACCTCAAGGCAGCCATGACAGAGTTGCATACCTGTGACCAAAGCACAGTATGTAAACTGTTGTACAGGTTCATGTGGAGGAGAACCAAGTGAGCAAGGCTCTACTTAGACCTGAATCCAAACACAGTGTTAAGCCCAGTAATTCAGAAATACATGATGAGCTCTTCCAGATGATTCCACTGCAGACAGTGCAAAAACCAGAATCTAGTTAATACAACAGAGTAAAAATGTAAATATTGTACTTCATTGTGCTAGAGCACAATAAAAACACAGACACCTGAAAACAAAATATTTAGCCACTTCGGTTTCTCAAACACAGTGAGTAATTGAAGAAAAAGTTCTGTTCATTGCACAGTATTCCATTGAAATCAGAGTCCATTAAAAGAACAGATGCTTACAAAGAATGGCAACATAGATGAGTTTTTAAGACAATACAAAAGAATAAACACCTTCATCAAAAAGATAATTAACTCTTCTTAAACTGTTGAAGTTATCCATCTCGAAGAACAAAGACATCAGAAATAGGAAGAAGAAAACCAACCAAACAAACAACCAAACACCCTCCCCACTTCTACGCAAGTTCAGCTACTTGGTATTGAATAGTAAAGAACCTCCTTTTGTGCTGTGAACTCTGAGAACTATTAATGCTTTGGGATTATGAGGTTTTTCAGCATGTCAAAAGAGTTGCCATCTGGATGCACAGACTCTACACCTTTGCCTTCTTCATGAACTTGAAGGAATCCATAATCATCAATCCCAACTATCCATGCCAACGGGCCCTCCTCATTGTGGAGACGAACCTGCTTACCACTGCAAATAGAGAAAACCAGACAGTTATGAATTAATTGACTGCACAAACAATTGAAAAATAACTTGGAGGACTACTGCCTAGTAGAATATTTTGCTTCTCACTTCACAGGTCCTTTACAGAGAATGTCTTTCCACTTTAATTTCTTTCTGTGGAATTAACAGTTAATCCTTTTGTTCTTTCAATTTTAGTAAAAGACCATGAGTACAGCAGCTTCATTGTTAGCTACACAAATCAAAATAATTCTCAACTCCCTTTTTTTTTTTTTTCCCAAATGATACATGTTAAGTACCTAGATACATTCTTTAACCTATCCTAGTCCATTGATTTTACTGTTTTTAGTCTTACCTACAGTATCACATCCTACTTAGGAACGCACTTCAATTTAGTCACCAGTTTTAAAGGCAATCCAGTAGAACACTTAAAATGGAAGACAAAACATCCATGAGTTACCTCTAAAAAGAATGTTGGAGAAACACATGCTCACCTGTGTACCCAGTACTTGTAGTAACGAGGAAGAACTCCATTGGGCCCTTTCTCCTGAAAAATATCTATAAGCCTCTCTAGCACAGTTACAGTTCTCGCAATAAGGCAGTCTGCAGTTAAAGCCTTCAGATTTGTCCCCTCTTCCTTATTAAATTTTGTGATGAGGTCATTGATGCATATGGTGGGGTTGCTGTTATTCACATTAAATCCAAAGCCTGAAGAAGACAAACCGAAAGAATAGGATAGGATCTGTAACTATGAATATCCTGTTACCATCAAAATGTTTGTACTTCATTCAGCTAATAGACATCATAGAATCATAGAATCACCAAATGATTATCTCTGAGGATTTTACTAGTATTTCTTCAGTCTTTTACATCTTCAGATCTCCCTACTTGCACAATTACAAATTGCAGTGCAGATTTTATTTGTTTATTGTCCTTAAAAGTGTCTCCTCCAAACTGTGGAAGCAAATCCAGCACAGGTCTTTCAACAAAAGACTATTCTATCACAAGGTTTAGGTTTAGGAAGACGTTAAGTGGTAACTTGTATAACATCAAAGTGAGAAATTCTTTTACTTACTGCAAGTTGACAGCTAACTGAGAGCAAATCATTGACCATACTCTCAGATGGAGTTTTACCTTTCAGTCTAAATGTAATTAAGATTACTTTCTGTTTACTACAGTTAGCTGATTTCATTTTCTGAAAATTAAGCCTTGTTACTCAGCTGACAAGCCTTGTTTGGTTTGCTGTGAAAAACCCAGAAGATTAAAGTTTGCTGTGCTAGTCTCCATTTTGCTTAATCTATTTTACCACAGCATATCCTTTAGAAGCCTCAAGTCTCTCACTGAGATTTCTCCAGCTAGAATAACATTGGCAGAACGCCTTTCTGATTTAAATGTGGCTCTTGGGACCTTTTTTGCAGCCTGCTGAAACAGGCTTTGAGGGATGTAAAGAAATATATTGTATTGCCTGTTTATTTTTTTCTCCTAATAATTTGGACTTTGCTTTCCTCAGATATTTGAGATAAAACACC
This sequence comes from Gallus gallus, assembly GCF_016699485.2. NCBI lineage: Eukaryota > Metazoa > Chordata > Aves > Galliformes > Phasianidae > Gallus > Gallus gallus. Next base: position 106,958,755 of record NC_052532.1, read on the forward strand.
AGACCTGTCAATCAAGTTTAGACATCATGCACCTCCATGTGTTGGAAGGTCCAGATGCGTTCCTTTGTAAATTTGCTATCAGAAACTGTTCTTATTTGTAGTTAATTTTTATTTACTATGAGGAGAAGTATCTCTTCATCAAAAAGAAGTTTCTGACTTCTAACTCATAAAAGAAAGTCACAGTAACATCAATATCAAGATATCAATCCCACTGAAAGATGGAGAAATATATTATCAGGAAAAATACTATCTGGAAAAAATAATGTGTCATGCCAGGAGATCACAACTCAACTATTTAAACTCAAATACAGTACAAGAAAATTCAAACATAATACAAGTGAAGAAGGAATGACAGAGGTCATTATGATGCAGTTTTTATTGTCAGGCTGCATGATGTGGCCTTTAAATCCACCTGTAGACTAAGGGCACTCAGGTGTGCAGGTATGGAGATCACTGGTGACACATCCAAAAACTGAAATGTACATGCAAAACATGAGATGATTAGCTCAGCTGAAGAAGCACCATCTGAGAATAAGTCTACTGGCCAGAATGTAGACAGCTAATGTGAAAATATTAGGTGTGCAGGCACCTTCTCTTCGCCCATGTGAGAAGGGTAAAAAATTATCATTTAGCACTGACCTTGTTGTGGTATGTTGATGTGGCTAACACAACTTTCAATTCAAGGACAAGCACTGGCTTGAGCATCTATGCATGGCTCTCCTCTATTCCAAACAGCTATGCCCTAGTTGCACAGTGAAGTAGACAGAGTTTCTGCAGGTCAAGCACACTGACCATCTCTTTCAACCCAATTATATTTGGCTACCTACATCTGTTCTGAATCTGGCCCTTAACACCAATGAAGAATATTCTGCAGAACTCCTGTTCCGAAAATCTTCCAAAAAAAAAAAAAAAAAAATCTCTTTTTTATAAAAATATGAACATGAACTGTGCCATCTGCGAGGCCTCAAGCACACGGTACAGTTGAAAAGGCAGGTTTGATTCTTATCTGTCTCTTCTCAGGCACTTCTCAAAGCAGTGAAGCTGTGTAGATGACCTGTGATTTTGATCATTATCATCATTAGATACTCTTTATTAGTGCTAAAAATCTGGTTAGGAAAGGAATCTGCAAGACTATAGAAAGAGGATGACCCATCTGGCTTTCCTGTTGTGTTAGACTGATCTCACTTCTACTACTAACACAAGAATTTAGATGTCGTGAGTCACCCTTACTGCCCTGAGTGTCATGACTGAAATGATGGAACCAATCCTTCAAGTAGTATATGAAAAGTAACTTTCTTTGGGCTGCAAAGTTTTAAGATTGAAAGCCAAGGAAAATGTATGTTTTTTTTTATACTTCAGACCTATCATCACCAAGATGACACCTATGGACATCAGATAGAATGCATACAGTAAATTTCCATTTGAATTTGAACATTCTGGTGTTTACGATAAGCAGCTCAATGTGCAAAGCTAACCTATAATGTGTAAAGAAATACTTGATATGATGAACTGTTTTTTCATCCATTTTTACTTTTCTTACATTAATCAGCTCAGGCTCTGGGAAAACATATGGAAGCAGTAAATGGTTGATGGAGCACAGAGAGACTCTTACTAGTGTCTCAGTGCAATAGTCCATTCTGTACATGCAGATTATCTACAAAATGAGAATATAAAAATTAAATAAAAAATTTAATGGCTAGGCATATATCACAGAAGAAGCTGGTGACTATTTCAACTTTTTTGCTTGTTTGCACCTTAAAAATTAAAACATCTTGACACAAATAGTGTCAGGTTCACATTTTCTTTGCAATACATTTTACTTGTCTACCATGCTATATTTGAATATAAAACAAATAATCATCTTGCTTAATCTTGCTAAGGAACTTGCACTCATTTTTTAGACACATCACAGGTAACTGTTTTTGGAAACAGACTAGAGTTTCTGCTGGCAGGTACTTAAGCACCTGTGACGGAATTGTGCTGCTGCTTATTAGGGGAAGAATCTTCCTTACCAAATATAGCCAGAATTAATAGTCTTTCTGGAACAGGTCTTGCTAGCCTGTAGGAATTAGACTTTCAGGCAGATGAACAAAAAGTCTGTCTATCCTTGCCCTGCCCCTCCCAGCCTTTCCAGCTACTTAGCAAATTTGACTTTTTCTGAGAACTAAAGTAAGGGATTAAATAATCAAATCATTAATCTGCTGCTGCTTCACTGGCAATATTCCAATTTCTTGAAAGATATCAACAGAAACAAGTTACAAATGAATTTAAAAGGGATGAAAGGAAAAATGAAAACATTACTATGTGTACACAGCTCCTCTTCTCCTAGTCTAACAGGCATGTCATTCAGTTATCGTTATTTGTCAGCTTGCAAAAAAAGAAAAACTAAAAAGAATTAGTACTTTCTATTACTTTTGCAATACATCAAGGAGGACATTTTGCCTTCCTCTTGTAATACTCTTTCTTTGAACCCCACTACACCAGCCCAGATGCTTGCATTTGTGTTTTCCTTGTCAAACATATGGAATTATTAAGATGTATGAAAACATTTACTTATGTGCTCTCTTTTGATTGAACACTGTACTTCATTTCTGTATGCCTTCTGTCACTACTTATTATCATCATTCAAACTAATAAAGACATTAACAACAAAATTCTTTAGGAAAAAAGAAAGAAGTCTGAAAATAGACATTCACCAATAAGTATATGAAATGTTGTCTCAATAAGTGTAGAGGTTACCAGAACTCCACCAAGCTTCATAAGATCACTGTAATAAATATCATTTGGCCATTTTACTCGCAGGTCAATATCCTAAAGAAACAAAAACATACACATTTAGAAACACTTTGCACTCTGACACCTATTATTAGAACATGGTTCATTTATCACTCCATATTCTACATTTTCTGTACCTCTTTGCCTAACTGAATGTGATACTATCAGCTCTTCATAACAAGAACTTTTTCAAGGGTTCCACAAATGATACTGAAAAAGCCTCAGTAACATGGTTACATGCGTTACTAAGGAAGTTGGTAGCTGTCAGAGAAAAGTTTCTATTAAGTTAAAAAAGTAAGGCAGATAATAATGGCTTAGAGCAACTAAAAGGAAAACAGTACTAGAGATCTACTGTGCCAAAATCATGAGGTTTTCCAGAATTCACTTACTTGATTCATTAGGCCCTACTAAGGATTGAAAGGATATATTCAAGAAAGATTCAAATTGTGTCAGCACACATGGAAAACTACAGATAAAGTGCAAGTGATGAGAGTAAATTCACAGTAATATCAACGCTAGACTTGAGGGTCTTTGCAGAAACCAGCCAAGGAGACAATGCCATTTTGAACTTCAGAAAGGAAATTTAGCAGACAGGAGAAATTCCCGTTCTCAGCTACGTAAATACTTCAGTAGTGTCCTTAATACATTCACACTTTTGGCAGCTATGCTCAAGCAACACCATGGAGCTGGAAACACAAACTATGCTGTATGACACCATTCCAGTGCAATAGAGAAGTTTTTGTTGAAATTACAGAACTGAACTGAAGCTTGCACTGGCTACTTAAACACAAAAAGAAAGCAAATGTGCTTCCTGTAGTTTGAAAAACTGCATATGACCATATCCCAAGAGGCAAATTATGGGAGGTGCTCCAGGACTACAAGAGTCACATTCCCTCCTATTGTAGATTATGAAATCCCTTTACAGGATGTGTGAAAACTGCACCTGGGTTCATGTCCACTTTTTTGACAGATTTAAAGGCCAGAGAGGAGTGCATTATATATACATGGACAGGAAATAATAGCTGATTTTGCTATCAAAGCATTCTAAGAGAATATCAGCAATTCATATTTGTTATGGAAAACAACTCTTGACACTGTGAAAGGTTTTATAGAAGACTCTTGACACATGCAAAGTATGCCACAGTTAAACAGTATTATCAGTGCTAAGAGATCTGACAGTAACCAAAGGAGAGCTCTCCATTCTCTTCGCAAAAGATTGGCAATATGCTCAGTAGATCTTATTTAAGGAAAACATACACCTGTATGACACCACACACCAGCTCTGCAACTGAGGTCACTAACAAGCATGAAAAATTACCAAGTCAATGGTGTATTTTAATGATGCAAACTACACAGTAAAGACTTGTGTTGTTTGCCACAAAACAAGGTTCTGCATAACTATCAATATGTCACAGAAATGATGGGAAAGTCACAGTGGGAATGAAGCATGTTCTTAATTTCCTTTATAGAGAGAAATTTATGCTGTTCTCAGAATGGGAAAGTAAAACACTCTCTGGATATGAGTTTGTTTGAATTTGCAGCACTAACATCTGATAGTAAAACTTACAATTGGAACTGTCATGTTTTCTCAAAAAGAGCCCAGAACAAAAGCCTCAATCACTGCCTATTTAGAGCTGCAAACATTCATGACAGAATCCTAAAAACAATGACTGGCTGATAAACTGAGACACATGTATTTTATATCTACATATGGAAATCCTGACATGGATTTTGGGGATAGCGAACCACACTAAATTGTATTAAAGTAACATTAAGATTCTGACATACGCCCATGGAGGTATGGAAATTCAGAGGTAAGAATGAAACCACTTTTCTAAATTAGCCATTGTTTTCAGCTGCTGCAGTATGTCTGTTCATCCGACACTAAGAAAAGCCACGCGATATTCAAGTCCAAAGCAGAAACTTAAGCTTTGAGTTTCAGATAAATCTTTGAATTTCCTTGCTTTAACGTATTTGAGTCCAGACCCTCAATGTTATTTTAACCCATTATCTTGTATTTGATTTACTGGAGGAGGGGAGGATGGGATGGAATACCACAACAACATAATTCAATCCTCTCAATTATGTATACTGGAAGATTTTCTTAATACGTGTTTCTCTACTGTCAAAGAGATTGAGCAGCTTTGCTTTGGTCATATCAAGCTACTGGGAAGACAGGAAGTCTCCAAATAAGTTTGGTACAACAATATCTACATTACTGGTTCACATCATATTTATATTAACACTTAGTACGTCAGTCACATTCTTCCTCTAGAATGGAATAAAAATAAAAAAAAAAGACACAGGTAAGCATACAGAAGCAAAAACACCTCAATTCCTAAATTAACTCCTTCCCCAGTCAGACTCATATTTTGTAAAACTAACCCTTGTCCCTTCGATTTTAACTGGTTAAATTATTCACTCCAGCCAAATACTTCATACTGTAAATTTTAGCCTGAAGCATTTTGCTTTTATAGTCAAGTTATGAAGCACTGAAGTTAGAAGGTTTTAATAGAAAGGCTGACAGACCCTAAACTACAGCAAAGCTACTGGGTGCCACTATAATAAAGTTCATGTGTAAATGTGTATAAGTCATTGATTTTCTGTAATATAGGAAACATATGCTTTAGTTAACTACTTCTGTAAAATACCAAAGTTTTATAGTTAGCAAATATTAGGAAATGGTAACATTAAAAAGGAGATATATGAGGTGCTGAAGAAGACTGGTTCTTCATTTTAATACTGATGACAGGACACTTGATTCCCTCTTGAGAGCAATACTCCTAAGTTCTTGCCTTAGAAATCAGTTTTCAACCTTAAAAAAAGAGTTGGAAAAATCTTTTAAAAGGGATAAAGTGACCACTGAAACAGCACTGACAAAAAAAGCAGAAAAGGATTTGTCAATTTTATTTGTTTTTCCTTCCTCTCACTTCCCCTGCTACTTCAGAACCAAAACAAATTAACTCAATTGTTAGACAAACAAAAATGACATTTTCTTTACTGCTGAGGATTGAATCTTAAGTTTTGTCAGATTATGAGAGAAGTGAGGGTAGTATAACACAGCTCAGTAAAATATTCATCATATGCATTCATCATATGCATACTAGATTTCTTAAAACATATAAATAATCAAGTATGTATAAAAGTTAAACTTACTACTGTTGTTCACCACTGTATTAGTGTTGAGTCATTCGACATACAGAAGACACAGTAAAAATCGGATTTTAATGAAAATGGAAACAAATTTTGAGATTAATTAAAATGAGATACCTCATATCCTGGTATTGATCTAACCGACTCTACCACTGCCAAGGACACTAGGTGTTGAATAAAAGGAATTCTCTGGCCCAAGTTGGAATGTAAAGGGATTGTGATATGTAAAGTGGATAGTGCACAACCAATGGGACTGAGCCAAACATTTCCGCCACGACCTGGGGAGAGAGAGAAAAAAAATTAACTTCAACACAATAAAAAATAATAATAAAAACATCACTTTGTTAATGTAGATAACTACATGAGAGAAAGATTCAGCAGTACCCACCTGAGAACATACAGTAAGTCCTGTAAAGAAGTTTCCAAACTAATTTTGAAAGAAAAATTTTAAAAGTGCAGAACTTCTTCTTTAAAAACACAAAAACAAGCAGGTTGTTTAATGTGCATGCTGCTACTTGGTTTCATAGAATGTTCTAAATTACTTGTTTCCAATATTTTCCCAGTATTGAGTAACAAACACTTTCCAAATAATATTGCTTTATTTAAGTAAAGAAGTATTTGTGAAGATATTTTGAGTGTGTCTACAAATCTATCCATACTGTGAATCATCTTGACACAAGCTAGATTTCAGCCAGAAACTGGTTAACCATCTTCATGTAGATACATGTTTAGAAGAGCTTATTCCAACTAACTGGAAGTGGATTTTAAATAAGTGGTAGTATCTTCCTAGGAAAAAGGCAGAACCTGCTTGCATATGCTTGCAAAAGACTGTGAAATCCCACATGACATTTTAAGACAGTCCTGCAGGCTCAACAGAACCTCTGTCTCAGAGCAAGTCAGGAACCAGTCTTGTTCCAGTTAAATCAAAAAGGAGTTCTGATTTGGAAGTCTGACTTGTATTACACTAAATGCATAGTGATGGCAGTTTGCATGACTGCAGAGACTTTTTGGCAGAAACTAGAAGACCACTAAATCATTTCTGCAAAAGCCACCAAACATCCTGAAAATGTTTACTTTGGTCTCTGTTAACTTAGGTTTTGAATTTAAATCCACAGTTCAAGCAAGAGAAGAGGACACTATTATTCTGTAGTTTATTATAAAAAATATTCATATTGTATCTTTAGTGCAACTGTGTGACATTAAAATGTCCTATTCTGTATGTTCAATATGCACTTGAAGGAAACTTACTAACCTTTCCCTTGTGTTTGTCGAACAGCAATTGCTATTAAACCCATCTCCTCAGGCAACTTGAACATTAACCTGTCAATTAAAGAAAAAAAAAACATGCTTATCAGCTGGAACACTAAGCTACATTCATGAAAATTTAGGTTTAAATGTCAGGTAATATTTTACATTAACATTGCACTACCATTTATCCATTTTCAGTTAATATTTATTCTTGACCAAAAAGCATTAGAATATTTTAAAAAGATTAATTGAAAAATTATCGTGTAAAACATTACTGTATCTATTACACTGGAAAAAATTATAGCCATAGTTCATTCAAGGTGCCTTCCGATAACACACGTTTTGCATTTCTTCACATTTTCTTGAATTGCTTATTTTTTGTGTGTTGCTATCTTCAGTAAGTGACAACTAGCAATTCTAGACATTTGTTTCTACTTAAAGCAATTTTTTTTTCATACTACAGAATATAACAGCAGCAGTTTCTGATTATTTAGAAAACCAATATGGTGGCAATAAAGCAGTTTAAAAGATACACTATCCCCTGAGAACTAATTATGATTTAACTACAGTAAATAAATCTACACCTTCTGAGAGCTCTAGAGAACACTGGCTTATTTTAGGCTTGTGTTCTGCTTTTAAAATAGTTTCACTTAAAAGAATACTAACTTTCCTCTGGGGATAAGTAGAAAGTGCACTTTAACACCACCAAATGAGTCAATGCTAGACTTAAAAAAGAAGAAGAAAAAAAAAACCTACTGTGAGAACTTTGTTCAAGCTGCTTTAAAACAGATCTGAATTGTACTATGATCCTTCTTCGTTTCACATTTTTGGGAAGAGTTATTTAACAGATAAAATAGATATTCAAGATGGTGCCAGCAAGGCAAACCCAGAGAGAGATTAATAGCCTAAAACCCTACTTCTAATATGGGCACAAATACAATGTTGTTCATTCATACAAAAGTGGTCTTGTCTTGGAGATAAGTGCAGCCCAATCCTTCAAAACTATTTTCTCTGAATTTCAGATGCATGTGAAAAGTGCTTAAAGTTCTGAAATCAAGCATCACTGAGTTGAAGGGACCAGCTCCAAGCACAAGCATGGCCCCACTGCTCATCGGACACAAACATTTTGGCAGATATCATGCTAAGGAACTAGCCATCTGTCCTACTTTTCAGCTTGATAAGGATGTTAGTAAGCCGAAGAGGAACATTAACAGCAAGAAGATTCAGAATAGCTTTCCAAGGGTTGACTTGCTCTCATAATGATCAAAATGGTATGTTATTTGAAGACTCAAATAATGCCTGAATTATAAATGTCTTTACTAGTTAGAAATGTTTTTGAACCAAAACTAACAGAAGCCTTGAAGACCCAGCAAAATTTTTCCACAGCACTGCAGAATCAGTGAGACATTGTCAATAGCAATAGCCAGATCTCTTTGACAATCCTTTTCCATCTTACATGAGTTACAGTTTGACAATTCATAACTTTGGACACTATGAATTATTTGCCAAGACTAAGATCACTTATCTACCGTCAATCTTGAGAAAACACCTCCACTTATGCTGGGATCTAGCAGAAAATCCTAGGCGGCTCTTTACGCCCATGTGGCTTCAGCACTGTCATCTGGGAACAGCATGATTTCAATTACAACACCAACTTCATAGCTTCGCAACAAGAAAATCTAATTTAAATTTGGAAGCTCACTTAAGAAGAGATTACAGGCTTTGTCAAAAAACGCTGATTTCTGTTTCTTCTCCACTCATACTTGTTTATAAATAGGAAAAAAAAAAGTAATTTGCTGCCACGATTGGAGGGAAATAATCAAAGCAGGAATAAAAGTAAGTATGAATCCAAAACACAGGCTGTAGAACAAAGAGATATGATCAACAGAATGCATGAATGTAGCTATTAGAGGCTTGGCAGCAGGTAACAACTTATTAAACACAGAGACTGAGTTTGTGCTTTTAAGGGTCATGAAGATATTCTTCAAGATGGACACAACATGGGGAAGTTGTTAATACCCAGACTGATATACCAAGAGGGAGAGAGATTTATTGTTACTATTTCCTGAGATTGTTCTGGGAATACCATCAAGTCTAAGATAGTAAAAAAGAAGAAAACAACACAATCCTCACCCATTCAAACTTCAGGGCTTTGTAAATTGTGTGTGCTAGCTGGGTTTTTTTCCTGAGAGAAACAACTTGTATTTTCCTTTCCAGAAAGAGAAACTGTACGTGCACTTTTTTGCATTTCAACTTCCCCTCTTTTCTTTCAACTTAATCAGTTGCAGACATAACTATTTCATTTTTCTGCAGAGTAACTTAATCACAATGTTCACCACGTTTTTCTCCTAAATTTTTGCCTTCATGAAATTCACTGTTCTTTATTCTGCTCTGTAACAAAATTGCTCTATAAATTAAGTCAAAAGACCACACTGAAATACAAGAGCGGGAAAACATGGAACATCTGAAAACAAATTTACCCATCAGGAAAAATATCAGACAGCACTTATACAGCCACAGATGAAGATACTTGAATTGTATGTAAATTTTTTCTTCTCTGCCTTGGCCATTTCTGTGGGATTTTCCAAAATGTAAGCAAAGCACTTTTGGAATGCAAGAATATTAGAACAGTTGAAATATGAAAACAGATTCTAGCATGCTTATACATCCTGCAACACATAGCATCAGTGCTGTCAAGAGCAATAAACAATACCTAATTACTTTAAAGAAATTTTAAGTCTGAGAATGTATCTGTCTTTATAACTACTCAATACAATGACTTTTCTTCCGATGTGAATGTTATATGGGAATTGAAACCACAGAAACTATGTTTGAATTATGTTAGCGGCCTGACAACTATAAATTTCATTGATGTTGTGGGTTTAAGGTTGAAATTCTCATTAATGCATCCTGCTGTGTTACAGTATTGCAGAGGTATTACAACAGGCAGCATTACATTCCAGATGTTAAAATACCTGGGCACAAGTGGGTGAGTTATGAACAGATTTCTCCCTTCACTCCAAGTTTCTGAAAATCTCGCTCTCAAATAGCTTGTTTGTAACTACTGTTTACACAGGAAATTATAAAATAACATAAAAACTTTCAATGTTTAGTTGAAAGGAAAATAACATATCTTTTGATAAGTTTCTTGTATTACTTTGGACAAAAATATGGCCTGAACACTTGCTTTACTACTTTATATGCACTGTTTCTGCTCATTACATCCAGTCTGAAAACAAGCAGTGTTGATGCCCACTAGTATTTTTCCTAAACTCTCCATTGCTCTCCATTTCCTCTTCATAGCACTCAATTGCATGGTGCTGTGTTTGACTCCAGGCTGTGTGTGCTGAATGACCTGCCAGAGGGCATGCTGGCCAAGCATAACAGATCTCTTGAGTCCACACTGTAGACTTTCTTAGTGGCAGCCCTGATATGGGTCCCTTTTCCCTATCTCGAAGCCTGTCTTCAAGAGAGCATAAAAACCTGAAGGAACAGCTCAAATATATGTAATTCTTCTGCAAAGTAGGTGGCAGACTGATTAAGGGCTGGTGGGCCACAATCTGAGTAGAAGCCAGCAAGAATGACATAATGGTGGGAGGGAATTTGTAACAGGCCAAAAGGATGAAAGAGGAAAGTCTTTTTGAATAGCTTGAGAACATCTGCAGATGACAGATCCTGATTCCTATGGGAGACTCTAATCTCCCTGATAACTGATACAAAGGAAACAAAGTGGGATATGTTACTTACATACATTATGTTACTCACATACATTAACTATACGATAGATTTTATATGTGGCTCAAGACAACAACTCTTCAGTCAATGCAACCCAGGCAAGTCAAAAGGTAGGATGCCCATATGTTAGATTATCTACTCCTTGGTCTGCTATAAACAAGGGAGAGCAAGTTGTGGAAGTGATAATCTGTGGCAGTCTTGGCCATAGCAAATATGATCCAATGCTGTTCAAGATTTTGACAGGAATAAGGAAGGTAAGTAACAGTACAAATCCTGGATTTCGCAAGAGGAAAATTCAGTTTATTCAGAGACCTGGTAGGTGGAATCTTATTGAGAGGCAGCTCTAAAAGACATAGGAGCTCAGCAAGCCCAGTCTTTAAAGAACCTTCTCTGCCAACACAACAGCACATCACAATGCTTAGGAAAATGGTTAGATGAACAGGGTGCCTGATTTGTCTAAAACGAAAATTCGTGAATACAAGAAGAACATACAAGGACAGGCTACATAGGAAAAATGCAGAAATACTGTCCAGGCAAGCAAGGATGATGCTAAGAAAGCCAATCCTCAACTACATTAGAAACTGGCAAGAAAACTGGCAACAAGAATTTCTATTGATACACTGTTAGAATAAACAAGGAAAATGAGGTCTCATAGCTGACTGGGACATACAAATAAAGATTAAATAAAGTTACAAAATGTCTTCTTTGACTTCTTTGATATCTCCCAGGCCTTTATGGATATGTTCAAGCAGAAGAGGAAATACAAGCAGTAGAAATGGATTGATTTCATAAATCTGTTGAGAAATCTTTTCTCATTCAAGTCCATGAAAGCATCTGAGAGTGCTGAGAGAGCTGGCTGATGTCAGTTACATCAAGGTTGCTCTCTGTCCTCATGGTCATAGAGGTAAGGGGAAGTCCCAGCATGGAATGGGGCAAATTTTGCAATCATCTTGTATTCCAGTTCGGCCATCATGGTCTAGATGTGTGTGCTACCAGTCGAGCAAATAAAGCTGCCTGGATTCTGGGATTGAAAAGTGGTATTCAGTGGCTTGTATTCTACTGTAAACTGGTCACAACTGCAGTTCTTCGGGAGTTTATTCTGAGATGCGTCCTGTTTATTATCTCAATATATTTACTGATGACTTGTGAGATAAAAATGACACAGAATCATAGAATAGTTCAGTTGGAAAAGACCTTCAAGATCATCAAGTCCAACTGCAACCTAACCATACTACTCTAACTCTAACAACCCACCACTAAATCATATCCAAACATGCATTTCAATCAAGTTTACAAATGACACTGAGCTATGAGGATAACTAATCATTGGAATAGGATGCCCAGTCATGTTGTGAAATACTGCAGTACACGGAGTTTTCAAGACCTGACTGGACTGTTGTCTAGCTAGTCTGAATTCACTGTTGATCTTGCTTAAAAGCAGAGGGGTGGAGTAGAGACCTTCAGGAATCCCTTCCATCCTGAATGATTCTTTGATTTCAGGAAATGAACAGAAACCTGGTAACCTTAGTATTTCTATCTGTCCTTAAAATGCAGTCAAGATTAGTCAGCAACTAGCCACTAGCTAATTACAGAACCAGCAGTTTATCCCAGAAGCTGTTCACTGGAATTCCCTATCCCAAATATCATCCTAGATAAAAGCTATTTTCATACTCTCTTTCTAACTTTAATTAACACCTAACTTTATCCATCTTCCACTTTCCATTCACCATTTTATACATGACCAGGTGCAATACACAGTCCCCAAATAGATTGACTCACACAGCTGAGACAGGTAGAAGAACACCTAAACTGTTAATCCTCGTGACGCTTATTTAAATGATAGGAAACATACTGCCCTGTGCTGTTATAACTTTGCCTATATTCAGCCGGCAAAATATGTGCCAGAATACACTATTACATGAATGCACTCTTCTGTTCTATTGCAAAAATTCATAGCTTTTTTCACGTTATAGTGGATTTCCCTGTAGCAACATTAGTACAGAAAGGACCATTTAGTATCAAATTCTCTTTGAACTCTTTAGATATATTAATATCCTATATTCCCATGAAAAAGCATAAGTAATTACAATGTCCTAGACTTGTGGAAAACTAAAAAAGTACTGGCACACTGAAATGCTGGTTTCTTGTACTTCATAGAAATAAATACTAAAAATAAATAAATAAATAATCCTGTATTAGTCCTGATATTTTCAGCAAGGAATAATCTACTGATACTATGAATGACATAGACTGGCAACTTATATATACTATATAATTGGAAAGTAGCAGAGTTAAACAAAATTACAGTAAATAGGAAGATTGTTAGTAGGGCATGTAAACCATGTGAGCTATTTTTCAGCTGAATCAGTGCTCTAATCTGGCTCATCATAAATGAATACTGCTGTTGGCAAAAGGGGAGTAAGAGTAAAAAAGCCAGTGGGTAGAAGGGAAGACCAAACCACCTCTTCTTTCCCACATATGTATTTCTGCTTGATTTAAATTACCATATTACAGCCTCAGAATAGTATATGCTTTGCATGTGGAATCAAGCTTGTTGAACAGATAGGGTAAAATTAGCATTAAATGATCGTTTTTTCTGTTTACTGCATTTTTCAGCTGCTAATTTTCTTGCTTCTCTATTTTTATACCAGATATTTCATAATTAATCCTCCGTACATGTTTATAGGCTTTTTCTCTTAAAAAAATATGAATAAGAGAATTTTAAAACACAGTACCATACAGCCAAAGGTGTCAGGAAACGTACCCAAATAAGAAAGGACTCCAAAAAATTGGTTTGCCAACAAAATGCCAGTAAAATTTGAAACCTGGGTTCAGACACACTGGTAATGTTCCAAAACTCAAAACTTAAAGAACTTCTTTATTCAGTAAATCAGCTTCTCTGTGAATATCATCAAGACCACAAAGTTACAGTAAAGGAGGGAGTTTCCAAGGGAGATGAGAGAAGAGTCTTGGAGTTCAAGTTGTTTCAATTTTTAATTTGAAAAGCAAACGCTCCCACCATTTTGAACTTACTTTTCCTTTAAAAATTAACCTTTTCATTTCATGACCTTTCTGTATTCGAAAAAGCTACCTGAAGCATACTGAAAATTTAGCACAGAATAAATGGAAATGAAACAGATTTCATTAAAAAAAAATGAACTCCAGTGCCAAGATCTAAGAATAGAGTAGTTGCTGGAATGCAGTGAAACACATTTATCTTAACATTTTAAGAACAGAATCTTCAGAGCAGAATAAAAAGTTACAAACATATTGACCAAAACCAGACTGAAGTATTCTTGTCCAAGGTAAAGCACAGTACAGATGCTATAAAAATTTCAAACACACAGATCAAGGCAGCTTGCTGTTATGTCACTTTTATCACTAGTTTCATCATGTTAGATAAGACTATACAAGCTAGGTCACTAAGAGGGAAATCTTAAAGTAACCCTATACAGCACAGCAAGAAATAGAAGCATTTCAATAAGGTAGTAATTTTGTTTTAAACTAGCATTGCCCCTTAATAACTTAAAACGTAAAGACACTCAAACATTGGGATCTCAAAAGTAATCAGTAGCAATTCTGAATTCATACAATTTTATTTGAAGTCACCTTTAAGATGAAAAAAAAGCAAACAAAAAACAGAGAACTTTTCTGCACAGACAGCAACTTAAACTTTGCATTATCGCCAAATTCTAGTCTGGGTAATAACATTTGCTTATGAAAATTTGGGAAGACGGTCCTTCATTTCCTGCCTTAAATCATACATGACATTAAATAGTTGCCATGTTCCATCAGAAAAGTGGATAAAGTTACTCCCAAGTAGCCAGTCAGACACAATTAATACAGAACAAAAGACGTAGGACATATCATGCAAATTAAAGAAAGTATTCAAAAGAATTCTGCTTGAGCAGAAACTACCTGGCTGCCCTCTCCAGATCCTCCCCGGAGGTTTTCAGTGTAAACAGGAAAAAATTAAAACATTCGGAAAATTAATTTGTTGCTAAATAGTTGTAGAAGATCTACAAAATTGACTATAACACTTACTTCACTTATACATACAAGTTTTCTGTTAGCCTTTTAGTACTAAAGGTTTCATCAGAGACAATGATATTCCAAATCAAATAAGCAAGTTATACTGAAAAGCTCTAAAAGCATTGGAATTTTCTTCACTGATTTGCTCCTGATTCTTTTATTTTATGACTGCAACATGTACCATACTCCAAATAGAGACCCCGATGTTTTGGAATGGCAAGGTGGTTATTATAAACCTAGAGATGTAACAAATTTCTAATCTTCCTAATTCAGCACCAGGTAAAAAATATTTTTACTTTTTCTTTTCTTTATGAAGGTATACTCAATAGTATCCAGAAATTAAAACATGAGGTAGCATGTTATTACATTGTTTTATGCTTATTTTGTTCTATAGATAAGAGTTTGGGAGAGACCTGTCCATAACTTTAATATTCTTTCTGAAAAATATTTTGACATGAAAAACAACTGAAATTTTAAGCAAATTTCTTAATTAGTGTTGATCTCATCGGCCAAAAGCAACAGAGTCTCAGTCTTAAAATTTTCACGTGCCTCTCATCTGTTATCAATTTTTAAGTTGTTATCCGATTATGCTGCTTATATATTTCCTCTTCTACTGAAGGGTAAAAACCATGATTTAGATCAAGAGTGTATATAAGTCCTATATCTTTGACAACAGTATGGATGACTACCAGCTAGTCTCAAATCAATATGATTTAAAAATATACATACAACTTCTCGGAAGTTCTAAACACTTGTTCGTACTTGATCTTTATGATAAGCAATATACTACTGTACAATGTATGTTACAAGCATTGCCGTGCAGCTGGTAATTTGACACGTTATTTGGCATTAGATCGAAGCTTCATAATTTTGCCCAGCTGTTACAACCATTATAAAACAACTCTGGCTTTATAAACTGGTAAGTAAAGCATTATCATATTACTTGTGTGTCTTTTTTTTCCATTAAGCACTATGAAATATTAAAACCTTGAAGAAGTTATTAATAGGATGTACGAAACCAACCAAAAGCACTGCATTTCTTCTAAAAATGTCAATAAGCCCAGAATTTAATTGCAAAATTCCCATAGACAAAAATGTCAGATTTTTTTTTCCTTCTCCATTAAAAAAATCTTAACTGGCATCTGAACATTTCTTAAGTAAAATGTAAGAGAAAAACAATGCAAAACTGAAAAGCTAGTACTTTATTTAAAGAAAAACTGTTCCAGTGAAAGAGGTTTTGAGAAATTCTTAGAAGATAGTAATTTAATTCCAAAAATTTTAGTAATCACTTGAAATATTCTGTTTAGCTAGTAATGTTTAGGATATAATTTTCAAATGTCTTATTAGATCTGGACAAATATTTTCCATATACACAACTTGTCATAAAAAATACAGATTCAGGAAAGCCAGTATTTGCTGAGAAGTGAAGGAATTAATTTGTCTGAAATGACTTCCTTTCTCCTTTAAGAAAACCTTAACAAATTTTTGGAGCATTTTCAACCAAATTCAAACATGGTAGTTCTTTCAAATATATGGAAGTGCTGAAGTTTGGATCACTTAAACTTTGATACATACTCATTCCTTAGCTGTGCTTTCACGTATGTCAGTTTTCCCCTGCAGAAAACCTGTCTGGTTCCATTACCAAGCTACATTTGCAATCAAGCTTACAGAATCATGGAATGGCTTGCGTTGGAAGGGACTGTAAAGCCCTCAAATCCCCCTGTCATTGGCAGGGTTACCAATCACTAGAGCAGGCTGCCCAGGACCCCATCCAACCTGACCTTGAGCACCTCCAGGGATGGGGCACCACAGCTTCTCCAACCTATTCCAGTGCCTCACCACACTCTGAGTGAAAAATGTCACCCTAACATGCAATCTAAAGCTCTCTTCCTATAATTTAAAACTTTTTCCCTTTGTCTTATCACTATCAGACTGTGTAAAAAATCTGTCTCCCTTCTGATTGTAAGCTCATTTTAAGCACTAGAAAACCAGAATTATATCTCCCTGGAGCCTTCTCTTCTCCAGGATGAACAATCCCAGTTCCCTCAGACTTTCCTCACAGGAGAGGTGCTCCAGCCCTCTGATCATCTTCGTGCCCTCCTCTAAATGAACTCCAACAGTTCCACATCCTTCTTATAATAGAATCATAGAATCCTTGAGTTGGAAGGGACCTCTGAAGGCCATCTAGTCCAACTCCCCTGGAATGAACAGGGACACTGCAGCTAGATCAGGTTGCTCAGGGCCTTATCCAGCCTTGCCTTGAAAGTCTCCAGGTATGGGGCATCAACCACATCTTCTTATGCTGGGGGCCCTGGGCCTAGACACTGTACTGCAGATGGGGCCTCACAAGGGCAGAGCAGAAGAAGACAATCACCCTGCTGGCCACCTCTCTTTTGATGCAGTCCAGGATACTGTTGGCCTTCTAGGCCACAAGCACACACTGCTGGCTCATGTCAAGCCTCCAGTCTCCAAGGACCCCCGAAGTCATCCACAGGGTGGCACTCAGTGAGTCTGTACACGTACCTGGGATTGCTTCAGTCCAAGCACAACACACTGCACTTGGTTTTGTTGAACCTCATTAGGTTTACGTGGGAGCACTTCTCAAGCTTGCCCAGGTTCCTTTGTCGTATCAATTGCATCACTCAGTTTGGAGTCATCAGCAAACCTAATGACGGTGCACTGAATCCCAGTGTCTATGTCATTGATAAAGATGTTGAAAAGCACTGGTCCCAAGGTGGACCCCTGAGCCTCCATCTGGACACAGAGCCAGTACCTACAATACTTTGTCTGTTACCATCCAACTAATTGTTTATCCACCAAATGGTTCAGCCTTCAAATCTATCTCTTTCCAATTCAGAGGAGGTGGTATGGGACCATGTCAAAAGCCTTGCAGAAGTCCAGGTAGATGACATCAGTTGCCCTTCTGTTGACCATCGATGTTGTCACTCCATCATTCTGTATTAAGTGTCTGGCCTACTAACCAGAGCAACAAGATGGAGTATCCTAACTAGTACTTTTACAAGGTACAAGTACTATAGGCACTCCTAATGAACTGTTGAGTTGACTTGAACTGCAACATTTAACTGGGTTATAAATCCTGAATATTACACTTCAACATCTCTCAATAGATTTTTTCTTCAATTTTTTGCTCCCTGAAAGAGGAAAGAACTAACAATATTTCAGCTTTCTTCTGATTTTGAGTTGCAGATCGTGTTAAAGATAGTAATCCAGAAAAATTATTGCTTTTTTATGGTGAATAAAAAAGGCAGTAAACACAATAGCTGAACTGAGCTGGCTCTCTATTCATGCGTCTAATAATTAAAACACAAAAAAGCTCTCGTCAAGTACCAGAGACTTAGACTAGCTGCTCCCTTGTAGTGCCAACAGAAACCACAAGATTTCTAAATTCAGTATTCAGTAAAGCATACAGCACTTTTCTCATGCAAGAGCCAACATCCAAAAACATATAAATAAGGAACAGAAAAGTTCTGTTTCCAAATATGTTGTTAAATATTTTTAAAACCCCTACTATTAGACTCTGCCAACTCGAAGGCAGACTCCAATAGTTAATTTCATGGGTGATTAAGAATGGATTTCAAAATAAGGAAGTTACTTTATGCTGGCCACAGCATCCTCTGTAGATTCCAGAAACAGTCATCATAATGTAGACTTTAACCACAGACTCAACACAAAATGTAGCTGGTATTTAAATCTCAAAACTGTGGATTTTCTTTGTAAGGGCTGGTAAGAGAAAATCCAAACATACCCTTGTAGCCTCATTATTTCCAATTCTTCCAGTGTAAGAAAAGCAGTTACTTCTTAACTCTGTAAATTTCAAAGGAATGCCCACTTTAAGACAATCAAATCATACAAATACCTGTCCTCACAGGAAGCGGATGAGTCGGTAAAGACCTGAACTGAACTGGAGAGAGCTCATATGCAAGTGTGAATGGCTGCACAACTCTTCCAAGCTGTGTGCCTGGATTGTGTGTGCAGCATAAACAACAGTGGCTAGGGGGCAAGAAACCAAATAGGCCCCTAGGTAAATCTGCACTTGGATCTTGGCATCTTGCCACTTTTCAGAGCAATGATCACCAGTATTTGCACATAGTAGAAGTTGAAGATCAAATATACCAAATATCATCAAAAACATTGCCAAGAAAAAATGCCTTTCATTCTTGCATTACCTTAGTAAACTCAGGAATTACTTGTGCAAACCAACAAATACAACATGTCAAATTCTAATAGTATATGACTATCAAGAGTGTTTTAACTTTCTTGTAGGAAAAACAAAGAAAGCTGTAGGATTAATCACTCCCCGCCATTTCTCCCTCTTCCTTAACTCTACCACAGTGAAACTCTGTTGTAGTATCTCAGTATCTAGGATCTTATCCCAAATCCTGTTGTCTGTTACTAACTCACATCTGTGGATGTGCTAGATCACATATAATTCTTGCATTTGTTTGTCAGACATGTAGTAAGTACTCACAGAGTAATAATATAAAACTGTTATAAATCATTACTGAACCTCCTGAAAGATCTCTGGCTCCTCCTTCAACCACTTTTTTGTGCATTCTTTAACTGTAAAGTGAAAGGAAAATACAGGCGTATATAGACTTTTTCTCATTCTGGTTTACTGATAAATTTATACAAAATAGGTGTTCAGCAGACACTGACAAATGAAATGGATTGCACTGAAGTTCAGTGAGATGTGAAGCCTTAGCAGAAGAGTTCTGGCCTAGTAAAGGTATCAACAGAACCATTCAGATCACATACAATAGAAGCCAGCATCTAAGAGAGAAAAGGAAGACTTGGAAGATTAGTTACATGATACTAGCAGCACTTAACGCTAAGCATACAGAAACTGTGGGACACACATGGTGCTATTTTATTTTAAATGATACAGTAAGGCTTTATCAAAGATTAGGGTGGTCTGCAGAAAATAATTCCTTTGGCTCTGAAGAAAGAAAAAAAAACGGACTTGGAAGAATGTCTTAAATGGGAAGTAACTGTACAGACAGAGGGTACTATGCAAAAATGCCTTACTGTCAGAAATGAATGCACGCATGGAAGAAAAAAAGTCTGGTCAGCACATTCATGTAAAGTACCAGCAGAAGGCTATCTCCGGGTACCTGGATTTGGAATCTTGAAAAAAAATGAGCCACAGCTGCATGAAAGCAAGCTAAAACCCTAACTCTAACAACAGGTCAATGCTGATAGCAACAGTAGAAGCCTGAAAACTGGACCAATAATGCCAGTTAAGCATTCTCAGTGTTGAGTAGAACTGAAAAGATTACTCTGTACATTTTACACATAGCACTATTTAAAATCACTTTCATATGAATTTCCATCTCATTCCTCACCTCCTTTGGTTACAACAGCAGTACTTTTTTCCCTCCATTCAATTCCTGACTCACACTTCCATAACCTCTCTTGAAAACTCATATCCAATCACGCTATCTTCATTTAATGATTTGCATCTCATTATTCCTATAGGCCATTCTTACCCATAATGAGCTGCATCCAATTTCTTTCTGGCTATTCTGTGATTCTGATGTTTAGAATTTGAAATCTACCTTTGTATAATCTCATACCTACTTCATATTGACTTTAGTTTTAATAGGCACAGCCTCAACTCTGCCACTGAAATGAAAATGAAATTAAAACAATCAAATTATTCCGAAGCATGGCAGATATAAACCCTCAGCAGTACAGTTTAGTAAGTGAATCAGCAGAACCCACTGAAGTCCCATGCAACATAAGTAAGTATGACGCTGGTGATGGGGCTAAAAAACAAGTTATGAGGAGTGACTGAGGAAACTGGGGTTGATTAGTCTGGAGGCTGAAGGGAGACCTCACTGCTCTCTTTAACTACCTGAAATGAGGCTGCAGTGAGGAGGGTGTTGGTCTCTTCTCTGTGGCGACAAGTAATAGGGCGTGAGGAAATGGCCTCATGTTATGCTGTAGGAGCTTTAGCTTGGATATTAGGAAGAATTTCCTCATGGTGAGGGTGGTCTAACACTGTAATGGGCTGCCAAGGGAAGTGGTGGAGTTTCCATCAACAGAGGTATTTAAGAGAAGTATGGATGTGGCCCTTAGGGACATAGTTCGGTAGTAGGCTTGGTAGGTCAGGTTGATGGCCAGACTTGATCTTGAAGGTCTTTTCCAACCTAGGTGACTCTACTAACATTGCTTAAGAGTAATCAGAAAACCACAAATAATCTTTTCAAACACTTATATCTGATAATGAAAATATGATCTGTGATACGAAACTCCATGCAACAAGACCATCAAAGAATCATAAAATCATTTGAGTTGGAAGGGACATTTAATGGCCAGCTGGTCCAACTCCCCTGCAATGAAAAGGGACACCTGCAGCTACACCAGGCTGCTCAGAGTCCCCCCAGCCTGACCCTGAGTGTCTCCAAGGATAGGGCATCCACCACCTCTCTGGGCAACCCGATCCAGTGCCTCATTATCTTTATGTCTAGGTAGATGAGTAACTGTAATCTTCCACAGCACGTTATAAGCCACCCCCTTAGTACAACAATTATAAACTAACCTGTGGCTAAGAGAAGAACTACAAATACAGTAGAAGTAGAAACATGCCAGTCAATGAAATGTCTTTGTGCTTTAGTTAAAACAGCAGCATTAGCTGTTGCATAATAAATTCCATTATCAAAAAAAAAAAAAAAAAAGAAAGAAAAAAAAAGAAAGGTACAAAGCAATTACATAAACAGCATACTAGTATATCATTCTACACTAAGGAAGTGATTTTAGGGAACTGCTATTCACTGTCTCTGCTAATGTGAACTGTTAAGAACAAACTATGTTGAATAATCTTTTAATAATATTGAGGCCATTGTGTCCAGTCCTATATGAATCTATAAACCATATAAACAAACTTCATTCACTAATTTGTCTTTTGAATTAGCCATAACAAGATTGAAACAAGACTGTCTTATTGAAGCATTTTTCCCTGTTTTCTGATGATTAGATGCTAACATACAATGTCTAGGCAAAGCACTTGGATTTTTGGAAAAGTCAGAGCGATTTCATAAGCTCAAGAAGCTGTAATGCAATCGGCAATCCTATTCTGTAAACAATATGGAATTTTGGATAAAATAAGATCCAACGGGACATACATAAACTGTATTAAGGCTTGGAAAATCTTTCCTAATAGCACACTCCATATGGGTTGTAGTTTTAAGAACGGTGTTTAAACACTTCAACAGTGATGCTAGGAAGTTAAGTATCTAAAAGAAAAAAAAGATTACTGAAATAAAAATAGGTCATTTTTTCCCTCTCTTCACCAACAGAATTTTAACAAGAAACACTTCACAGAATTAATAAAATTGCAGCTGCAAACTTCCAGTGCTTGCAGCCTTCTCCTCCACCTTTCCCCTTGTCCTAGCACAACACCTTTTCACAAGATATTTACTTCTTGAATTTAACCAGA